>NW_028289026.1:665632-970949 GCF_059628265.1 Tinamus guttatus
TATAATGCATTTAAAATTGACATGAATTTGACATGAACCACCAATTTTAAATATATTGTATGTAATGAAGAATGGAAATAAAGTGCCACAATAAAACTAAGAATTTTTTTTTAAAAAAAACATTATAAACATTATTCATTCTTAGGGCAAAGTGGGAAAAGAACTTCATGGATAGCCCAGGAAAAAAAAGAAATGTAGAAAAGAAATTCAGCAGTTTTCAAACCTTAACCTGACTACTTTGACAGATATTACCCAGAGAGATACAGACTTCACAGACTGAATTTAGAGATTGACTGATTCGGTATATTGAATTTAGATAAGCTGACAAGTGTTGTTTTTGTTACCCTCCTCATACTCCTGTAAAGTATCTCATGATCTTCAGGTTTAAAACAACTTTTTTAAACTTCATACCTATTAACAAGTTGCAGAAGCTAAGGCTGTGTGTAAAATACATTAGCTACAGCTACTGAAAACATGTATGAAAAAATAAATGAAGACATTGAGAAACGATTCCAATGACACCTCATTCTTCTTCTCACTGAAGTGAGAGTTCTGGAGTTTTATTTAGCATATAACACTCAAACCATTAGTACAGCAGGATCTTGAACTTGGACTGAAAAGCCTGCCATCAAAATACAAGTCTATAACAAAACATGCCCTGGCATTTTGCATTTTAGTATTAAAATAGACCTTCAGATGTCGAGCAGAGCTACCTCTTTAGTGGTGGCAAGGAGACCAGTTTCAGACGCTGGCACATCACTCCTTTCAGTCATCCTCCTTTGCACCAGGCAAATGTAACCGCTATGCCCATGCCAATGCCAAGGCAGTTCCCGATTTCACTGCTTAAACCAATGCTTGATGAGTGAAGAAACTACGAAAATAAGCACTGACCTACACACTTCCCCAGCAGGCTTGTCAAGTAACAGAACAAAAGCAGAACACATTTATTTTCAGACCAATAAAGTATTTTGATACTTCATAGCTTTAAATAACACAACACAGAGTATTATCAATCTTTTTTTCCAAACGACAAATAAAGGAATATCCTGAAGAAATCTGAATTGGCACCATAATAACCTGCCTTTCATCCAACGCCAATACACTTTTCCAAATACTATTTTCAGTTCCCATCCACTGATCCTTTCATTAACAACACATACTGCCCCTTTGTACTAACTGTAACTGTTTTCAATACTCTTAGACCCATTAGGGGTAAGATAAGATCATTGCTAAACCATTGCTACATGAAGTTAACACCAACAGAAAATGCATTTCAACAATGAATCACATCTTTGGTATAAGTGTATTTCTGGCCATAAAGAAAAGTTATGTACACAAGTAGAAACTGAAGCAGTTAATATGACTCAGGGTAAAAAAAAAAAAAAAAAAAACACTTTTTTTGTAAAGGAAGCTTACTTAATTCTGATACCTCATAATGCACGTCATTAATGTTGTCAGTTATTCATTTTAAAGCAACTTTTCTGAGGTAAACACTGCTGCTAATAGGTATGCCATTCATACATCCATAATATCCTTATTTTCCTTTCTTCTTTCTCTTTTTTAATAGTAATGCTACTCTCTTTATGCTACTTTACAAAGGCTGTTCAAAAAAGAATACACAACACTAAATCTCAAGACTCCCCCAGCCTTGTAAATTTAGTCTTCAAAATACCAAAGCAATTCAATCACTTGAAGTAGCCACTTGCCAAATTTAAAGGCCATTAATCCTCAGTTAGCAAAAATGCCTGTATTTCAGCAGTGTTTCTAATCTTCAAAGCACCGTTCAAACATCAGCAGTGAAGTCATCCTACAAAACAGAACCATTCCAAAACTGTTACAGTGATCAAAGACACCTCCCTGCTGAGGTAAAATCCCTAATTTGAAACTTTGGTTACACTCTGATAGCGTGATTATTAATTTAAGAAGTTTATATCTCATGATTGAAGCACCTCTAACACCAACTGGCAGCTGAAATGCTGCAGGCCTTTTGGGGGATCCCAAGGACATTCAGCTCCAGCACCACGAATACGCCACGATGCCTGTTCCCGTGCTTGTCTGAAAGGAAGCAATGCTGCACCAGGCTCTAGAGATTCACATGTAGTTGTGTGCAGACAGATGAAAACACCACCAAATAGCAGATTTCCAGCACTCGCGTTGTATTTTGTCTTTGCGATGCAATGTGCATTCAGAGAGCGCTTGTTGCATGGTGTAACAAGCAGACTTACTTCCTTAAATTCTGTATTTATATGTTTTGAACGCCTAACAGTTACCCCACCAAGAAATGAGGAGCCCCACATTGCCAGCATGTGCACAGGAAGAGCAGAGAGCGTAAGAAATACCCCGTTATGCAGCCACTTGCAAATCAACCCTAACTGACAAGGGCAACAAACACAGGAGGTGCCAACGTATCCACAAGCCACATTTTTTAATGCTGCTGAAACTCTGATCAATGTTTATCTTGGCAGAAAAAGCCCTTGAAAACTATTAGTCAGTAGTATCTGACATTTTGAATGCATGCTATCGCCCTTCCAGAGTCTTCTCTATGTGAATTCTTACACCTCAAATAGCAGGTTTTTGCATTTAAACCTGACAGCATGAATGGCAATTTCACTCACATTCCTAGCACAGCAAAAAATCAGATGAGAGCACTGTATTTTTGCAGGCAAATAGATCTCAAATACCACAGCTAACAGCTCCACATGCAAGTGAGCCTGAATGGTTCCAAACCAACCACAATCAAGACATCTCTCAAAAGTATTAAAAACACAGATATGGTACCTTTGCAAAAACAGAATGAGGTAATCTGCCTAATTTCCAAATGAATACAGAATTAAATATCTCTAATTTTGCGGACCTGCCCGGCACAAGGCGAATGAGTTTCAGCACAGCCCAGGCTGCAGTCACCACTGATGAAGTGCGGAGGGAAGAAGCTAATTAGCTCCTGCAGAGCAACTCGAGAAATGAAATTAAGGACAAAGTTCTGAAATCCCCAGATAAGTGTGAAACAGCACAGTTCCTAAAGACTTGAAAAATATGAGAAAATTAGAACAGGATACAGGGAAACATGGATAAAGTTAACATTTTTGAACAGTTCCAGATGATGTTTTTACATGCCATAGATAAGTGCTTATCCTCCACACACAAAAGACGAGCTCTGGAAGCTCACCAAGCAAGAACTTTCCTTGAGCTCATTTGTCTCCTGGCTACAGCACCTCTTGAAAAAAGCAGTAAAAAAAGTCTCTCAACTTTCCTGCCAACACAATAGGAATTCGGAAGCAAGTTTAAGGTACCATTGCAGCAATTAAGAGTAAGAAAATATATGTCTACTACAGATACCTCTCTCTTCCGGATGATTAAGGAGACAGATATTTACAGAACTGCAGAATCACAGAGTAATTGAGGCTGGAAGGGACCTTTGGAAATCATCTAGTCCACCCCCTGCACAAGCAGGGGCACCTAGAGCATGTGGCAGAGGGCCACATCCAGGTGGGTTTTGAAGATCTCCAGAGAAGCAGACTCCCAAACATCTCTGGGCAACCTGCTCTAGTGCTCTGTCATCCTCCTAATGAAGAACCTTTTCCTCAAATTCTGATAAACTTCCTCTCCTTCAGTTTCTGGCTGTTGCCTCTTGTCCTACCACTGGCCACCACTGAAAAGAGTCTGGCTCCCTCCTCTTAACACCTCCCCTTATGGATTTATACACGTATTCTACATAGAATAGACAAAGAAATGCTACTTACTCAGCATAGACCACAGAAATTCTCTTCTGAAAGGCAACATCAGATGGATACCTGATGGGCAGGTCAATTCCCTCATCTTGCAGACGTGACCCTTCATAACACAGGGCCGCCACAACAGCACAAAGTGGCGCCACACGGTAACTCAAGGCTACTAAAAACAACCTCAAGTTTTATACATTGTAATACTCTTTAGAACTGTGACAAAGCCTCAATTCACTTAAATTCTTATCCTAGGCTACTTGGAGAGATTTTTAAATTCCCCTTTGATTCTCTTACAGATTTTTTTGTGGGGGGGTGATCATTCCTGACATGAAGAATGTTTAAAGACCTCCTCTTTTTAAATTTAAAAACCACACCAGCAATTATAAGGCACCTGAGGAATCTACACAGTTTTTCTGTATGACCTCCTGATTCATGGGATTTATAACAATTCCATATTTTCCTGTGATTTTTTACAGGACAAAGAAGGTGTTAACATACCTGGAAGTACAGATCTTTACGCTAGATCACACATTCTTAATTGTCCATAAAGACCACTTCTACAGAGAAGCTAGAGCAGAGATCACATTGGCAGATGTTGACTACATTAAGATTTTTGGCAACTGTAGAAAAATAAGTAGAAAACCATTGGGTTCCTGGGGCCAGTTCAAAGTTTTGCTGGCTGTTCACAGATGTAAATGATTTGTTTTCGTAAAGCAGCTTCTCAGGGCACAATAATGAAGTTTGATGCTGTACTTTTAAAGCTGGGCTGTTTTGAAACTGAACATTTTGATAAAATAGTGACATATTCCTGAGAATACTGCCAATCAGAAACAAGGAAGATAAACTGAAGCTGAATTAAAGGAATAAATAAGCTATCAAATATATATAACAAGGTATGTATTTGGATTGTTTTAAGAGCAAGTATTTCAAAAATTTCTCCAAGGACGCTTTGTATCTACCAGCTATCTATCAAGAGGAGAGAGTTCTGAATATTAGGAAAAAAAAAAAACATACGTGCTTTAAGTAGAAATTACTTCTGAGATGCTGCGATTCAAAAGCTCAAAGATTTCCCTTCAAGCAGGCAGGGAACTCACTCCAATAACAGAAATTTCTTTGCAGCACATATAGCCTGTGTACAACTACAAACACCCCAAAATTTTCAGTACAGGTGGCTGTTCACACAGTGCAAGTCCTGGCCCACTCAGGACACTGCCAGCTGATTCACACAAGTGCACCACGCTTACACACACATCTATATATGGGTTCGTTTCTCATTCCTCCCATTTTTGGGATACTTTAAAAGGTACAGGCATTTAAAATACATAATTTAGGCTGGGCAGTAGGAGGGAAACAAGCCACTCCCAACTTAAATTTTCATGCTCATGTCTACTTTTATGTAGCAGATCATTATTTAACATCTAGAACCAATGCTGGTAAACACAGTTATCTAGAAGACTCAATTTTTTTGCTACTTTTTAGCCAGTCGGAATTTGGGTTTAATAACCTGAATAGTACAAGCATTAAGCCTGTTTCTGTAGGAATGTAGCATTGGAAATTGAGACTCCTGGTTTTTGGTTAAAGATGGCTAAAGGTCTTCCATAGGCTCTGTTTCATGTGTTGTTGGTACCATGAAACATGTTTAAAGTCATCTATTTCTGTCTAAGTGAGATGCTTGACGTTACGAAGGGAAGTTAAATGTGAACTGCAAAGCACTGAAAAGGTCATTAAGCAGCGGAGAAAAGCAAAGTTTATTTAAAAGAAATACAGGAAAAGAGTTTTAGTAGACCGATCTTCTCTTGCATTTTGTCCCACATCATTTTCTTTTTAGACTGCTCAGCCATCCAGGTTAATGACTATCTCCTTTCTGTCTGCAAGTCATTGGTATGCCATTACCTCAGTATAAGTAAGGAGTGCACCATTACAGTTGTGTGTTTAAATTCTCCCTTGCCTTATTCACACTGGTATGATGCAATACCAAGTCTCATAACAATTTTCACAGTAGGGAGATTCATGCTGATTTCCATGGAAACCAGCAAGACCCCAGGCACAGGTAACCAACTTCCTCGGAGAAGCAGTTCCAACACGACCCTGGGATCTGGCTGTGCAAGCAGTGGGCACTACATGTTATTACCACACGGTTCGGAGGCAGCAATGGGGCTGTAGTAAGATTAAGGTCCAAAATCTCGTGAGATACAAGTGGGACAGAGCATTTCACCAGTACTTCCTAGCGGATTACTTCTATTGCACAAACCTCACACACCTCTAGTATCTTCAAGCATTTGGACAATTTTATATATAAAATAAAATTTACATTTATTATTTTTAGCGTCAATACATAATCGTTACTTCAAGAATGAAAACTCAAGAACATACTTTAGCACACGGCTTATGGAAGTTATACAGACATTAAAGGCAGGGACAGTTTGAACAATCTTCACTTGGTTCACAGAAGTCTTATACTTGGTCATTGACTCCATGTTAAAATATGCTGTATGAATTCATAAAGTATCAGCATTCAAATATTCACAGCTCATATAGAGGTATAACAGCATCTGTGATTAAGAGGATACTCTTTCTGCACCACCTTTAGCTGATTAATATAAAAATATTTAAAGGTGAGAGGCCAAGCAATAGTGGATATCAAAGAGCCTGTTTTCTCATACTGTGCAGAATTCAGATGTTTTGAGGCTGACGTGCTGTGAAGACAGTCACCCATACTTACCTGTCCTTCAAATAAAATAGGGCAGAACGAGATGAATGAGGGAGGGGACAAGCTTTCTTGGGGGGGAGAGGTGGAGGAGAGGAGTGTCTCATTGCCAAGGGGCCCTGATCTTCTTTGGAGACCATAACCTACCCACCAGAACTGAAGAATTCCCCCTGCTAGAGCAGCGCATGTGCTATATATTCCACACATAAACATGTCTTTGCGTTAAAATAATTACTTTCTCATGCATTCACTATATGCCTACAAGTAGCCACTAAAATCCCTACTGGACATGATCGCCATTTTACTCATTTATAATCTTCTATGTAACAGGTTTTTTTTTTTTTTTTTTCCTCCACACTTAGGCATTCATCCTTTCTGGCAAATGCGAAAAAGGGTTGAGGAAGGAAAGCAATCATCCTAGTAACAGGCAGGGCAGTCCTGAAAACACAGAATGGAGTGAGTCTCAGTTTTCCTGCTGACTTAAAGTATTAAACTGAAGTAAAGCAATTAAGTCACTCCTGGTAACATCAACTTTCTCATCTTTAAAACAGAGATAAGACCTACATTTGTACCAGCATCTGAGGATGCACATATGAAATCCACTTGCTAAAGTGTAAAGTTTCTAAAGCATATTAATACATATATACATTAATAACTCATGTAATGATATCATTTAACATGCGGCAATGTAATCTGTTTGTTATGTAATATTAACACTACCTGAAGGTTGGCAGGGAAAAACATGCTAAAACCTGAGGGAGCACAGAAAGATTAATAGAAAAAATTATGGCAACAATAAGAAATTTGTTTCATAATCTGAAGATTAGAAAAGAATATATTATTTTCTTCCAAGGTGCCTCTGATGAATTTAAAAGATGGAAGAAATAAATAAATAACTCCACACGCTCCTATGGAATGATGGGGTATAAAAGCTGCTCATGTTGTATGTACTACAAAGTAACATGAAGACTGAAGGAGTACATTTAGCATTTGCGTGAGCAAGAGGACCAACCCAGCAATTGCCACCTCTCCCTGCTGAGTCAAATTAATCATGCAAAAGAAGAGATGAGGTCATGTTGTCGATGCAAGATTCTGAATGTTTTACTACTTTAATTATCAAAAGATATTTGGAGGAAAAAATCTTTTCCTTGGTATTACAACAGCCATACATGTACCAAAGAGCTTGATTTACTCCTTTCAACAGCTCTGCATACATAATTGCAATGCTGGAGACCAGTTTGATATGCACACAAGAAGAACACAAAATAATGAGAAGTTTAACTGTTAATGACAGTAGCACAGAGGGCAGCACATTCGCTCGAAGTATTTTCCCATTCAAGTCTTGAAGCATAGCACTGTTCAACACATTTAAACCAATCCACATTTAGATTAACTCCTTTTGTCAGCACACCAGCTTCACAGCACCAAGCGATACCAGATGTTTGAGTTTTAAATGCCCCACCAGAGTATACTTACCGTGACACTTAGTAGATGCTGAGCGCACTAATGAACTCTTTCAAATAATTTAAAATAGCAAGTGTACCTGCTTCCCATTGACAAGAAACACTGAAAATTTAATCCCACTTTACCTGTTTTAAGTTGAAATGAAAATGTCTATATTTAAGAGAATTGAGTTTCTATATCAAGAATATAGTTTAGAACTAAAAATCATTAAAAAAATAAAGGAAATGTACTTCCCATTACTCCAGAGCTGAAAGAATTCTATATTATGAAGAAATAGGGAGAGGAAAAAAAAAAAAAAAAAAAAACAATTTGTGGTGTAAGATGGGGTCACTATACTTGGGTCACTACTTGCACTGCTATTTGTACTACTGTTACTCTAATTATGTACAAAGACAACCTGTGAAATCAAAGGAGTTGGACACTGCAGGAAGTCTTCTGTCCTAACTGAAATCCTATGAACTGCCACATTCCCCTGACATTTCACTATGCCTGAAAAATGGAGATGGAATCTGTTTACAGAGGTTCTTTCCCCTTAGACTTATTAATACCCCTCAGGCCCTTGTCTTCTGGATGTGAGCACAGATTACCTGTCAATAGCCCACATCCAGCCTGCACTGACCCAATTTGTTGCATCTGAAGACCAATATGAAGCCTTTATATAGTATCCATCTTATACAAACTGCTTCCATTTTCACCCCAGTTCAATATCCGCAGACAAAACAAGTTAGCACTCAAATTCTCACACTAACTCTCAGGGCCAACATAACCTCTATATTTTTAGAGAAACAGGTAAGGAAAAGTCAAAATGACTGCAGGTCTATTTAAAATTCCACTCAGGCTCCATATGAGGACAAATAAAAAATACAACCTGGTGCATATTTTACACCCAGATCCCATTCTGCAGCTGGGCAACACCAAGCAACTGTCTGGATTGCGGGATACATAACAGCCACGATACACACTCATCTCTGGACACCCCTGCAAAATCTTTGAAAAGGGCAAGGAAAGAGGAGGGGAAGAAGCCAAGGGTAGGCAGAATCTTCACAACTCACTGTATTAAATTTGTAGCACCTGCTGCTACTTCCTCAAGGTGTCTGGTCACAAGAATATCTCTTTCAACTTCTAATTAATGCCTCATTAAATGCTATTAATTGCAAAAACAGCTGGCCTTAGTTATGACCAGATAAGGAAGAATATGCAAAGTTCCAGGGCTGATAACAAACCAAAGTATTTTTTGGCCTTCAGATTTCAGATTTCTTCAGAGTTCTACTTAACTTTATGTCCTCAAGGGCAGAAGTGACCATAGAGCAAACTTAAAGAAACTGTATTTCTTTTAAAACAACCCCAATACAGGTTGAGGTGACCATGTCAATCAGATGCACATGTAACACATAATGCGAGGTACTAAGCCAGAGGAATCACAAGCCTATATCCTTACATACGAGTAAGTGAGGAAAACTTACATACGCGTAGAGAGTTACAGCGCAAGTTCTTCCACCTGTACTTTCAAAGCTGCTGCTGATTTCAGTAAACTTAAAAGACACAGCTCTCCTGATGAAACAAGTTCCTACAGAATTCATGCAAACAGATCAGCAATGAGAGACTATTAGAAGAGCAGGCTCACTTATCTTCCAGAAATGCAGAAAGAGCTTTAAGAACGTATAAGCTTTATTTACGTCCAGAAGAAGCCTACTATAAAAGCAAGCTGTAGGAACTATGTATTTATATGCATATATATATATGTATGTGTGTATATATATATATATATATATATATAAAAGAAAAAGAGAAAGGAGGAAAAAAAGACCGTATTTATACATTGCAAGCATCATTTGTTTCTCTATGGTTACTGCAAACAGGCACTCAGAAGCAGCATTTTAAAATTTATCCTAAGAACTCCAGAAGGTAGCAAAAGTTCTTTCAACTTTGCTGGAAAAAAAAGTTGATGTACAAGTATACAGATATACTGATTTTTCCTCTCCTTTCTGTGACTACTAAATATTTTTCATACTGCAAATGCAAGAAACCTATGTCCACATTTAATACCAGAAGCATTTTATAAATTAGCATTCAGGGACTTCATTCAAGTTACTACTTGTCTACAATACAAGACAATCCTCCCCAAACTCCAAAACTCCAAGTTTTGGTGCTGTAATTTTGTAGACTACTCTTAAAAAAAAAAAAAAAATTATTAACATATATATACATGCTATATTGAGATAGATATATATAAAAAAGCCTTTTTCCTCTGCTTTCTGCCATGATAGTGCTTTTTAAATTTATTCTCAAGGAGTTAAACCTGAAACAAAATTGCACTTGATCTAAATCCAAATTGCACCATTATGTAATAAAATAAGGTTCATGTAAGAAAAAAGTTAACAAGTCTGCTTGTACTGAATTTATCTGGATGCCAACAAAGTAATATTGCACCATTATCTATTATATTTTAAGCTAACATACATTTTAAACTTGTCTTTGTTATTAATGCTATTGCCTTTTATTTTTTCTGTTCCTCTTAAATAATAGGCTTTTTGGAATTCTTGTCACATTGCAGCTGAGCATATGTGTGACTGATCATAGTATGCACTGTAAAAACAATCTTTTATCACTGGTGTGCTTGTATTCAGA
This sequence comes from Tinamus guttatus, assembly GCF_059628265.1. NCBI lineage: Eukaryota > Metazoa > Chordata > Aves > Tinamiformes > Tinamidae > Tinamus > Tinamus guttatus. Next base: position 676,154 of record NW_028289026.1, read on the forward strand.
AAAGCAGCTGTATTTCAGGTACAGCATTTGTGTTTTACAATAAAACTCAGTAAATTTTTCTTAAAAAATATTAAGTTAGAGATTACTATTCATTAACACCAACTAAATCAAAAGGATACTAGCTAAGAACATTCATCTATTCTCCTGAAGGAAAAAGAAGTAGAACTCAGGTCCAAAACAGCATAATTTCCACTTGTCACTGTTTAGCTACGCAGATGCAAATAAAACCACCATTATGCATCAGTTTGTGCATTTGAAAGGGGCCAATGTCTCTGTTATGGGACTGCCTGCAGATGGCAGAGGATGAGGGACAGGCAGACACAGCTCGAGATTGGAAAAGGAAAGACACTTAGCAGAATGCAAGGAATCAGAAGACTATGACATTCCCCATGCCAAAGGAAAAAAAAAAAAAAAAAAAAAAAAAAAACCACAGGGAGGAAGGGAGGAGGGGAGGTGCTTCCAACAGACAAGGCATCTGTGGAACAGAACAGACCACTGACTCCCCAGATTGATACCAAAAATTCAGCAGTTACATTATCTTATAAAGCCAAAAAACTTATGCTGAAGTTTCTGTTTTCTGCAAGGAAGCTTGTGAACCATGCCTGAATAACATACAAGGACATGGGGAAAAAAAATGCATAAAAGAAAAAGTACTCAGAGGCATTTGTTAGACCTCTAGGAGCAGGTCACTGGGGCTACAGACAGCTGGCTTGAGTGAACAGCACTTCACATAGGGCACCTGAGCGTTTTGAAACTCCTGTTCTCCTCGTGTTCCCTGTTTTATTAATAGAGGAACAAAAGGAAAGCAGTTCAACAGGTAGTGTTTGAGAATCCATCCAGAATCCACAGAAGGAAAATAATCATTTTAAACCAACAGAAATGAGACCACAGGACCAACCTGTGTCGTCTATTAACCATTTTCTTTGGCAAGACTTCCTCAAGCTTGTTTAACAAAAAGCCATGTGCCCCTATGCACGTGGCTGCTGCCCACTTACAAGAGCAGCTTTTTAGAGCTACATCTTGTAACTTTCTAATTTTTACTCCTCCTTTAAAGAGACACTTGATGCAATTGGAGTCCAAACACACCCACGGTCAAACAGAACCCTGGAGGAACTCTCAATAATTATGCAGTCTCCTTCCAATCACAAGCCCCCGTTCACACAAATAAGTTACTTTTCCCCTACAGAAACACTTAGCATGCTAGATAACTTCAGGAGAGTGACCACTGCTTGCTCGGTCACTTTCTTTCTCTCTCTCTCTATATATATATACATATACACACATACATATATGTATGTATACTTAGATACACACATGGATTCTCCTTCACACTTCAACTGCACAACGCTCCAAAGAAACTCAGCAAACACAGTAAGGAAGTGCGAAGCAACCCTTCTGCCCCTAAAACCCTTAAGCAACTATTTATTTACCGATAATTATTTCTCAATAAAAAGTACACCAACTGCTCAATCATTTCAAGGGCAGAAATACTACTTGAGTATTACTGACTGTACAAGACACTAGCAAGGCACAAAGGCAGCAGCAAAGTCAAGGGCACTCTTCCATTCAAGGTCTAAGCAAACAGCCTCCACTGAGACAACTTTATTGGCTGCTAAGGCCATTTACTTACTGTCTGCTGAGCCTCCCTACTTTTCTGTTTTACTTCTTACGAAGTCAGTGCTGCCTGCATCTACAAACATAACGGAGCAGGCAAGAAGCACAACTGAGAGGAAAATTCGGCCTGCTCCCCATATCCTACACCTCTGCAGCTTCCCGTGGCCTGAGGTGTGGAGGGTGGCGCAGAAACGCAGCACGTTTCAGCAGCAGGGTGGAAGAGGAGGAAATTCTGGAGCATCAACCCGCCGCCTTCGCCCCGGCGGCCTCCGCGGGGCTGAGCACAGGGCCCGGGAGCTCGGGGGAGGAGAAAGGAAAGAGCCGCTCGGGTGGCAGACCCGGGCCTTGGCCGGGGCTCCCGCCGGCCCCACGCGGCGCGGCGCGGCGCGGCGCGGCCCAGCCCGCCTCGGCGCGGCCCCGGCGCTCACCAGCCCGTCGATCTGCACTTGCTTGACGGCAGCGTCGGCCGTGGCGGCCGCGGCCTTGGCTTTGCCCTTGGCGGCGCCGAACCCGCCGCCGGCCCCACCGGAGCCCTCCTTGCGAGACGCCATCTTGCCTCCCGCGCCGGCCGGAAAGAGAAAAGCGAAACACCGGAAGCGAGCGCGAGGCCCCGGCGGCGCGCGGGGAAAGGCGTCCGGGCGGAAACGCGCGCCCCGCGGCGACGCATGCGCGATGCGGGCTGGCGGGAGGCGGCTCTGACTCCTGGCTCTGGGGCGGGGCTGGGGGGCGGCGCGGGGAATGAACGGCGGCTCCTGCTCTGCTTCATGTATACAGTACATGAGCATACACATATATAATATCTAACGCATGGGTGTTATATATGGTATTTCAATCTCCACCTCGTGTGTTGAAAAGTGAAATTGGTTTTGGGGGGAGGTTGACGTATCCACCGCCCCCAGGTCCTCCAGACGCCACATCCATGAAAACACAAACCTGGAAAAGCACCAGTGTAGCCGACACCGACTTCAAACCGCAGGAAGGAAGCGGATTAGCTAATATCACGAGCTGGTGTTTGCTGCTCTTGCAGGACACCAGCCCGGACATTGGGGCTGGAAGAAGTGCGAGGACAGGAGCTAGCCCAGGGCCGGCACCCACCTGGCAAATCCTGTCCCCAGCCCCTCACTCCACAGACTGCAGGCACGGCAGGAAGCCTGGCCGCCTCGCTGAGCAATGAGCACCTCGCTATACACATTAAGCAGGATGAATCTCACTTCAATTTCCCTTTGGGGAAACACATTGCAGAGACTGAGGTGCAAGTTCAGAATTAGGAGTCCTTGAGGCCACGACTGCCCAAGGAGAATGGAGGGTGCAGCAGGACTAGGACGCTCTTCCCAAGGGCAGGACTTGCAGAGAGGCTGATGCAATCGCCCCAACGCGTTTCAGGGTGCAGCCTTTGGGCCATGAGCTCGGCCGACACGTAGGTGCTGTAAGCTCAGGTCTGACCCTCCACAGGCTCCCGCAGCCCGCACGGGGCTCCCGCTGGCGCTGCCTTTTGAAGCTTTTCTAGAGAGCAAAGTTCCTGATGTGTATGCACATGATACTCAGATTTCATTTACAAATATAACCAGATAGCTTTAATTAAAGAAAACTAAGGCTAGGAAAAAATAATATGGTAATACAGTGGTTTGCAACATAGACTCCTGGGGAATTGTGGATTACTTCAAAGAAGTTGGTGAAAGGTGCTTGAAAAGGCAAAACATGCCTTCTGTCAGTAAATGCACCGGGCTTCACCACAGGCAAATCCTTAGGGATTTGAAAACTAAAAAGGATTGAAAACCCCTGGGATAACTCAACTGTGATTCATTACTCCTGCCTATCAGTCTTGAACACAAGTGCCATGGAAAAAAAAAAAAAAAACCCACAGCATAGGATATGAGCATTTTCAAAGAGGTTGCTGTGAGCACCAAAAATAGCCCTATTATAGGGGCTGTCATAAGGATCACATTACTTAATGGACTGCCAAAAAAAAAAAAAAACAGTCAATTTGGTTAATTATGATTAATATAAATAATGAAACACAATCATCAGATCACTGAAAGTCAAGAGACCGTAAGTAGAGAATTTTAGCATTAAAATCACTGAATTCATGGAGAGAAGAACGTACAAAGGATGTCAAACTGAAAAATGGGAGTCACATTGCTCAAGCCACTCAGGAAAAACACAGAACAGGAGCCTTCAATCCCACCATGGTTTAGAAAATTAAAGTGCTGCACATGCTCTATTAATCATTTTTAAATAATACTCTAAGTCAAAAGACAGATGGAAAAAAATGCCTTTTCTTCCATTCCTGCTTAACTAAAAGCTTTGGTATAACGCAGATGCATTACTTCCCTCCACAGCACTACTGCACCAAATCAGTGCTATGAGCAGAACAAATGTTTCCAAATGGAAATTATCTGATTAAGGGTTCAAAGATGTAATCCCTTCCAAATTGTCAGACTGACTTTACCTCAAGGGCTAAACTAACTTGAATTACTTCTGTATATGCTGCAGGCTAAGCGCATGCACATGAATAGTTACCAGAGATCAGCTAACCTGCAGTGACTTGTTACCACTTGGTAAATAGGTTGTGTCTGAATTCTGTGATTTTCCTCCCTGCCCTGTCAACAATTCCAAATATTTCTAAGCATAATGAATAGCTTAATTTCATTATCACAAAGTATACAGGAGAGGGAAGAAGCACTTAGGAAACACATACATCAGTCTGTACTTGTATTCAGACACAACAGCACCCCAAATACAAAGCTATGTTAATAATTACAATGGCCTAAAACAACATTCATTATCTACAAAAAGAAATTAGTTCTATTAAATCGACCTCCAAAAATCAGTGGCAACAGATTCTCCTAACACAGCTAAAATTGTCTCTTAACCTCTTGCGCCCTTACAGAAGTTTCAAGTTCAGAAAAGTTCAGTTTTCTGGAGTCGATGAGGTCTTCAGGCTCAAGATATACAACTACTTGGCACATCTCCTTATGAGGGTAATACTGACCCTCTTCAATCTGCCATTACATATAACACACCTGCTCTGCCTTAGCAAATGGGTATGTTACTCAGTCTTGCATCTTTTCTGTGTGAAGTAAGGCCTGCATTTGAGAGAGCTGTAGTGAGTATAAAGCTATAGTTAAAACAAACAATCAAATACAAAAGTTATTCCACATAATTATACATGTGCTAAATGACACAGTCTCTTTGCTCCTCCTGAATCCCTTGCTTACTCACAGAATGACTTTCAGTACTAGCTTCTCACATACCATTCTCATAACCTGTAGGGAGACTGAAAATCCTTATGACAAGAAGCTCCCTCCGTGTCACTGGTAGCACCAATTTCAGAAACGGTGACTGAAGGGGGGACAGAAGAGATATCTTACATCATTCCCGTTCATTTACAAACAGAGGGAAGATGTAGCAGCAAAGCTCAGGTCTCTGCAGGAGTCACAGTTCTGCCAAGGGCACTCACTAGTCCTTGCATTAACTACAGCCCAATGTGACTCAGTGACACCGAGTGCTCTGTGCAGGTAATTTCAAATAGCTACTGCAGCTTCAGGAAGCAGAGTTGTGTACAACTCCTTTAGAATTTCTATTCTAAAGGAAATAAAAGAGCCCCGGCCTATCAACTTGATGGTGACCAGGGTCCTCCGCGATAAGTGAGGCAGCCCTGCACACCTATTTTGTTCAGGGATAAATCACTTCACCAGATGCAAGCCACTGAAGAATCCCGTCCTGGGTATAATCACCTCTACAGGATCTACCACATTGTTTCACTGATAAATATTAATCTAAGGTGTCAGATATTCATCCAGTGCTACTTTACCACTTTTCACATATTAGATAATGTGAAAATTTAGGATGAGGTTATATAATTGCACTGTCATTTTGTGCTAAAGAATTTTTATGAACGAGCTCATGTCATGAGGCTGATTGTGATTTTAAAAGTTATCGGTACCTATACTGAGGCTGATTCCATTTTTCTTTTCTAATTTTCAGGAAAGTGAAGAAATTGCTTTTACTGGATCTTTCATTTGAAATAAGAAATGAAATATAAGCTGTACCAGTGACAGTAAGGGTGGGAGCTACAACAGCCTAAGAAAGCCTCAGAGACAAACGCCAAAGGTAATAAAGGAGCTCTGTGAGTACTTTTTTTTTTTTTCAGGAATGAAGTTTTCAGGCACCAACCAGGGTTTCATCCATGCTTTTAGAAAAGCATTTGTTTGAGGCATTTTAAGAGTTAATTTTGGCCTCTAAAACAAACAAACTACCAAAAAACCAGTTATCTCCACAAACTTACTATAAGCTCCCAAGCAGAGTCTTACTCTTGCTGTGATAACCTGTTAGAGAATTATACAGGCATAGAGAACATATATAATTGATCACTACAATATAAAGTTTCTGCTTTTCTGTTCCAAGTTCACTGAGAGATTTCTTCCTGAAATGAATGAGTGGATGAAAAGACAAATATATATATATATAGGTATATATGGGTATATATCTCATGCAGCAGAAGTGAATTCTGCTACACAAATCAGAATTTTGGCCGTAAAGTTAATTTTTTATCTGAGAAATGCTTCCCAGGTAATTTCACTTTTGTTGTCAATTTGTTCACCCATATCTTCACAATCAACTAATGCACTTTCTGATTCTTCATGACATATGCTATCACATGTCTAAGATAACGATCTTCTCCCAGGAGGGCAAGAGGAAACAAATGAGGGTAAGCTTTCCAAAAAAAAAATCTCCAAAGTGAGACATCAGTGTAATTGTTCAAAACAACTGTACTGGGCCTCATAAATTTACTTCCTAATATGAAGAGGAGAGGGATGTTGTGCGCAAAACAAAACAATGGATAGTTCCATAGGCAGAGCACAAGACAGTCTGTAAAGCATCAGCCCTGTCCTCCCCACTGTCTACCTATCACATCAGCTATCGCCCAACTAGTGCATGGCAGGATATGTTCCTATCTTCTGCGCTCCTCCTGCTTCCCAAATTGAAGTTAAATGGCAGAAATGGGCCCTCTACACTGGCATCTCACTTCGGTGACATCCAATTTTGTTCAACATTTCTGTAAATTTAGCTCAAAGACAAGAAAAAAAAAGAAAAAGAAAAAAAAAACTGGCATAACATTCAAGAACCTGTCAAGAATACAACTCATTATTTTCAGCTCTACATTTGCTTTCAGCTCTAGTAAGAAAGCCAAAGTTGGCTGTGAAATGTTTGTTCTCCAGAGCATTCTCACCGTTGTCTCCACTGTAAGTAATTATTTATAACTCTGTGTACCCAGTGTGTTTTTTTTCTTACTCATGGAAGCCACCAGTAAATAAGGGCATAAAAGGACTGTGGAAAGTTTTAATGTGGAGCATACTGTGGTAGTCAGGATACTGAAGGCAGATGTAATTTTTTTATTAAGGGGCAGGGTAACTATAGAGCCAGAAAGGTTCTGAAGGCTTCTTATCACAGGTAACATTCTCAACTGCTGAGTTCATTCCCAATTCATAAAATAAAAACAGGGGTTGTCTTAGTCATATTTATTATAAGTTCAGATGCTGCATTCCTATGGGGTAAGAGAAAAAAATAAGTATTATAAAAGCTAAACCTACATAATTAAGGCTATGATTTGTGCTCAGAGAGAGCTTCCTATAGCAAAAGCAGCCCCAAGGCAATGGAAGGAGGGGTCAGCCATAAATAATAAACATTCTGACAAATATTATTTTTGCATATTAAATGGTGCTGAATATTCTTCTGTGTCCAAAACATACCTCTGAAAAATTCTAAATTACATCTGGAAAGGTGTTTTCAGACATACTGCAACAACATGTTTTATTCTCCTGTGTTTGTTTATTGTAGCTTTGTTTCCAAATGTTGTAATTGAAAACGTTATTCTTTTTTTGGTAAATAGGGTCATGTTTCATACTTAAACTTGTCTGATGTTAAAGAATGATCACAGATAACCAGAGAGCACATTTGCCCAAAAGCAACACATTTAGATTAAAAAGCTCTGACACACGGCAAGTTAGGGAGAATCAGAAGTTTAGATCTTTTTCTAACCAAGCTACAAGCATTTGCCAAGTGCCAGCTATTAAGAAAAATCTTTGTTATAAGGCCTACATCAAAGCTCTTTTGATCAAGAACAGATACAAAACAACTAAAGAACAGCTATAGCTTGAAGTAATCCACAAGTCGCAGCAAATTTATCTTATTTAATTGTACTGCTGCAATACCTAATATCTCAAAAGAAGAGCTGAATTCATGAATGCCAGGAGATGGTCTTCTCTGCAAGAGCTAAAATCCTATGAAACAAGAAATTTCACAAGTATTGCAACTGGTCAATCCCGACAACTCGATACAAAACTGCTCCCACACTTTGGGGAGATAGGTGGCTTCCTTCTGTGTGACAACCTATTTTCAAAAATATTATGCACTTAACCACAGTGTATTCATATTCTTGGGCAAGCCACAAAAACAGTTTTCTGAGATCACAATTGTAATCTGCACTAGTATCATTTCTGGCAGTGGCCAAGGACTTACGTTTTAGAAAAAGAAATTCTGCACTTCAAATTCTGCTTCCTGGCAATCAAACCGGTTATCAAAGGCAGAGCTTGGGCACCTCCAGCTGCTCTCTTTGGGTTCACTTCCACAGCAATGCCCATCCTTAGCAACCTACCACTAATGCTTTAGCAGTGGATTTGTTAACCCTTCAATGAAATGCTCGCTTTAAAAGTAAAACCCAACCGTCAAAGCCCGTTACTGCATAATTGATGAAAAATTTCAATTTAAAATATAGTAAGTAATTTCATGGAATATTTCAGTGAAGCCTTGTGACAACCTTTGTTGTGTTACAGACACAGCTTCTGGCAGGGTATGTGGAATGTGAGAGCGCCTGGTTCATTAGGTTATCTGGTTAACGACTCTTCTGTATAAAAGAAATAATAACTGATAAGGAAAGTGATAAATTATATACACATGGTCACAACAATATTAACAAATGAGCGGGTGATAATGGAGACCTGAGTGAAGACCAGAATTCCACAGCCACTGATTAAAGGCTCAGGCTTGGACTTAATCACTGATAAGAGAAAATATGATTATCGTAAGTATTATGGGATATTTGAAGGGGCTTATGAGACTGTTCAAAATCTGAAGGGACACCAGAAGGGGTTTGTGGGATTATATAAAACCTGCTATGAGGTATTCAAGGGAAGGGCCAAAGTTGGGGAAAGGGAAGGATCGGAATGGATCTGGAGGAGGAAATGTGGGAAGCTGTGGAGAAGCAGGGTCACCTGTGGTGGCTGGTCAGTGCACTTGCCTGATGCAGCCCTGGGCAGCACACTTTATCCAGCCTTCATATAAATTCCTTTTCTTAAGTAAATATATTTTTTTCTATGTAATCTCTATCATATATGTGAGTGCTGCGAAGTCTGTGTGCCAGCAAGTGAAGAAGTTGTGGGTCCCAGAGCCTGGGACCCACATCGGGGCACCAGCAGCAGGAGGGACTGTCGTGCAAGAAAAATCTGGGTGCCAGAGACCTGTGCACACATGAGAAGGGTCTAAGTGCCAGCACGTGGGAAGATCTGCGTGTTTCTCTCTGCCCAGTGAAATTAATCCCTGTACGTGTAGTTTGGTAGCAAATTTAAAGCTGGAATAGCAGGCTACAACCTCCATACAGGAGCAGGGGCCTCAGGGCCCAGACACGGGTCTGGGGCAAGGTTCGAGGCCGTGCTGCTGTCCAGGGGATCTGCGCACAGGGACGCGCTTGTTAACCTGGCGGTGAGGGCAGGCGTCTTCACCAGGGAACTCGGAGCTGCTGGCTGAGGGACAGGACTAGGCTGCCTGCGCTTACGCGGTATGTGAGGGGTTGTTTTTATCAACTGTATAGCAGACATACAGGAATAATAAATTAATTGTGTTTAAAAGAAAAGCAGTGAACTTTATGCAAAACTGTCAAAAATATCTGAACTGCAGACATCACTTTTCATCTGTTAAAATTTATTTTTTAAATCCGAAGAGAATCACACAGAAATGGAAAGCAACAGACAGAATGGTATTGCAAGTAGTTTACCATATGATTAACGCTATCTTCTGCACAAAGAAGGCCTAAGCTGTGCTCTTGTCGTGCCTGCTATCCTACTCAACATGTCTTGCCATTTTATCACATCACAGCTTGCCTATGATGATACTATTTACCAATGGAGCAGGATAAGGAGGGGAAAGAATATCTCATCACACTGGTATTTAACGCCTTGCCCTGCATTGTATCTTACTTTATATGTAGTTCAAAATAATGACTAGTTCAAGCTCTCATTCACTTGCTTTTTCTCTCCATTCTAAAATTGCAGCTGGAATCATTATAGATTCCGCATTCTAGCTGACAGATCCAGAGAGATGGAGATGTGCTGGCAGAGTGTTCTCAACAGGGAGTACTGCCTATCTGTGTGCAGTTAATTTGGCAGAAAAAGCCCATGGAAAAGTGGGGAGAAAAAAAAAAAGATTTAATCCAATAGTGTTTTTCTTTGGACTCTTGTTCACTGTATGGCCTTTTTTTTTCTTTTTTTTCTTCATGCAAGTCCATTCATGAACAAATGGACCTGTCCTCAGTTGAGGAAAAGTGGGAAAGAAGGATTTATAGAAAGACACTATCAACAGCACAGTTGTATCCCAGGACAAATATGCTCAATCATTTATTCTTCTTCATTTTTTTTTTATCCTGGAAGTACTTTAAAATGTTTTGCATTCACAGTTGATCTGAATTCCTAGATTTTTTTTTCTTCCAATAAACTGAGTTTCTATTTCACAGACCTGCTTGGAAGCAATGTTGCCCATGTCTATTTGCTAACAAAAAGAGCAATGTGACAGGTGGATATTACTTAAATGACCTTGGGGCAGCCTGACTGATTACAATGGAGCTGTCAGATACCTCCCATTTTTTCCTTGCATTACAGCTGTCCCTGGCAGAAAGAGAGCTCCCATTGCCCCTGCACAGAGAAACAGATGTCCCAAATTATCATTTAGAGGGCAATAAGGTATCACATCCCTTTGGCTGTCTGATTATACACTGTGAGCGCAGTTTCTTAACTGCACACATGGCATGCTCAGGTTTTCTGAAGAGGGCCCCCCCCCGTGCAATCTAACTCTCCGAATGATAGCTGTTTCCCCACATTACTGTGAAATTAAGTTTTCTCTTTGCTATTTGGTTTATATGTCATTAAAAATAAGACAAGTATTAAAACCACATACATACTTTTTAACTACAGATGAATTTTGTGTATGTAGAACGTAAGTAGGTGGTGTACCAAATACAGCCAAACATCACCAGGAGGCACTGAATATGCTTTTCTAAAGGAACTGTGCTGATGCACCGTTTTTCCATGTTCAAGTCTCCAGGACAGTAATTTAAAGTCAGTAATTATGCTAAATTGGGGGAGGGAGGAAGTGTTTTTGATACTTTAATGATCTCAACTTTGCCCAGCACCGGCCTTTGAGGCGGCCGTTAACGGCTCCGCCCCGCCCGCTGCCGCCGCCACGCGGGCTGAGGCGGCTACAGCTTCCGGCTGCGCCCGGCGCCATGAAGATCACGCGGCAGAAACACGCCAAGAAGAACATGGGCTTCTACAAGCACAACTTCCACTTCCGCGAGCCCTTCCAGGTGCTGCTCGACGGCACGTTCTGCCAGGCCGCGCTCCGCAACAAGATCCAGATCCGGGAGCAGCTGCCCGGGTACCTCGATGGCGCCACGCACCTTTGCACCACTCGGTACGGCCCGGCCGCCGCGCTGCGCATGCGCGGGGGATGGGGGGGCCGGGGCGCGCCGCAGTGCGCATGCGCGCGGGCGTTCCCGCCTCGGGCCGTTCCTGTGGGAGCGGGATGGCGGCCGGGGCTGCCTCCGCAGCCGGGTGCAGTTCAGAGGGGATTCAGCTCCCTGGGCTTCAGTCATCCGCCAGAGGGGTGCGAGCCCCCTCGGTACTCTAGGGAGGCCGTGGGAATGAGGGCCTAGGGGGGCTTTAGCGCCTGTCTGCACTAAGGGAGCCGAATCCTCTCCTCTGTTGCTCCTGGTGCTATCGCTGATCCCGGAGACCCCTCAGGGAGCTGAGCTGCCTTCCTCTGAGGGGCTTTGCAATACGTTCAGGTTACGGTCTCCACAAAGGTTGTCTCAAAGGCTGAGCTTTCTTCTCTGGAAAGAATATAGTTTTATTTGCTTTCTTGCAATATAGAGCTGCTAAATAATAGTTCCAAATTGTTTTTTGGAAAGCATACTTACTTAGATGGATTGCCATAATACTGTTGCCTTGCAGATATTTCAGGGCTGTATATTTCTACCCTATTCCACATTTAATAGTGACTTAGTGCATTAGGTTAAGTTAGGTTTTAGCTCCTGATCATTTATTGCACTTTTCTTGCACTTAGGATTGCCAGCTGGCATCCTCATCCTGTGCATGCCTCACAGCTCCAAGTCATGCTAAGAGAAGGATTTTAGGGGGTTTTATTGCCTTCTAGGAATGTTGTACAGTGATCAAAATCCAGGTTCTTAATCATATGGACAATCTCATTCTTTTGCCTGATTCTGATGGCAAATATGAAGCAATGCCAAACATTAAAGTAGGGTTTATCCTGCAGTGATTAATGGATTTGTGCTAATTAAAGTATTTTTGTTTTATTTGTTACAGTATTTTTTTCACGTGTGAGGTGATACCCAGACAGAACTGTAAGGAATTAACTTTTTCACCAATAGAAAACATTTTAAAATCCATGTAACATGACTTATTACTGGTTAGTCTTGGTCAGCACCAGGGAAGTCCTGCTGAAACATTCAGAGTAGTTACTGCTGTGAGATTACTGGGTGCCTTTTACAAATCCTACAGCCTGAGCAGGCTGACACAGTTCATTCCTTCTCATGTATGAGGATTCATATTGACGGTGTGTTACTCTTGTAGTTATTTTCTTATTTAGAAGTCGCTGTTACTTCTGTTTTTTTTTCAGGTGTGTTCTTAAAGAATTGGAGTCTTTGGGGAAAGCACTGTATGGTGCAAAATTAATTGCTCAAAAGTTTCAAGTTCGAAACTGTTCTCACCTCAAGAATCCTGTGAGTGGTTCGGCCTGTTTGCTTTCCATGATTGAAGAAGGCAATCCTCATCACTTCTTTATTGCTACACAGGTAAATGCTCATAGGAGATGCAACTCCATTTCGTTTGTCAATGATATACTTAGAGATTATTAAATGGGGAATATTTGGTTTTGCTAGTTTGTTTTGCTCAAGAAGCATGTTAATTACTGTTCGGCACAAAAGGTAGACAATATATAGAATAGCTATTGACATGTACAAAAACAACTGATGAGAGTTAATGCATACTGAGTAGAAACAAAAACATTCAGTGCTTGCATGTGCATACCTTCCCTCACCAAACTGTCTTATGCACATTAGTATGTAAAGCGAAATTATATTGTGTCAAACTACTATTCACTTTTTAAGAATTTTGGAGTTTTAACTTTAAAAAAAACTGCACCAAAAAAAAAACAAGGTAGAACTTAGTACAGGTAAGATACCTTGTATTTTCTTAGGTCTACTATTGTGACTGTAAAATGTATTTATACAATATATTCTGCAACATTCTGTGTTCTCACATAGGATACAAGGAGCTTAAAATGACTTGTTATAGAAAACATTTGGTATTTCATATAAAGTACTAGAACAAACACTGAGGACTTGGACTTTTCCTAAAAAAAATCTATATACAAGGAGAAAGGAAGTATTTTATTAATTTTCTATCAAGCCTATAGCTAATCAGAAGGACAGAAGTTGAAATTTAAATAGCTCTGAAAGATATTGACAGAAATATCTGCTAGATTAAGTGTCTTATCTTTTTATAATGTAATTTATCTTTATGTTTTTTTATTGAAACTAGGTGCATTTGAATTGCAAATATTGTTTAATCCCAAAATATTGACTGAAGTATTTAATTTTACAGGACCAGGATTTAGCAAACAAAGTGAAAAAGAAGCCTGGCATTCCTCTCCTCTTTATTATTCAGAACACTATGGTGCTAGACAAACCTTCTCCTAAATCTTTGGCATTTGTTCAGATGTTGCAGACAAATCAACTTGTCCCAGAGCACCAAAAACAAAGTATTGTGCAACTTAAAGAAAAAGAAGGTCTAACAAGGCAAGAAGGTGAAAAGAGAAGAAAACGTAAAAGGGCAGGTGGCCCCAATCCTCTCAGCTGTCTGAAGAAGAAAAAGAAAACACAGCAGAGCCAAGAGCCCTCTGCTGAAAAGAAGAAAAGAAAAAGAAAGCGAAATAGGGTTAAAAAGGAAGTCACAGAGTCAGTGCAGAAGAAGGAAGAAGAGTAAATTTGTCTTTGTAATCAGTACTGGACTTGAAAAACACTGTTTGAACTTTGAAAAAAAAAGGTTAATATGCAATAATGTAAAATTAAGTTGCTTAATATTAAACTTATTTTATGAGGTCTTCCTGCTTGTAATTGCATCCTCAGTATTTGCAGGTTATCACACTGATAATTCTTTCAACTATTCAGTAATTGGAGTTGTGACAAAATATTTAGAAACTCGTGGTTCTTTGCTCTCTCCAGCACTTTGATTAAAGTCAGAGAGTTCACGTGGTCATCAGCAGTTTTTAAAAAATACCTCTTGGGGTTCAAACAAATTTTTGGTAGGTCACCCATCTTCTTTCTAATTTGGACTGCTCTTCCTACTAAAACTGGTTTCGACAGTTGTTCTGCGACCTTTGGCAATGATCTAGCAGAGCACTTAATCTTAAATTTATATGCTTTTATGTTGAATATGCTCTTACAAAGGTGGCCTCTTGCAGGGTGACTGAATGATCTCTGAAAGGCCCTTCCATCCTGCGTTATTTTGCAAGTTCTTCATAAGCCCATATATTTATTGTTCATAGTTTCGTTCAGTGAGGAGATGCTCTAGGACATGTGATTGTTGTGGTGCTGGTGAAACGTGTTGTTACAACATCCCTCCTCAGTGTCCTGCCCTACCTCACTTTCTTCATTCATGAAGCCTGGCAAATAAGATCCTAAAATATTAGAAAAGCACTTTCTCAAATGCAGTCAGCCTGGTGTTAATTAGGACAGCTTAATGATAGTTATTTTTGGTGCTCGGTGTGGAAAGTTGCAAGCGCTGTGCAGGCTGCCCCCAGCTGCCCATGCCTGTTCCATCTTGAGCATCTCCAAGGAGGAGGCCTCCTTTAATCCTTCCCCAAAGACACTTGTGTTTCTCTCTGGTTCTTTATGATAACTCTTGCACTAGTGCTCTAGTATTTAATTCGGGAGAATTAAACACACCGAATCAAAGCACACTATGTGACTCCTAATGCTGTCACAGTAGGGCACAGCTCCACATGGCAAGCAGTGAGAACTGCGCTTCCTTCACTGTTAAGGCAGAATGGAACTGGAATGGAAGAAGGAGCTGCAAAATATATTCAAAGTGCCTGATTTTCTGTAGTTGGTATTTTGTGCACTTTGAACACTTGATAACTTGATAACACTTGAGACAGAAGCGAGTGATTGAGATGACATCATGCAGGAGAACATAATGTGGTACATCATAAGTATCAGGACATAGGCATGCTGTTATGCTGCTCCCAGCCATAGCTTACCAATTTTAATGGCACTCAGTGCATTTCTGGTAAGCAAAATGCAATTCCTCAAAAAAATACTTCTTTTTTTCATCTACATGAAATTAAGACATATTTTTAAGCAATCCTTAAATATACAAATCATATATTTTTCAAAATATTTCTTGCGTGTGCATTATCTGAACAGATCGTTAAGTATATACAGTATGTGCATGCTGGGAGCATACACAGTTATAATGATGCTATTTTTTTTTGCTTTTCAAATTGTGAGAGCAATTGTTTCACGCACTTTGAAAAACCAGCTTGAATAATGAAAGTTAAACCAGTCTTAAGAGGACAATCTCCAGAGGCTTCCCTAAGTGTATCAGTGCGTATGGTGCTTCTAACGCAGAACGCCGCTGTTATAGACCCGGATCAGAACTGTTCATCCCAACAAAGCTGTTGTTAGTGCACCAGACCTTTTACTTTTGTGTATGAGAAACTATAGCTTGGGATGTGACCACCAGAGACTGGAGCAGCAAAGAAGGATACTCTACTCTAGCTGAAAGCTTTAATTAAAGAACCAAAGCAGTCATGCACATCTCTGGTTTTTCTCTTGATTGCTAACACACGGTGGGTCCGCAAGAGAAAGTTAATAATTCCTAGAAATTCTTAAATACAGTCTGGTGGTTTAACACATATCACCTTTCCCAAACTGTTTTCTCATTTATTTGGGAATAATGTAATGTTAATGTAGTTTTGCTTCCCATTCCCGTAAGCGTTGCTCATATTTCTTTTCCTCCCCAAACCTACCTATCATCTTGGGAAATGCTGCTATATAGGGAGCTTGGAGCAGACTTTTTCACAGATGGTTCATCTTCAGAATCTCATTCTGAGTAAAGAGTATAGTAAGACAGTAACTTAAGAATAAGGTTTTTTTTTGTTTTCGTTTTCTTTTAATGGTTGTGCAGAAAACAAACCTATGGTATTTACAGCAGCCATTTTCATCGCAGGGGCAACACAAAGCTAAAATGCATTCAAAAAAAAGACAAAAAAATGAACATAATTACTTCAGAAAGAACAACTCAACACGACTCCTACATCAAGAGTTTAAAACAGTATCTATCCACGTGTCCTTAATATTTTTGTCCATGCAAACTGAATCATGGTTTTGCTGTTGGGAGAGAGTGGAACGGAGTGAAGTAGAGGAGGTCCGTGAAGGGGTCAGGACTGGCCCGTGGCCCTCCTGGGCCTTCGCAAGGCTGCCCGAGAGCTGCCCACGCAGACGCTCTCTGCCCTGTGTCTGTTACGGGATGCGCTGCTCTATGTGCGCTATATGTACACCTAGCAGTGAAGGGGTGGAGGCTTAGCAGCCCTGCGCAGAATTTAAGATTGCAGGTTGCTCTGAATGCTCCTCGGTGTTGTTTAAACCCCTGCTGCACCCAGTAGTGCCTCTTGAATTTAACTCTGCTGTTAGAAGGTCTTGGGCTCAATGTTTTGCCCGAAGCGACGATGTCAAAATCTCATTCGCTTATTTATCGGTCCAACAAATGGTCTAGCAATTTGGCCATATTGCTGTTACAGACAAGGTCCCCAGTGTGACTTGTCTAATAAAGTTAAAGTCATTTTGTTGTCGCTTGTCTGAGGGACCAATATTGTTTTGAGAACTACAGAAAACCAGAGGCAAATTAAAAGGAGCTCGCGTGAGAAGTTCTTTCAGTTATCGATTTCCTCTTTTCTCAGGAAGGATAGATAAATACCCTGAATCCTAGCCAGTACCTCACTTCTTTTTTTAATGAGGGAAATAACAGTAGTGTAGGTAACAATGTATGCAGCATGTGCAAAGTAAGGAGGGAAGAAGGCAATAATGCTTCAGCCACAGTGTGCGGGGCATTAATACTGATTTTAAGATGAAGAGCCTCATCTACCAGCAGATATTCACCAAGAGAGTCTGCCAATTCAGTTGGCTGGATTTATATGTTCATGTGATCAGTATTGTATGAGAAATCATTCTCTGAGCATCTGTTAACAACAGTAAATAGATGAGTTAATTAGGAACTTCTGGAACCTGGGATGTTTATGATTCATTAAATTAAATATGATTATGGTATGACCTGAAGAATAAGTGCTTTCTGGTGATGAAAGGGACATAGAATGTCCAGAAAAGCCCTGCTCGTTTGTCTTCTGCTACCCTGATGCAGTGTGAGTGACTGCTCCATCAGCTTTAATATGTTCCTGTAGTTTCTTGAATGTCGTCAGATGCAAAATGAAGAACTTACTTACCATTATATATAGTTATATTGCATCTTTCATTTAAAAGTTTCACAGCAAATGACTGTATACTTCATATCTTAATGTGGGAGTAATATCTCACATAGGGAACAACCATAGATATAGGGAATGAACAAGTAAGAGCTCCAGCAGGTGTAATTTACCATTTTAGGGGAAAAGATGGTGTTGTACGGCAAGAGAATGACAAAAAGCAGAGTTTTAGTACCAAGAGAGTCAGGAGCGCAAGAGAGAGCACACCTTGTGATTTAGGAATAGACTAATGCCGTGGAGATGGGTTTGTGATGTATTTTGGTAATGATTATGTCTGTGTGCTCTGAGCCCAAAATTCATCTCCGCGAGCTCAGCTGCCTGCCCACAGAGGCTGTCGTTTTGAAAAAGCTGCTTCAGCTTGTTAGAGAAGAGACAGGCTGGGCTCTCCCAGGGGGGACTTTATCTTCCGATTCTTCTGCTGCTGCTCGGCCTGGGAGTTCACAGCTGCACTTTGTGTATGGATACAGGGAAACAACAAAGCTGTTAACAAGGATCCAGTCAGAAAGCCCGGAGCCAAGAACTGGGAAGAAGAAAAGGCAGTAGATTAGTCACTGGGATTTAAAGGAAACCAAGGAAGAGAGAGAGAGAGGGAGAAAAAAAAAATGAAATCAGAGTGTCTCTGGGTGTTAACTTGAGGAAAGGACTGGCCAGCAGTGAAAGGTAAAGCAGAAATGGCTTAGCTGGCAAGGAGAATAAGGAATGGAGTAGTAAACCATAAACAAATACAAAAAAAAAAATCTTTCTAATCCTGTTAAGAACATTTTGTTGCCCTTTCCGACTCAATTTCTGCATGTTTAAAACAGGGAGCTGTATTGACTAACGTCAAGCAAAATCCTGTTGCAGATGATAGTAGATTTATACTCGCAGAGTTCCCACGGAGTGCAAGTTTTATTATGCCAAAACATTCCTCTTCTATATAGATTTTTCAATATTGCACGCTTTGCACTGCTGGCAGGTTTGCAGCCAAATCCATCCGTAGCGCTAGCCCGATGTTGCACGTGGCTCGCTGCCGGGCACGCACACGCCACGGCCGGGAGAAACCTTATTCCTGCTGTTACTGATGGGGTGAATCCATGGAGTTAGTCGTTCCTGAGGATCCTCTCAGCAATAGCCTGGGGCAGACATAGGCTCCCATGGCTGTGAAAATCATGACCCAATGTATGATGTGTTCTTTTTTTAAGCCTAATCTCCTCGTAGGGAGTCAGGGGATTTCAAAGCTTTTTGTTGCAGTCTTGAGTTCTAGCTGATGCAGGACCGTCTTTTTCCCATGTTCTTTCCTTTGGGACCAAAGATGCTGCTGATTTAACACCTAAGGGTAGTTCCTCATTCAGACTATCTTGGAGAAATACCGAGGAAGATTTTCACCCATGCAGTGTTACCCCTTAAAATTAGTAGGTTGTCATAAAAAAATGAATGAGGTTTCACAGAATTCGTAGCTCCTTCTTTCTACCTCTGACCTCTCTGCGAGCTCCTAAGTATACAAGAACTGGGACAGTTTTTCTGGGATGGTCCAAAAAATCTGCCTAGCCAAGCATCGTACCTCCCATAGCAGCCAAAAGCTGTTCCTTAGGAATGGGATGAAAATAAATAAAGCATTTTTTTGCTTCTTCCCCAGATTACTTTCCAAGCTTCTGGCAATTTGCTAGGGAGTTCCTGACCCAGAAACAATGTTTTATTTTATAGTACTCAGTGATTTTCTGTTCAGCTAATTTGTCCAGCCTCTCCTTGAGACCATGTCAGCTTTTAAAATCTGTAATTTTCTGTGGTGGAGTTGCACAACTTAAAAATATTCTGTTTAAAAAAAAAAGAAAGATCTTGTTTGTTTTGAATGTGCTACCTACCTGCTAGTCCTTGTAGTGGAAAAAACATGCCACTCATGACTGTAAATATTTCTATGGTGTTTTCAGGCTGAAGTGTTTTCTGCATCCCAAGCAGCAGCACCTGGCAAGATAGCAGATTTATTATGTATTATTATATATTATTCAGGCCCACTTCAGAGAGCCAATGGTGCTCTGCTTTTTGCTGAATGTTCTCCAGTGTGGAGTGTGGGCAAGAAGAGTCTTGTGAGAAGAGGCTCAAGGATGGGACCTCTGCAATCAGTGCTGGGTTTGCACAAAGGAAATAATAATTCAAACCATAATTGGTGACCAGGATGATCCTGGAACCAGGCAAGCCTGACCAGGCTTCTGAGCTTAAGTTAACTAAAAGAGATATGGCATTCACAAAATTCACTGCTTTGGGCCAATCCGTGGGTTTCTTTATGTGTGGCTGTTGGTGACACCTGGGGAACTTGAAATCAAGGGTTTTTTTCTGTATTTATATAATGTTAATGATGTGAGCTAAAACAGTGTTACTACATATGCTTGACCACATCAAAATAACAGAAAATTAGCTTCAGCTATGGGGAATATATGGAAGATGTTTAATTTATTAGATTTCTAATTGGTCTCTGCATGTAACGGGCTAGGAAAAGGTAAGAAATGAGAATATATAATTCATCTTAAAAATCCTTTCTGCTCATTCCTTCTTTTTCAACTGTTCAGATTTGTGTGTGTGTATGTGTTATTTATAACTTATTTAATTATCTGCTTTGGAATCATTTTTAGTGGATACTTGCCAGTTTACTAATATTCCCTGCCCACTCTCTGATGGTGTTAAAAACACACCATCTGTTCACTTGTGCCTTCCAAAAGCCTCTGAAGTAGCTAGCTGACTCAAACTGCAGGTGGTAGGATTGTTCAAAATACATAATCAAACTTCTTATTAATCAAAATTTCATATATGCTTTTCTAAACTCTATTCCTCATTTGATTAAGGCTTTCTCAGCTGCCCTCTGGTTAGGCACACACTTGCCTCCATCATGATCAAACTTGGTACCATTCTCCTGATGGAGACCAGCAGTGCCCTGTATTCACTTCGTGCTTTTTGCATAAGGATTTCTCAGCATTTTTACAGTTGGTTGGGCCAAAACAACGTGTTCTAGTTCTTGGCGCTTTTCTCTTGGCATCTTCCTCACCTGCCTGAGGTTGCCACTTGCTTGGCATATTTGAGAGTGCCATGAACATCACTTGCCTCTGGCTGTACCCCTGCACCAGCACCTCTGAGGAAGCTCTCCACCAAAGCCAAGTCCCAATGGCCATTTCCTTCCTTCCCTTCCCTTCCTTTCCCTTCCCTTCCCTTCCCTTCCCTTCCCTTCCCTTCCCTTCCCTTCCCTTCCCTTCCCTTCCCTTCCCTTTCCTTCCCTTCCCTTCCCTTCCAACTGTCTTAGTAAATTTTTGATGGGATGAGTTTATGTTCAGTATCTCTTGATAGGGTCACATGAGATTTATCCAGTTATTGCAAGGGAGTTTCCCAGTTATAGCTGGGAAATGACTTTTTTGTTATCTAGGGTTAGTTTCCCAAAGGTATCATCAGGCACCTAACTCACACTGGAATATTTAGGCAAACTAAATGACTTTGTAAAGCTCAATCTCAGGTCTTCATTCTGCCAAATTATGAATAGGAGGGCAGAAAGCCGAAAATTCTGGCTCATTCTCCTGCTCAATACAGTAAAATGTTTGTAGCTAGGCTAGCTTGTGACTGATGTGCCCTTTCTTTGAGTTACTAATTAATTAATCCATATTAAAAAAAATCCAAATAAGAAATATCAGCTTCCAATCAATCTTAGTAAGTTAAAAGAATAATAATATAAGAAGAAGGAAAATAAGCTAATATTTTTGGTGGGATAGCGAATATCTCCACAGCTCTTTTCTTAAAAGAACCTCTATGAAATGATAGGAATGTTATTTCTGCTGCCACTAAAGATTAATTTCTATGTCATTAGCATATGTAACTCTTAAGGAATTAATTACATTTATATTCCATATCTAAGCCCTATTTATATAATAAAGCTATCTGGAACAGATAAGCCCTTTTTTGAGAAACTTCTCCTGCTCAACAATGTTTGACTTTGTCTCAGCTAGGTTATGGGCCACTGGGAATGGAGAAGCTCACTAAAATACCATTTGTAATGCAATGTGATGAATCCTGGAGCTGGGACAATAGTCCCTGAAAACTCTGTACAAATAGTTGCTCTGTCTCAGCAAAAGTGATTAATGGGCTCTGCAGAACCAGGACACAGCCCTCTGTATTAATTACTTCAGAGAACTGTTAAAACGAAAACACCCAAATGTGCAAAGACACCTGGGGAAGGCTCAGGGATTTGCAAGAAGGTGGGATGCAGCACCCTGCATGCTCCAGCAGCTTGAACACGTTCTAGGGCTTGCAGCAAGGCTGAAGAGGTAACCCAGAAAAATGTTCATGTTGGCTGTGCGCAGGTTCCCGAGGTGCCCCTCTGCAGAGAGCTGCAGATTTGCTCACAGTGGCACGCAGGCCAAACCCAGCTGTTTGGTCCAGTCACATAGACATGGAGCTACCTCTCACATTCTGTGTTAAAGCTTTTCTCCTTACAGCTCTTCTTGTCCCACAGATGCTCTCAGAATCGCTCTCCCTTAATGACCACCCGCTCCCATTCAGGTGGATGCTTTGGGTTGATTTTGCCCAGAGCCTGGTGAGGCCTCATCTGGAGTAGAGGGGGATCATCGACTCCCTTGACCTGCTGGCAATGCTATTCTTAATGCACCCCAGGATGTCACTGGCCTTCTTGGCCACAAGGACCCATTGGTTGTTCACAGTCAACTTGTTATCCATCACAACATCCAGGTCCTTCTCCACCGAGCTGCTCTCCAGAAGGTCAGCCCCCAGCCTGTACTAGGACATGAGATTCTTCCACCCAGGTGCAGGATCCTGCTCTTTCCTTCTGTGCCTTCATGCAAGTCATTGATAAGTTGAACAAGACTGGGCCCAGTATTGACCCCTGGGGGACACCACGAGCTACCGGCCTCCAGCTAGACTCTGCACTATTGATCGCAACCCTCTGAGCTCTGCCACCCAGCCAGGTCTTGATCCACCTCACTGTCCACTCATCTAGCCCACACTTCCTGTGCTTGTCTGCTAGGGTGTTAGGAGGCACAGTATCAAAAGCCTTAAAATTCAGAAGCCCCCCCAGGACTAAGGTTTTAGTAAGTTAAAAGAATAATAATAAAAGAAGAAGGAAAATAAGCTAATATTTTTGGTGGGATAGCGAATATCTCCACAGATCTTTACTTAAAAGAGAATGTGAGTCCTCCCACAGCAGATGACTTCTCATGGCTGGGCTAGAAAGTCCGTCCATGTGGGCTCTCTGAGCTGTTTGCCTCAGTGTCACTAACAATCTCTGACAGAAGAAGATTCTTTTTTAAAAAAATTCTTTGGTTGAGGCACATTGGGAGGCTTGGACATGAGGTGCCACGACCAGTTCAACTCCTGAAAGGCTTCATCAAAAGAATAGTGTTCCTATTTCCATGGATTTTATAGAAGGTCCAAGTCAGAACTGCTGTGCTGATGGATGAGAAGATGTCTGATGGATGAGAACAAGTCTGGTTTTAAATCAAAGCTGAGGAGAACAGTTATGTGGGGACTGGGAAACAGAGGGGATGCGATAGTTCAGAGGGGACAGTGCTCTGGAGTATGCTCTCTGTCTCTGTCAAAATTGACGTGATTTAAAGTTCACAGAGCCTTTCTAAATTACTGTATCTCAGCCGTGACGAGTGAAACTGCACAAATGTATCCCCATGGGAGAGCTAAGCCTGAGTGTTTTGCAGAGTCCTAAGGAAGATGAAGATGGAAGAAGTGTGCATTTATCTTGCCAGTGCATTCATTGGGCCTCGTCCAAAGGCAAAACTTCTGCATCTTGTCTCAGGACCTTTAAATTCCAGCTATGGCTCAGGTTAGAGCCCCTGTGGAAAAATGTTAATGAATTAACCATAGTTTTTTATTATTATTATTTTAATTCATTAACAATATGTCAAATCATATGCTAGTCTGTCTAGGTATATTTCAGGTATCCCATCGAACTTTATGGCAGAGACATCGTTGTCTATCCCTCCCTCTGGAGCTGGCCAGTTGTGGCACAACCCTGCCTGCCAGATATGATGTATTTATCCTCAGCAGGCTTACCTCCCAGCCATTAAACAATAAAAATTATTTCAGCTGCAATAAATCATTAGGCATTTTTTTTTTGATTCTGTGCGATAAGGACACCACACAGAGCTTCCTTGCATTAAGAGAGGGAGTACGTTGATTATCACTGACCACTCATGAAGCCAAGGCAGCCTTTATGCATCTCCATTCGCCCACTGCAGCCAAATATTTTTTTTTCCTGATTTTGAAGCCATTTCAACAAAGGGCCACTGCAGAAATGTTGTTCCCAAACTTTCACCATTCATCCATTGCTGGGGATGACTGCACTAAATCAGGTTTAGAGCCACCTTGATTGAATGACAGCTTTGATCTTCTGACACCTAGCTGAACATTTTGCATGGTGGGATTAATCACAGACTTTTTAAAACTCTAGGAAATGCATAGGATAGTTTTTTTACCTGGATAAAGCATCCATTAATTAGGATACCAGATTTCTAAAGACACTGATATCAGATTTCTAAAGACACTGATCTTTAGTTGGAAACTAAAAAATTTACAAATAGCCCTAAAGTCTGTACTGCAAATCCTGCAAGTCATCTGTCAGGATCTTCAATTATTTAAGCACCTTTAAAAATCTGTGTCTTAAAAATTTACTAGTGAAGCCTGAACTTAATCCTCACAGAAAAAAGCTCATTTTTTTTTCCTTGCCCTAGTCTGTCTTGAGAAGAAAACATGTGGCAAGTGGCATCACATTTAGTTTTACATGGTGCATTCCCCTGAAGTTGCCAGGATAAGGCAGCAATCAAGCCAGAGGAGGCTGAGACTTCTCCTGGGAAATACATCATCTTGATTTTTAAAGGAAATTTAAATAAAAACATAATAATACCTTATTTAAAACTATTTTGAAGCCTGAGGACTTTTCCTTCGGTTGGCCAATTAGCAGCAGTAGGTAGAGACGAGTCTCACATGCTGTGAAACCCACACAAGGGTCCTGCAGGGAGGAAGCAAGCTGACCACCATGAAGGGCTCTGGTGGACATTTGACATTGGAACAATAATTTCGGAGTAATTTAGTTATGCTGATCTATGAATATTTTCAAAAAAAGAATGACTTCATTCTTGAGTAAGTTTTCCTCTTTCAAAGCTACCAAATTGGAGTACACCATATATTTGCTTTTATGTTGGAATAGACTGTCCCATAAGGAAGCGAGTTGTAGGAGAAGTGCATTGCACTTTGCTGGTGTAACCAAGTGCTTGGGGAGGGCAAGGACCAGCTGGTCTGGGAGCAGGGGACTCATTTCTGTATCACTTCTGCTGAACTCCACAGAAGTCCACTCACCTGGGCATGACCCTGTGCCACGTGCTCCAAGTGATGCTGCTTGAGCAGGGCAGGTGGCCTAGATGATCTCTAGAGATCCCTTCCAACCTCAGTCATTCTGTGATTCTGTGAAGGAGACCTTTTTCATTCTTGAGAAGCTTCTGGCTTTTGCAGCATTCAGAGAGAACAGTTAGTCCATAACTAGTAACAGCAGCCAAGTAGAAAGGGGAGGCATTAAAGAGGAATCACTGAGAACTCTCTAAATTGCATTTCCTTAAAATGAAAGAGGACAGGGTTATGATACCCTCCAGGCAATCTTTGCGTGGGCCCTGATCAGAATGGTTCTCCACTGGCTAAATAATTCCATGTTCTGATTAGACTCCAGCCTGGAGCCTTGTGCAGAAAGGAAGCTGGCTTTTCCTTAAGTTTTGTCTCTTACTCTCAGGAGAGCTCGATATCAGGCTAATACAAAGCAATTCCTTATATTTCCAACCTCATACTCCTGTCTGATTATCTGCTGCATTCATTTGATGATGCTGTGTTTTCAACCCCCTGTTTTATCAATTTGTTCTTAATCAGCGCCCTGATATGATCACTGTGTTGTTCCATTTTTAATTAACCCCACAAAATTGTGCTAGATTAACCCTTGCTGCCCTAGGAGTAAAGTCTCTTGATTATCCTTTTCAATAAAATCCCTAAGTGTCCCACAAAAGCTTATTCCAGCAGATTGCAGCATGGATCAGAAGCCCAAGTGCACAAGTAATTTAAAATAAGGTATTTCAAGGCCACTTGATTCTTCTTTCAAATTAATACAAATCTCTCATATAGTTGCAGAATGAGAGCAACACAGAAGGGAGCCATGGAAAACACAAAACTGACTAGGGAAAAAAAGACCTGCTGTCTCATATTTTCAATTTTTTATAGAAAAAGAATGTATATTGCAATTATTTCTAACTTAACTACCGACAGACAAGAGAGGTTCAGATATATGATTTAGACATAAATAACTGTTCTCACTGGTGGATGGATTTTGAGGTGATTCAGAAGGATGGCTTTAAATACTGGCCTTTGTTCATATTTATACATTACCCTACAGCTAGCTTTGCCTACTGTCATGTTTGATAAAGAAATAGCCCACTTAGTGTATTGAAATTTCAACTGTTTGGCTCAGGGAGTAATCATACATTTTTAGGGCATTTTCCATTTCAGCCATCTGGTGTTATTACTGAACTTTTCAACGAATTGCCCATGCTTTTTGCAACCTGATCATACCTTTTATATCTTTCCCAGCGTGATTTCTGTTAACTGTTTTTCACAAAAAGCTCCAGCATTGAAAACATGGGTAAAAGCAAGCCTGTTCAGCCCAGGCTCAAGGACTTCTTCCCTTACTGTTCCCTCACCGTAAGCAAAGAGCTCCTACACTTACTTCTTTCTGTCCAACCGGCACTGTCAAAGATGTGTTTTTTCTCTTAAGGTTTCCCAACTCTACAAGTTTTATCTATTTAGATACTTTTTTATATGAAACAAAGCCCAAATGACTCACTGAATACATGCATTTGTAGATTAAAAGCTCTATGAGATGGTGCTTAGATTGGATTTTCTGAATCAAGCAATGTGTAGAAAGAAGGGGCATAATGTTGTTTTTGTTTGCCTCAAAAAAGTAGGATGTCTGTAAGTGAAAAGATGGGTAAGAAACAACCAGAAATTACCCACATGTTGATGCAGCTCAATTTCAGTCTCTGAAACTTGAAAGAAGAAAATGAACTGCTTCTAAATGAACTGAAATTGGGGCATCAAATACAATGAGCCTGAAGTTGCTCTAAAGAAATCATTCCATCAGATGTGTGCAAACAGCCAGAAAAGGAAAACAGCTGGTACAAATACCAGAGATCTCAGACCCTGAACAACAAATTGCTTACTGAAGTAACTGAAACTGCAGAGAAATGTCAAATTTGCTCAAGTTCAAGGAGAAAAGACAGCTGCTGACCGCACTGGTGCAAAGGAAAGGGTGGCTGCCAAAAAAAATCAAAGCTTATGAGCCATGAAACATCTACACCGCAGACAGGACAGACTCTCTCGTCTCTGCACTGGGACTTTTGCCATTTCTAGGAACTTGCAGAAGAGAAGAAAACCAGTGGATGAGGGTCCAACAGAGCTGGTGCTACGGGTTCATGTGCAAAGAGCTGCTGCTCTTGGCACAGCTGCTCAAAGCAAAGCTGTTCTGTGTTCCTGGGGATGTCCTGGAGGCTGCTAGAGTTGGGCTGGGACTTGCTGAGAGCAACCGCGTGCAGAAACTCGGCTCTGGTCAGCCCTCGGTGCTGCCTGCTGAAGCTGGCGCCATCGTCTCCAAAGCCTCTGTTCTTCTGTATTCGGTGTGTTATTGTAATATTGTCAATATTTGAGCTATTTTTTGATGCAGAACCATTCCATTTGCTCTCCGCTTATGGAAATATTTCATTTATCATCGTACTTTTTCCAGTTTTCATACTTAGCTGCTAAGAAGGCTCAGAGATAATCCCATGTATCTTGTGACTGGAATAGAGCAAATAGAAAGGCCACAGTGCTGTTAGCTGCATTCATCCCTACGTAAATCTGTGCTTTCCTGATAAAGTACTTTACAAACTAATATTATAAAGCAAACAAACAAACAAATAAATAAATAAATAAAGCTTCTTTTTCTGCAGTAAAGGAAGAAGCTGGGTCACAGCTTGATGTGCAGCGGGTGGACAGTAACTGGGAAAAAAGCCTGTTTAATATCAAGTACAATGTGAACTTTACAGCACATTGTAGGAGACACTTGGATTTTCTAAATCTCGTGGACCTTCCTCCCTTTATTCCAAATGCAAGGCACTTGGGTGACATTTAATTTTCTGTACCTTCTGTGGAAAAGTAAGAGGTGGAATCAACTCAGCCCTAAGAAATATGGTTTCAGAGAGTCCATAGATTTTCAATTCAAAGCTCAGATCAACAAGGCATTCCCGTGCCTTAGAATAAAGGCTTTTAAATATGCGCTTGCCACTTGATTCTCTTTGTAATATGGCCAGGGGGGATGTCTCAACAAGTGATAATTGGAAAACAACTGCATGTGAGAAATCACTTCAGAGAGGAGACAGCTAAAAGTAGAACTAAACAGATCACAGCTCAGGGCCCTCCAGGATCTTTCCACATGAATGAGGGACAGTGGAAATGAAACGGCAAAATCAGAGCTGATGACAACCTGCCTGCCTCCTAGATGTGGCTTGCAAATGCATTTTAAAGCATTCCCAACTAGCACCACAATATAGCCTGAATATCCCTGATATTTCAGAGAGAGCTTGTTTTTTGATTTTTTTTTTTAATCCAGCTGTACCCCTCAGTACACATCCCAGATTCCTTGACCTGTGGTATTTGCTATACATCTTTCTGTGCCAGGCACTACTATTTTGAATTCAGCAAATCCTTTTGTCATTTTGGGAATAATGAAACAACCATCATTTCCACACGGTGTGAATGTTGTGCCAGTCCTGGGTCCTTACTAGGGAGCAAGAGCATGCAGGCTTGGAGCTTGGATGGGAGGACGCGGGGAGAAGAGGTTTAAAGAAGACAGGGGGATATGAAGACCATGAGGCCAGCCCCATGGTCCATCTGGCTTAGTATCCTCCAATAACAGCCAGCACCGGGTGCCTGCAGGTTGAGGAAGGACAAGCCTGTGTTGATTCCTCCCCAGATGCAATCCCAAACGTGGCAGCGCACCCTTCTCTGAGGGCGCTGGGAGCTTGGTTCCTACCAGGTACCTCTGGATTCTTCTTCCAGGACTCTGAGGGCGCTGGGAGCTTGATTCCTACCAGGTACCTCTGGATTCTTCTTCCAGGACTCTGAGGGCGCTGGGAGCTTGATTCCTACCAGGTACCTCTGGATTCTTCTTCCAGGACTGTGTCCAGTCACCAGAGTGACCATCTACAAATACCAGGTGTCTGGATCAGGTCATCCTTCAAAGAACAAGTTAGCGTATTCCATCCTTATTCCATCTCAAAGTGTGGCCTCTTCTGCTTTCTGAGAAAGCAAGGAAATTGGGTACGTTCAGGGAACATCAGACAGCCCCACCATAGCCAGTTTGCTGGTATATCTATAGGATGGGAGAGAGAGCCCAAGGTAGACGCAATTTAGTCTGAGGTTATTTTAAGGAAGGATCAAACATTCCATCTTAATACTCATGCTTGTAAACAAAGACAACAGCAGCTATATTCAGGAGTTTTTTTCGAGGTATCTGCTCAACAGGACAAACTGATTCAAGACATTTGCATTGACAGATTCAAGGACAAACCCATTAGATGCCCATCTTGCCTTCATTCACCAAATCAAGTGTCTTGAGAGGAGATAACCTTGAAAGTTGTAGCTGAACATGGGAGCAACTAGAAGAAAACAGCTAAAACAGGAGAGAATCCCTGAGGGGAGAAAAAAAAAAAAAAAAAAGAAAAAAGAAATACACAACAATGGGAACTGAACTGCGATATTCACCTGGCATCCAGCTCCCTTTGGTCATCCAAAGGGCGAGCTGCCTGAGCTGGGCAGCCAGTTTGCCCGTCTGTCTCTGAAACTCTGAAAGATCTTCTCATTTTCATCTACTTTGGCCCATCTGTAAAAGATTAAGTGGGGGGTTACTTCTCAGAGCTGCCCTTTTAATTGCACTTGCCTTTCATAGTGTTTGGTAGTCCTGTGTTTCAGTGATACTTCCCTGTTTTCCCGTTTCCAGCAGCGGTCGTGGGATAGATTGCGTTTCAGACAGACAAGGCCTGATCCAACTCTCTCAGTCTTTCCATCTGTAATAAAAGTAGAGCACATAACTTAACTCAGCAGATTGGAAAACGGCCTCAGAAAGATAATGTTCAAATGTTGATTGTGTTCTATCAGCTTAAGAAATACTCATTGATTCACTTAATCCTGATAAATCAGCTTTTCAGGTTCTGCTAGTGTCACTTATTATTCTTGTTTTAAGCTGTCAAGTTTATAAATATGCTTTGAAGGAGGGCACTGGATCCTGTCTTGTAGGAGGGAGTGGGGTTAGGCTATTAAACCTTCTCTGGCACAAGGATATAAGAGTCTGAGGCTTGCAGCGAGGGAGCAGCCCGTGTTTGCCCAGTGCCACCTTCTGGGAGAGCCACAGCACGTGCTGGTGCCTGGCAGACCTGCCCGGCTCTGTCCCTGCAGGGTGACAAGCAAGATCAAAGAGCAGAACTAGGTCAAGAATAGACATAAAACCTGTGCTATTTGTTCCAGCTCTGGAAACATGCGAGAGAGGACAGTGACACACAGCCTGTCACCGAACCCCCAGCTCCTCTGGGACGAGATCTCTGGCATTTCTGGCTGTCACAAGAAACTCCCAGATAGACCAGCTCCATGATCCAAAATTCCAGGATCGAAATGCTGGCTTCGTTAAAGTCAATGGGGAAATTTCCACTCACTTCAACAGGGCTGGGGCTTCAGCCAATTTTCTTTACATGCGATAAGTGTTTACACACTTCACGTCTGGTGTTTACACACTTTTTCAGGATGATATTTTTCCACTCCCAATACTGTTAGATAGGCTTCTCCTGCCTTTGGCCTAGGTGGGATTTCCATATCTGGAAGAAGACAACATTACATTTGTCTCATAACCAGATTTTAATAAAGGGGAAAGAAGAGGGGAAAAAAAAAAGCATAGAGGAAGACAGAGAAACGCCTGAGGAGGCGGGGAGATTTTAAATTATAAAGTCCCAAGGAGATGGAGTACTAAAAGATGTTAGATAAAAGCTGCATAAATTTATCAAAAGGCCCTGTTACTTTTCGCAGAGTTGTGTTCTCCATCACCATATCTAAGTGAGGGAAGTGTATGGTAAACTACCCTTACAATACATGCTCACGCAGGGGTAAAATGCCTTCTATTTTTTGCTAGAGCCTTTGGAGCATCCTAGTAACACTCTGGGATATTTTTCAGCATTTTATAAAAATTCTGCTGTGAAGGTGGGACATTAGTTGGATTCATTGTAATTCATTTATCAAGTTTGCAAAAATATACAGAAGATATCCCTCAAGGGATAGGAAGTTCTGATACTTGCAGAAATAAAATGTAATATCTATTTTACTGGTATAATGGAAAATTTTATTACTGTCAGAAACATATTTCAAGCTGGGAGACAAAGGTTTTAAGCAGATCTTTTGGAGAATATTGTGCTTTATTGGAAATGGATATAAATATAGACCAAATCTCTTCCCATACATTAATGTGAAATTCTTTGGTTTGCTTCAAGAACTGTGGACAGCTTGTGAAAAACCTGAACTTTTGTAACCAATAGTCAGGTGTATTGGGCAACATCCTACAGGTAAGCACAGTGCTAAAGTACCCTGGGCACTAGAATGTGTCTAGAAAATTAGACAAAAGAAACCCAAAATAGGCAATTAAAAAATCCAGAGTAACTGAAAAGTACATATGACAAACACCTGGGCAAAAGGCTGGACTGCTGTAAAATGACGCAGCAAGTGAGTTCAGCAGACAGAGTGGGACTGATGTCTTGAATACATAAACACTGTTTATATATTCCTGCCCTCCTGACGAAGCATGAATAGTCAGCGAAGGCTTGAGACTGATGCCAAACGGTCATTAATGTCTCAGAATAAAACGCCGTACATCCCTGTTAACACTCTTCAAGTTGCCAGCAGCCTTGCAAAGCAGAGAGTGCAAGACATCACCAGTGAACTCCAGCTGTGTTGAGTCTCCTGCTTGAACAAAACTGTCCTTACCCAGAAGGTCTGAGAGGTCGCTCTCAGGGCCACCAATGGACGCGACATGCAGAGCACAAGTCCAGCACAACCAGTGATGGGCTCTCATTGCCCAGCTGCTGAGGTGCTGCTCTGGCACTGCCTCTGGCAGAAAGCAGCAGGGCCATCTGATGTGAGGGTCACAAAGACACGAGTGTGGCTAGCTCTTCACAGGAATGGTTCTGATTATGATGGTTTCTTGTCAGTGAAAAGTAGCTGGGAAAAAAAAGTGTATCAAAACTGCCTGAGCCTCCAGGAGAAAACAGGTTGGGAAATGAAAATTTCCCAAAAAATAAAATAGTCTTTTTTGGGGGATTTCAGGGAGGGATGCTATGATAAATTTAAAACTCCCTTTCTCAACTCCAAAACAAAACAAAACAAAGAAGTCTAAAAAGTTTCCTGAGAGCAGACCAGTTGTTCTTCTCTAAAATTCTGTTCAGCCATGTCCGCCAATAGAAGGATGAAGACCAGTAGTCTTCATCCATCAAGACAGCCAACATCTTCCCATACTTCAAGCATCTAGAGTGCAACTCTTCTGCCTCATGATTGGCTCCCTGCTCCAGGGGCTTCCTGACACAGCTGTATCGGAGTGAGTTGTCCTCCTGCCTGCTGTTTCTCTTAGGATCAAAAGTATCCGGTTATCAGGTTCTTCCCTATGTCCCTGCACTACACCCAACGTAGCATTTTGAATCAGGAAATGAGCACTTCACCTACGTAAATTAACAAAACATTATTTTTGTACACTTCCAACTTGATGGACAACCTAAGAGGGCTCAGAGAACCTGATAGATGATTTGAACTCTGCGTCCATTGCATCAACAAGAGAAAATGAGAAACCAAGTGATTCATATGAGGAAAATGCAGGAGGAAGCTGGATTTGTAGTGCTTCACTGATTCAAGAATTGCCGTTCATAGCAGATCTGTGCCAGAAGTGCCCTGGGATGAGAATTCTAGGTAGTAAAGAGAGAGCAACTGCCAGAAAAGCTGGAAGTAATAGTCCTCTAAGGACTTCCTTCTAAAGGACATTCCCACAGGGCTGTTTCCGGAGTGGAGAATATTTAATGAGCTTTTCTATTATCTGCTTAGGATATTTAGCTTCTAAGGGTTGTTTTTCTAATCTGTTTTGTACCTTGTATGATCCTCCTTCTAGCTATGATCATCTCCCAGGCAGCTGTTTTGGCCTTTCCTAAGTTTGTGCACCTAAACTCTCCTTGTTAAGAAACTTCCCCATCCCACCTGGCTGTAAACTCTACCATGACACACAGCTCCTTCAGTAGGAACTTGGTCACTCTGATCATCAGTAGTTGCCACCACTTTTTGAATGTGTGGATGAGCTTGGCCCCTGGGATTTCAGCGGAAGCTTCCAAAAATGCTAGTTAAATCAAAATCCAACCCAAATCTAAATTCAAACCAAGCAGGAAGTGAGCAACTCCTTTCAAAGTTTTGCCAAATATGTAATTATGCGGTAATAGTATTAATATGATATGTGGTCTTAGAGCTGAAGCCTAGGTCTAACTAGGAGGATCATTGGGCCCAGCAAACTGTTGCTACCCAGAACTCTTTTCAGATGTGAGGAGTGAAGAGGAAGGGAGTATAAAGAAACTCAAGATCTGTTTTCTATGCAGCTAAACTTCTCCATGGCAAAGAAACCATATGGTATAAATGCAGAAACTCGTTAGTGCAGACCTTTGGGAGACACCACGATTAAGCAAAACAGAGCCAGAAGAACATTTGAGAAAAACAACAAACTGCCAGTGCTGGGGAATACAAGAACCGAGAGCCAAGTAACTACAGTTGCAGAATCACAAGAAGTGAATGTGATTGCTGAGAAATAATACTTCTGAGAAAGGTTTCTAGTTCTGACAGACTAATCTGGGCATGGAGGGTGCTGGTTAGATGTGTCTTCACTGGCGATACACACTGCTAGGTTGGTAGCAGACAGCTGATGACATTTTTCTGTGCACTGTCTCTATCTCATATTACTTCAAATATTTCAAAGATTTAAGGTCCTCCTCTTAGATTCTTGATCCTTCATTTATTCTGAGTTCTTCTAAAACTAAAATATTCACTCAGAAATGCCATAATGAAAAGTACTTATTCCCTTCCAAAAGGAAATTGGGGCTCATAATGGAAGATAAATACATGTGACTTCACACACATCCTTCGATGTGTGTGAAGTGTGTGTGAAGGAAATTAACTCCTTTAAATCTTCATTTCTTGGCCTTTTGCCCATCATTACATGGCTTTCATCAGGAACTCATATCTACCAGATTTACAGTGCTTCTAAGCCCCAAACAGACAATCCCATTTAGCCGGCTGAAGGGGAAAATATGTAGAAATTATACTTTGCAAGAGATTACTTTAAATGCTTGCTTTTTACAAGACTTAGCAAGGATCTAAAAGCTGCTCATAGGAGGATGTTTTGAACAGGTGCAGACTATGTACTGTAGCAATAATACATCAGATTATGAGCCAATTAGTTGTGTGATCAAACTTCAGAAACACAGAGCCTCATTGCTGCTTGTACCCTTTGGTTTGGAAGTCTGTAGTCCGTATTCAGAACAGCATTATTTAAAAGCTGAAGTTTTCAAATAACATAGAGTTTTTATGGCAAGCTCGCCCAATGAACATAAAATACATTTTTTGCTTTGAGTATAAGTCCTCGTTTTACTATATCATTTTATATGTTACTCTCTGGTTTTATACCTGGTGTTAACTTGGCATTTATTCATTGAAGTAGATAGAAAAAAAAAAGTAATAGCAAAACGGAAGAACATTTACTGCTCACATCTATGTGATGTACAGATGAAAATTTGCTTAATTTTTTGTTGAGAAAAAACCACAGAAATGGAAGGAGATTTTGAGGAAATAACTAGGAGGCAACATGTTGATATCTGCACTCGTGAATCTTCTGTACAGGCAGGTAACTTTGCAATGCCCTCACCCCAACCCCTGAAAACTCCGCTCGAGTGTGTGTCTTGATTACAGCCAAGCTGCAGGCCCTGGCTCTGGTCCTGTTGAATTCACCTCCACAGCTGGTAGAACTTATGCCTCCACCTCCCTCGCAATGAATCCCACAGTCCCCTCACTTTAAGCCCAGCCTCGGGGCTCCGGAGTCCTGTGGCTCAGCTAGACTTCTTCCCAGCACATCTGGCTAGACTTGCTACCTGCTGTACTTCCCTTGGGGGCGTTAATGAGCTGTAAATTACACTGAACCAGAAAAGCCTTTTCATAACAGAAACAGCGCTCACTGAGTCAGAAGAACAAAGTCGCCATAAATGCAAAGCAATTTCAGATTGCAGATACACATGCCTATCTTGCTAAATCTTGCTGGGCTCTTATCTAGGGTAGGCTGACCCTCCTTCTCCCTTGGGCTCTGCATGTTCAGAAACAATTTACATCTCCCCACAAAGGACTGTCTCTTGGCAATCAGCACTGCCCTTCTGGCTGCGAGTCTGAACTGCATCAAAAAGGCACCGTAGCTGCACGGCAGAGCCTGGGCTGCTGGCCCCGTTGTGCCTCATCAGGAGCAGCTCCCTGGTCATCAGCAAGAGCTGTGTGACACCCGCACCGCCCTGAGGACCATGTCACCACCACCACTGAGACAACGTAGACGAGAGGGTGGAATGACAGCAGCTACAGCACAGACTAATTTCTAATGGGTTTTGTGATGAAATTAATGGGTTAAGAATTTCTATATATATTGCTTAAATGTGAGTATAGGTTGCATTTGATTTTAAACCCTTTTAAATATCACAGCTACTTCCTCAGCTCCAAAGAGCCTGTGTAATTTCAGAAGCAACGACTCAGCGGTGAGATCCCAGCTCCGACTCACGCTGCAGGGCGCAGACTGCCACAATTAACAACCTGGAACCGCTTCTGACAGACGTGAAGATGAAACTTAGGGCCAGAAGAACCCAGTGTCTTTTGCACTTATTTCCGTCTTGAGAAATGGTCAAGAAAACCTGCAGTTGGTGTTGCTAAGTAGCCGCCACCATAACAAAACTTTTCATGTCTTTTCTGGCTCATTGCTGCCTCCCTCAGCTTTGTCAAGACTAGTTATGAGCTTCCATGGAAGTCTTACATTTAGTTATTTTTAGCATCTTTCATCAGTTATTTGACCGGTTTCAGAAGCGTTTCTAAATTAAGCATGAAATTTGGCTTTTGAATCCAAATGCTAAGCTATTGCTTCGTACATATGTATTTTTTTCCCTTAGAACATTTACAGTGGTTACCTATTCCTTGAACATGTTTCCTCTCTTTTGGAGATTGGTCAGCCTCGTAGTCAAGGTATAAGAGAAGCACTTTGATGTGCACATTAACAAATTTAGCCAAACTTTCTGTAAAAACGAGCAGTGGTGGCTCATAGTATCACTGCCCCCTTGTTTCAGAGTGCAAACCAGAGTGCTGCACATTACCCAATGCCAGCAAGTGCATTAAGACCATCATTTTGTCTAATCCTGAATTACGTGAGGACTGACTGTATTGAGTTTTACAGGATCAGCATGAAGATAGTGCAGGCAAATTCCCCTGCACGGCTTGGATTTGATCTCCATGGAATTATTAAATCTCTAGAGGCTCCTGCTCCCTGCCATCCTGAGCGAGCCACCAAACAGCTTTAGTGACTTGGATGTGGAACCGTGTTATGACCTTCTCTGGGGTCGGGGACTGCTTTGGTAACAGCAATTTCCAGCCCGGTCCCCCTGAGCGACTTGCACAGAAAGCAGGAAGCCTTTTCCTTCCTTTGTTCATTTTGACAGAACTGCAGCAAACAAACCATGGGGCTGGTTTCGCCAGTGGGCTGCACGAAGGGTGAAGCTAAATAGTAAAGGGGTCTAATCACTGGAAGTGTGCGATGAAAGAGGAAACATTCCCCTTTAGCCTCAGAAAGGTAGAATATTAATACCGGTCCCCAGGTTGCTAATAAATGTGCCAATGCATCAGTTTCAGCCAGTGCTGGGACTCCTAAATTCAAGCAGCATTACCATGGACGAGTTTCTTAGACTGTAATTCAACACAGATGTGAATTTGGCAGAGCCATTCAAAAGAGCAGCGCTCGCGCCCTCCCCTTGCTATCCCTCTGCCGGGTGCTCCTTGTGTTGTGCTGGCACAAGCTTTTGCACGGCTGCCTAGCGAACAGGATGTAGGAACTGATCCAGCCGAAAATAGTAATAAAATCTTTTGGTGAATTTCACCCTGAATCATTTCCCCATTGCCTGGGTAATTAAACTGCGCGGATAATTACCAGCCCTACCTGGGCACTGCAAGGCAGCGCGGGAGCGCGTGACCGAGGCTGCTCCAAGAGGGCAGCAGAAGGGTTCAATCCATAGCACGCTCTTCAAACGGAGAACGCTGGTGGTTTTAAACCCTCATATGCTCAGGAGGGATGGAAAATATCATGACCAAATCTCCCTGTTTCTCATTGCATGCATTCCTGATCAATGTCAAGCAACATTTATAAACATCCCTGATTAAAGGTCAACCACACAATCCTCAATTATTTAGTGCTAGTTTCAGGCTGTGTTGTAATGTTTAATATTTTTATTTAAAACATAAGTTGGGCAAACAAAAAAAAAGGGGGGAAAGGAACATGTAGAGACCTAGCCCAGAACAGCCAAACTGGTGCTTGTATCCTTCCTGGCTGCCGGGAGAGAAAGAGCTGGGGCCAAATGAAACGGGAGGGCGCGTTCTCCCAGAAAGAAGGTTCTGGCGCTTTATGCTGCTTATAGCACAACATTAATGTTAGTCTTTGGCTAATATGAATAATTTCTGCTAGCAGAGTTTTTGGATGCAACTCCGTACATGAAAACTTCTGAACTAAACCAAATGTAAAACAGCTCCTGTGAGAATAACAAGGGAAAAACCTTCCCTTTTTCTACTTCCCATTTTTCTTGTCTCTCCAGTGGCTTTATCAGGCATGCAGAGGTTAGCAAGAAAAAGCAGAGAATTCCCCTTTCTCCTGGGTACAGGTGTTGGGACAATCGATTTCCCAGTCCTTCAACTTTTTGACTTGCATTGCAGAATTTTACAGAACAACCTAGCCAATTCCTATAGGTAAAACAAAAGGAAATATTTGAAAAATCAGAAGCAAGAACATGATAACTAATGGGAAGATGTTCCAACAGTAGTCAACACTTAAGAGTTTTGGAAAAGGAAAAACTGACCAAATTAAGGAAAAAAAAAAGATTTTTTAAAGATTTTAAAAACAAAAAAGGAAAAACAATCCTCACTTTTTCCACTTCACATATCACAACACATAGACAGATCTGGGCAATAGGGTGACACTAGGGAGTAGAAAATAGCTCTCAAGTTTTTACTTCCTTTAGCCACAGGAATCAAAGGACTAAAGAAGAGAAGGATTCCAGCAGGTACCTCCAAAAGAGGCACAGTTCGGTGTCCTTAAATCCATATGCTTAACCGTACAGCAAGGCTCCTCCTGTCATGAAGCTGCACATCTCATCACTCCCCCTCAGAATAAGATTTTAAGACTGCCTTGTTCAACGTAACCATGAGATGCAACAACACTTTTGGTCAACTGCTTCTAGCTAAATTAGAACTCATATTGTAAAGTCTCCTGTGAATTCAGGAGCCCCCTGCAAACATCCTTACCAAAAGCACAGAGCTCGAGGTGCAGATAATCTCCCTGCGTAACATCCCGCCCTCCGCACCAGGCGCAGCAGGAGCAGAGCGTCTTCGAGGCGGTCGGCGTCTGCGAAGGGAGCTCATTCCACAACTGCAGCTTCTCTTGCAGCGAGGCCTTCCTTAGATTTATGGATTTATGGATTGATTCCCCTTCCGCTCACAAAGGAGCAATTTGGAAAGCAGGG
The DNA here is from genome assembly GCF_059628265.1 of Tinamus guttatus. Lineage (NCBI taxonomy): Eukaryota > Metazoa > Chordata > Aves > Tinamiformes > Tinamidae > Tinamus > Tinamus guttatus. Next base: position 714,577 of record NW_028289026.1, read on the forward strand.
CACCGATATAAACGCTCCAGATTTGCAAACACAGAACACGTTAGTAGGGGAGAAGACAGAGCAGCTCAGGAGGCTTAGACCAGCACCACTGGAGCGAAACGCCACAGCCCCGCAAACTATAGACATTCCAGCCTGAAATAGCGAGGAAAACTTTTTAAAGTAAGGATATAAATGAAATCCATTTGAATTGCTCACAATAAGACAGCTTTCTGCAAGGAGAAGACAACATTTCTCAATATATTATTAGTTCCATGAGATGTCGCAGTTTATTATCTATTAAAAACTAGTTGAATGCCTACGGTTAATGTTTTGGAACCGTTTGGGTATTTATTTGAAGAATGGTTATAATAAAATGCGGATTTTTTTTTTTTGGAAGCACCTCAGTATCTTTGTAAAAAGCAGCAGTCCTACCAAAGGAAACCAGAACGCAGTGCACCAAACGGCCTTTCTGCACCTCCCCATCTTTGCGCGCGTACAGACAAGCAGTGAGGAAACGCGTTACTTGTCGCTGTAAGAGGCACGAGGAATCGCTCCCAGTTCCCAGCGCCGCAGCAGGCCGGGCGCCCGCGGGCGCCCGCGCTGGCGCAGCAGGAACGGCCCGTGTCCCACGAGAGCCGCAACGCGAACGCCGGCCCAAGCGCTTCCCCGCGCAGCTCGCTCCGAGGCAGCCGCTCCCGCGCGGAGCCCGGGAGTTGAGTCATTTTATTGGATCCAGGCTGGCTCTCCAGCTCCCGGCGAGAGCAGATGTCCAACAGCATTAACGACCGGGCTCCGCACGAGCTCGCAGGTAACCGAGCGACTCCACGGGAGCGCCGCTGCTCCTGCAGGCCGGGATCCAAGCGTCTAGACCGACGAGTAGCACTTGTGTGATCAAAAGCACAAACATATACCCACGCGCAGAGGCAATTCCAGAAGCAAGTGAGCAGCTAAAAGAAGCCAAGCTGAGTATGTTTTGGCATTCAGAGCGGCCTGGCAGTGGAGATGGATCACATTTTAGAGACAGTCTCCCCTAATTTTCCACACAGACATTCTTAGCATAGAAGGCTTGAGCAAAACCGCAGTACAGCCAGGAAAATAAGACATCTTCCTTCCTAACAGCAAGAAATCTCTTTAGTTAAGCCCAAAATCTCCAAGAGTTATACCATTTTACTTCCACTCCTAATATCAAAATAAGCAACCTGCAAATACTAGGCCCCTGCTACTAAATGAACAGTGTTCAAACAAGATACAGAGCTAATGCATAACAGCTTATAACACAACTTTTATTAGAAAAGTTATACATAACAGCATCAACTATTTTCAAGAATATTAACCTTGAAAAGCAACAAACAGACTAAAAATGTGTAACAAGAAACTAATGACCTTTTCTATATTTAAACATTCAAGTTATCTACAATGTCTCTTTTTACAAAGGGGAAAATCATGGTTTTACAGGCACATCATGTTGAAAATAAAGCTGCAGGAACTTTATACAATTAAGTCTGTCAAGGATTATTAAAACATGGTCATTTTTTAGTCTCCGATTTGTCAAACATTCACATAATTTTACATCCGAGTATACACTGAAATTTCTGAGTCCCCAAATCATTTCACAAAGTGCCAACATTAAAACCAGAACTTTCAGTGTGAATAATTTTGCCCTAAAAAAAGTTAAGACAGGTTTCCATAATCAACATATTCACATAATTTCTGGTGCTACCTGGTCTAACAGCAAAGCTTCATTCTTTGTAGTAAAGCCAAGTGGGATTTTTTTTCTTTTTCAAAGCCAATAAAATATTTTGAACACAGGAGTGTGCATTATTGGAAAACCGATACTAAAACCATAAATACACCCAAAGAGTCATTAATACACTACACATTTAAGTGGAAGTGTGTCTGTCTGTACTATGATTCAAGTCTGCTGCCCTTTCGGTACAGGTGGTAACTGAATTTAGCATCTTTACAAAAGCAATCTACTCAACTTCACCCTATTCTTATCTTCATACCCCTGCTTAATAAAAATCAGATAATTTACAATCTAGGAGTTTTGTTTTAAAAAGTCTGTAGTTTATATACAGCTCTAACATACCTAAAGCATTCTGATATCTTAAAAGATTTAAATGAAATGACTAGAGTTTATTTGATGCTTATTAACAGTAATTAGCCATTATCAGTAGTGGACCATAATGAGGTGATGAGTGAAAAAGAATGTTTTTCGTCTAAAATGCCTAACAAATGTTCTGTCCTTTCATGTAGGTAATAGCTTCACTTAAAGGAAGTGCTTTCCATAGACACCCGTTTCCCCTTAGCATCAAGGGCTACAAAAATCTGACTGCAAAAACGCAGTGACAAAGCAAGCTGACACGTCAGGCACTACCTTTCATATTGGCAGCTGGAATGCAAAAGGATACTCATAAAGATCTAGGGAAGGGGGAAAAATCACTACTATGAGAAGCAGACTGAACATTTTAGACAAGTTTGGCAAAGTTTTTAATCAGACAATAGGTTGGCCATTCAGTTTTACTTGTATAGGTTAAAAAATATCACTGTTGAATCAAGCTAGTCAAATTATAGTAAGACATTTTCATTGATACTCAACATTACATGCACCAATATTGCACACATCTGCTCCAAGTTGTTAAAACAATCTTCATCTGGGTCCTTGAGCTGTCTGGTTTCTGCAGCTGGAACTCAAGCCACCCCCCTCCCACCCCCCCACAGCAGTTGCACTAAAAATTTAGGTGGCAAATTTAAAATACAATAGCCAAAAAAAAGAAAACCAAGGACTTTATACAGACAATAAAATCTAGATTTTCTGCAATGGTCTTGCGGGCCCTACAGATGGGGCAATACACATATGCACTAGTGAAACAGACACTAGCTCTGCTCTAACCATTCAAATAATATGAAATCTGGGACCAGGTGTTGCAACGATGTCACTGTATGGCTCCTCCTGCGTCAGCTCGATGGCTTGCTGTTTTTTAAGTACCAGGAAACTGTAGAATTTTGCAGCAGCTTGTTTTCTATTGGTATTTCTGCACAGCTCGAGCAAACTGATAGATTCTGCTCCAGTCTTTGCAAGAGCTCTCTGAAAAACACAGACATTGACACCATAAACAAAGAGCTACACACAAGAAAGTGTCCAAAACCCAGATTCTGTTCTGGCAGTGGCACCCCCAAATACCAGACACAGGATAGGGGCATTACACAATATGTACACAGAAATTTCTACATGGATCTTATTAAATGACACCAAGTAGATTTCCTAGGGATGTGGGAAAACCAGTCTTGAGTTTGTCTACTTACAATCACATAATGCTGTAATAACAGAAAATCCAATAGCCAGCCAGCCAACCTCTTTTGTTTACATGACAATTATTTCTCAATAGTCATAAAGAAATCTGCTTTAATTCTCAAATTAAAAATAGCTCCAAAAATAATTCTATTCCAGGATATTAATAATAATAAAAAAGTGCCAAGTGGTTCTTTAAGAGAGGCAAAATTTTCCCAAGGTGAAAGCCTACATATTTCCAAAAAAAACTCTTTTTGCTTGACATTTGACATTCACCATTCAGAAAGCACTTTTTTTTTTCCAAAGCATTGGCCAGACTGAAAAAAAAAATCACACACAAACCACAGGAAAATGCATCTGTTTGCTGCCTAGAACCACCAGTGATGTCTTCAATTCAAAACAGAACTGTCTACTCTGAAATATCTGTTAGATGAAAAGATACTAAGTTGGCCAAACCAAATTACTTCATATTAAACAGATCCCAACTTCAAATTTCACTACAGACTTTTAGACTTCAGTTACTTAGGATGATACTTTTGGGGGCTAGAAGTAAAAAACAACAACAACAACGACAACAACAACAACAACAAAACACCCAAAGCTAGACATGGTCCATCTGAAAAAAATCTGATGCTCTTTTCAGAAATCTATGAAGTGTTTAGAGAGAAAAAACAATTTGTATCAAGCTATCCCTTTAAATATATTTTTTAAATTTACGAGTATTTAAACTGGTGAAATTCCTGCAGACACAAAAAAGAACTAACGTGTGACTTAATTCACCTAATTACAGTGTAATATAAAATAAATTCAAGAATATTCAGGTGCTATAAAGGCTCTGTAGAAGTTCTAAATTAAGATTTCATTGTTTAGAGAGATAAACACATAGTTATTTTACTGGACCTCTAGCAAGCTTCCAGAAACCTAAATCTTCATATCACATTTTGGAGAAACTCAGCCCAATAACATTACCATAAAATCAGAGTTTATTGAAAACACAGCAGCATTTTTAATATTTGAGAAGCAGGGGAAACTTTAAAAATCAAAGCTAGCTTAAAAAAATGCGACTCAAACATTTCAGTGACATCAGAATTGCTAGAGCTGCCAAAACAATTAAAAAGAAAGGGGTGAAAACCCCAAACCAGACTAACAAGCCAATGTAGTCCAGGAACATAAGAAGTGTACACAGAGACCAATGCACAAATGGCAGCCACTCTACACTGAAGTCTGGGTTTGTGCTAGGGTTATTCAAATATCTTATCAGGGAAAAAAAAAAAAGAAAAAAAGAAAGGAAAAAAAAATCACTCTTAGTTCCAGAAAGAAAATCTGTTCTACAGAGATTACCTGTCAGTTCAGATTGACAGCTGCAGTCTGATAATGCAAACAGAAATGTGCACCTCAAATAAGGTCAGAGTTTCACATTTTGGGGCAATTTAGCCATCACAGCACAGAGGTTTTGAGATTAACTCAGCTGGCAGTAAACATTCTGCAACAGTTTTATTCCTACATCCTGAGTGTAGGAGTGCAGTGGCAGAAGTGCTAAGATTTCATTGCAACAGCACAATCAAAGGCAATTATTTAAGAACTTTAATCTCCATGAGTTCTACTTGGATACAGAATGGGACTAAGGTTGGAAAGTACTCATTAACATGAGCTAAAAAGTGAAAAAAAAAGAAACTTAAGATATTCTCTGAAAAAGTGACAATTGTGATGCTACTTAATCATTGCAAGTTAGCGTTTTTGTCTATGTCTGTAACACTAACAATACAACTCTCATTTAACCTTTTAGCGCACAGCAAAACCTTCAACAGGCACATCCGAAATGTACTTTAAGAGCAAGTGAAATATCACATGTACCTGAAGCCCATGAAGCATTTGCTGAGTTCTCTTATTCCATCTCCTTTCTTCTTGATCCTGATCACCCCCTGTACCATCTTCTTCCTGCAAGCAGCAAAAATTCAAACATCCACAGAAGAGCAACAGATCGTTTCATCCACTTAGTAATGAAAATAAAAAGTATTTGCGGTTATCAGTGCAGCTTTTCCTTCTTCACCAAGTTAGAGATGATTCAGTCAGAACAGTAAGACAGTTTGATTCACAGGATACAGCCAGGAGTGAAAGGAAATGGTACAGAGAAGGACAAATATTTAAGTTCATGTAATTAGCACATTCTCTACCAAAATGGTTGCATCTCAAGAGGTCCTGCTGACACAAGCGTGAGCAAGCATGTACATACAAGTAAAGGAAGAGTTCAGTGACAAAAGCTGAATGAGGAAAAGATGCTTTAGTCTAGCCTGGCACTGTTAGTATTTAACATTGATATCAACAATGATTTTATTTAACAACATTAAGAAACAACCATTCTCATTTCACTGTGAAAACAGAGCCATTACAAAATAAAATAAATTATTTAGAGCTGCAAGGGCAGGTTACTGCAACAACTAAATGCCTCTGTTAAGCCTAATGAAGCATTTGACCTACAGAGAATAGTGCTTATTCACAGAAAATGTTACATATTCAGCCTTTAAATAAAAGGTCTGCATTTAAAATTAGCAATTAAAAATGCCATGAAAACAACACATGCTAGCAAGGTCTATTTTGTTTTAAATCTTAACAATAAACACTATTAAGTGAAGTGAAAGGAAACAAAGCTGAATGAACTCAGGAACTACAACGACACAGAAGAATCATTTGCTTGGTCAAATTTTCTATTTTCAACATTAAGTTAGCACACATTTCCTCCTTTTCACTATATTATAACATAGTATTTCTCTGCACACAGCAACAGCTTTTTACAATGCTCCCTAGCAATAGAGTCAAATCCTCTAAAGCCGTTCATGGTTCTTTGTATGGGTGACTCACCACACAGAACTCCACATGTCCAGGCAATAGTAAAACATTTAAATTGCTTAAGCAAATCCAATTTTACATGCCTTTTTTGACAAATAAAAACAATCAATGAAGTCTGAGTTCCACAGATTATTAAATATTCTAACTAAGACAACTTCGGTGATGGCACTTCAGGAGATGAAACATTTTCTTGAGAAAATCTGCTTGTATGAAGTAGCAGGAAACATTTACAATGAAATTACAAAAGTAATTTCAATGGAGAAGCTTAACCAAACAATACATGAAAATAGGAGCACACTCCAACTCAAAGTAGGAAGTATATTCAGTTTTTAAACGGTCAAGGGAAAATTTTAGATTTTAAGATCAAACTTTTGAGAGCTTACCATTTCCCAAGGAGTGACTGAAAATGACTGATTAGTTATTATATTTAATAAATCCAAAGTTAAGCAGTGCTGAGGGGAACACTCCAATTCTTTCTACAGGTCAGTTCTTACCTCCTCCTCCTCTTCCTCTTCTTTCTCCTTTTCCTTCTCCTTCTCTTTTTCTGGCAGAAGCTCGAGCTCTGGTATTAGCTGGCAGATATTTTGGGGCTCTTCTGGAGGCATTTCTACAGGTGGTATTTCTAGTTGTTGTGCTGGTGGATGCTTTAAGAATAAAAAACAGTTAAAGGAATAGCATTACTCTCAGTACTTTCACAACTCTAAGTTGATGCTACAAACCAGTTCCACAAAATACCATACGTAATCCAGGTCTCACTGTCTCTCACATGTTCCAAGTATTTGGAAGAACATTTTTTCTTTCTTTTGCTCTCCAGAAATGCATTTTTAAATCTCTAGATTCGACTCAAAAGAGCACAGCCAATTCCTATTTCATTTACAGACAAGGCCAAAAGAAGCAGCAACAGAACCCACTCCTCTCACAAGATTTTTCTTTTTTAGTAAGGCAAGTAACAATTAGCACTCTAATTCAGTGCTGAGGAAATTGTTATCTAGGAAACATTATAAGGTTTCAACAAGAAGTTTGTATAAATACAAGAAAAATAATGTAATTCAGGACTATTCTCCCCACGTCAGCACTCAGAAAGAAGTGCATCTTTCATGTTGCACTCATCTCCAAACCCCTTTCCCCAGCTGCAGCTTTCCTCTTTCACAGCTCCACAGCTTTAACAGGAGGTAGAAAGGAACTAGTTTCCAGCTCTAGCATAAGTCAACCAGGAAACGCTTCCTGAAGATCAAAGCTGTCACTTGACCTCTTGGCCTCGGAATACAGGAATTACCTTTAAGAACTATAAGCTCGTGCAGTCAGCACCATTTTTTCTTTGTCATTGAAACCAGTTTGTATACACTTGTCACAACACAATCACTTGACAGCTTTCTAAGCAGTAGACTTTGCTTTCTTGAAGCCTTTTTTTGCAGAGTGAACTAGTGCCACTTCTCTGTATTATCTATGTTCAAGGTGAAATCTTACTAAAGCATTTAAGAAACAACACCAAAACAGCTACCCAGGGACAAAGATTCTGGTAGATTCCAATGTTCCTCAGAACACTACAGAAAGGGAGTGCTTCAGATCTCAATTCCTGCTCAGAGAAACCACCCAGCATGACCCTACTCACGGGTAACACAGGTTCAGGCTCCACTTGCTGCAGTTTGCGTTTTACACCTGTAGAAGGGGGTGGAGGTGGCATAACCGATTCTTCCACATTGGTTCTGCTGCCTTCCATCATTGAATCTTGTAAACGACTTGGTTCTTCTATAATAGGTTCATCTATATTCCACAATGAAAACAGTTTTAGATACTTTGGTACACTTTAAAACTATGTTATTAAGACAGATTTGTTATTCAGCACGTAAATGGCTCACATAGCTTTTGCAGCAGCAACTTAAACTAACCAGTGCATATGAGCACACAGCCCTTTACACTGGATCAAACTGAATCTCTGAAGTTTCTTCTGTACCTAGAAAAAAGCTGTTTTTCAGTCACAGATTGTTTATCAAGCTACACAACCAATTGCAAAGCTCTGCACTTCAAAATCTTTGGTGACTTAATATAAAGCATAAAAGAAAAAAAATGTTCTGAAGGAAAGCAGAGAATCCTTAAAAAGCCACAAACCAATGACATCTCGTTGCTGCTGTTGCTGCTGCTGTTGTTGCTGTTCTTCTCTGGGAACCTCTGGGTTTTCAAAGTCTTTAAGGAACTCATCAAGGTTGTCAGCTTCTCCACCTTTCCTCCTCTTCCTTAGGTCTTCTGGGACAAGGGGTGTAAGACAACGAGTAAAGAGCTAGAGGGGAAGAGTTTGATTATTCACTACTGTGGATTTCAGCATCCTCTCCATTTCATTTCAGATCAATTATTGATCATCCTCCCTTTCCGATTCTTGTTCTACTGTAACATGTAAAAATACCAATTTTCATGCATTTCTGTAAGTGACAAACAGTATGTGTTGGTGAGCTCAGCTGCTTATTTTTTAACTTCATAACACTGGTGTTATTAATCAAATATTAATATTTATACACAAGAAATACAATTCTAAATAAAAGTTCTTTAAAAACGATCTTTCTGAAATACATTACCTTCAATAACCTATTGTTCCACAAAGGCTGGGCAGGCAGAGAGAAAAGCTTTTCAACTCCCCCAGTTTCTTTCCACATCATCAATTTCTTGGTGGGAGGTGCCAAGTCCAAAGTAGTAACAATATCGGAGTAGTCACTTAATTGGGCTCGAATAGTCTTGCTATCCAGCTCTTTCACACTGTCCACAATCAGCTTTCTCTTCCTCTTTGCTTTGGTTTCCTTGACTATAGAGATTTTTAAAGTAACATGGGTTAACTCAACCAGGTATCACACTGCAGCAAAAATGCTGCAGTTTGTCTATGTCATATTTGTCCATCTAGAGAGCAACCTCAGCACTACAAAGCAATAATAATAACTTAAAGAGAAAGAATAAAAACCTAAAAGCACTATAAAAATGTTGAGCATTATGCACACTGTCCCACAGCCTACCAAATTATCTGTGCATCTGTGCACACTGACAGCTCTCCTGGATGTCCCTTAACCTCCTTACTCGCCTCAGCTGCACAGGCCTCCCTCCCTCATGGCTTATCAGGATGGCTCTCTTCACAACAAACCCTCAAGATGAAAGATCCCTCTGACCAGAGCTAAGCGCTGCACCAAATCTTTCCCCTAAACCCTATCTGAACTTTTTTTTAGTGTTAACATGGATGGTTATCTTACCTGTACCTCTCATCCTGCTCTAGAATGAATTTAGTGCAAACAGCTTACAGCCTGGCCTTCCTGCGGCAGACCCTGAAGCTCTGGCAAACGCTGTCTTTGCTGGTCCCAGCTCATCAGCTGGGACCTCGGTAGCTATCTTGCCACCAGAGGGCAGTGCTAAGGCTTTCTAATTGGCCAAGGAGTAAATCAGGGTCTGGAGTTTAGTCTGAAAACACAGAACAAACTACATTTTTTTCCAGATCTTAACTTAAATAAAGCAAGGATCTGTTTATGTTGAACCAAATACAGTATCACATAGAATAAAATTTATCTAATTCAATATATATTCTTGAATTTTAAATGCAAAGATACTGTTCTTGGATTCAGCAATTCATTAAAGGCACAGATCAGCAGTAAATGAGCAATAGTATTGAATGAGCATTTACCCTGGAGTTAATGTTATCAGCCTAAGCAGTCACTCCTAGCTCTCAAGCACAGGGTACTGAGAATTCGGCTGCACTGTGGACACTGTTAACAGCAATGATGTAATGAGGTCTATTCCAAAACACCACATTTAAACACTTCTCTCAAAAGCTACAGAACCACGCGGCTATCCAGGCTTGCTGGAAAAGCAACAAAGCACAATTCTCCAAGACTGTCCCTGTAAACTACCTGACTGGAAAGCACTGGAAAACTAAAATTAGAATAAAAGAAATTCAATACTTGGTTATTGCTGCTAACTTTCTTTGGAAGTGAAAGACAAACAAGACTAGACTTCTGTTTCCACTTGAAAGCCTCAAACAACCTAAGTAAAATATTCTCAAATAAGTTTACTCACCAGTTATGTCAATAGGCTCCAGAGCAAAAGCTTCTTCTTCATTGGGGACAAGCGTTGTTTGATCAGTCATAGTTGGTAACGGTTCTACTGGATCTACTGAATCTGGGCTGTCTGGTCCACCCACTGCCAATTAGAAAAAAATAAATTGTACCATATTTCCAAACAAAGAAACTGTTCTCTCTCCTCTACCCTACACCTTAAAGTAGTTCACCATTTCATGTTTTTCAGATGAAGATTTTATGGAATTAGATTTCTAATTAGTTAAAAGCAAGTAATTCCAGATCCAGTGCTAGATCACACTCACTTGATACATTATCATCATCATCCATATCATCATGAGGAGGTTGCTCCGGCATCATCACTCCACCTTCTGAGAGCGCAGGTGGGTCATCAAAAATACCACCATCATTATTACTGAGAAGTTTGTCATCTGAAACAATTTTAAGAAACAATTAGCTCTGCATATAGAAATTCTCCAAGCATAAATAAATGTATAATAACACAGGTAAAAACAGTGTAAAAATTACATACAGATATATTTTGAATGCTGACATAAAAGCAGGATGTTTTTTAATGTACACTTTTCCTCAAATATTAGTTTACAAATAACCCTTATTAGAACATGTTGTCACATATTTGCATCTAACTAGATTCCTTATTACCCATGAGAAGCATTCAATACAATTCTCAGTGTTAAAATATGCAACAGTTAGTATCATTGGCACTATAGTAGGCCTCTCGAACCAGAATCCCAGTTGAGAAGGCACGATAGGGATCTCAGCACCAAAGGAAACCACCAGTTCTCTCACCTCCTACCACCTGAGGCAGAAGGCAGAACAGAGAGAAAATACGTTAATTTCTCAAACATACCCAATATTCCACCATCATTTCCTTCTCCAAAATTATCATCTTTATATTGGTCTTCATATTCCAGGTGATTAGCTTTTTCATTAAGATGACTGGTGCTCTGTTCAGGTTCCAGCAGAAGATTGGAAGCACTGGTGCTCACCAGCATGTCATCCTCAAATGCGCTGCCTTCTCTCATCATCTCACGATCATCCATCCCAAAGTCACCTGCGAGAACATCATTTCACTGCTTTAGGTGCCAAAGCACTGACATGTTAGACACTTAGCTAACCAAGCATAAAATGCTGAATCATTAAGACTAAATTTTGTCACTAGTTTGTTTAATTTTTCTCTTTCCAAAAGGCACCACCCTCTACCAACATCATGCTCTTCCTGTGATCATCTACTTGCTTAACCAAACAGTTAATGAAAAATACAAGAAATGTTTTTCAGCAATATGGTATCTCTTAACAGTTACAAAATATCTTTGAGTAATTTTTCTTTTATCAGTTTGCTCTGATTGTTACAAGACTCTTACATCTTAACTACACTGAAACCAAAGACTCTTCCACCTTATACTTTAAGTCTGGACTTACGTACCAAAAGCAAATTAAAGCAAAATTAAATTATAGGTTTTACTTTTGCTAAGATTTCAAATTTATGTATTATAACATTTGGGAAATCATTTATCTTTAGATATTCAAATGCAACTGCTTCCAAGCTATGATTCAGATCTTAGAATATTGAGCTTGAAAAGATGCTGAAAGAAGCATCAGGAAACCAGTCATTACTGTAATCACTCCAACTTCATACATATCGTACGTTGAAATGAAAATACACTTAAAATTAAAATAACGGTTGACTTAATATTCATATCAGGATTTTTAAAACTTCAATTAATACAGTACTTTAACAATTTCACTTGGATGAATATTTTGCTGCTTTACATAGGCAGCTAGCAACTTGTTGAATATTACAGAACAGAATTTTTGGCAAAAAAAAAATCTGCTCAATATACACTAAACATTAAACTTATGAAAACACAGCCAGTTTAGCCTAACTTGGCTTTGTACTTAGACGTTAACTGTAAAATGATATTAACAATATTATACACATTAACAACATTATATACATAAACATAATATACAAGACATTTTACCAAAGTCATTATCCTGGAGAATGCTGATGTTGCCTACTTCTTCCCTCATTGTAATTTCTTCCACTCTACTCTGGTTCAAACTGAACTGCTGGGCCACATCAATATCACTTGAAAAAACGGAAGGAAATTATTAAACCCCCCAATATTTAAAAAGTTAACAGTGGATAAAGCTTGCTTAGATAAACATGAAACTAACTTCTAAAATGTACACAATGCAGTCAGTGAAATAGCTGATGGTGAATCCAAGTAGAAAATACTACTCAAATTCTAAGATTTTTTTTTCCCCCACAGCTAAAATCTACCATTCAAAACTTTGTAAGCTTCTAGAAACACGGAGTAACCTTTCTTACTCCTCACTATGTTGTGGATACACTAATTTAAAGAGCCAAATTAATAAAAGAGAGCCCTCACCTTCAACTAAATTTCCAAAGTTACTAAAATGGTTTATTGAAAAGTATATCCAGTAAAAATAACAAGTTAATAACTTATTGGTATCTGAAGGTAAATTCCTTAGAGCACCATAGAATTGTTTAAACACTGTGAGGGTGTTGTTTAAACATACTGTGAGGGTGACAGAGCCCTGGAACAGGTTGCCCAGAGAGGTTGTGGAGTCTCCTTCTCTGGAGATCTTCCAAACCTGCCTGGATGCCACGCTGTGCCACGTGCTCTAGGTGTCCCTGCTGGAGCAGGGGGGTTGGACTAGATGATCTCTAGAGGTCCCTTCCAACCCTAAGTATTCTGTAATTCTTGAAACACAATGTATATTATAAATTGAACATAAACCAAATTTAACACCGTTAAAACAATCTGTATCCTAGATGTTCCTTTATACCCAAATCCACAGAAGAGCAGGATCATTTCCTTAAATATTATGAACTTTTCCTTTATACTTGTTACTATGCTCACAAGTAATTTTTTAATACTAAAAAGTTGTAAGAATTATAAGTGACACTATGGAAAGCCAATTAAGACCTTTCCATAAACCTCATCTTATCCACCTTGAGAATATACATGATGCAGTATGCCTTGTATAGCAAGCAGAAGAAAATAAAGATGCATATTTGAATATTTCAAAAGCTTCAGTAATAACGATAGTTTTAACTTCAGTTAAAATTACATACTAATATAAATTTGAAATCAATACAAAAACAATTACGTACTTCCTTGATGTACTAAAAGGCTTATGAGAACAACAATTAAAAAACAGCTTGTCCCTCACTAAAAAACGAACTACATTAAGACGAAATAAAGCAAAGCAGATGCTTACTCTAGATCAGGAAGGGGCTGGTCAAAATCATGGAACTCCTCAGGCAAGGTGATCGCATTGTAAGCGGCCTCTCTGTTCTCCTCAGGCAAATCCACAACCCCTGCAGAAGAACACTCAGACATGAGCTCCCATTCCTTACCAAGGCCTGCATTTTTTTCCTGCGCCTTCAGCATTATTCTCTCTGCACTACAGACACTAAGATACTTATCATCTTTAAGCAGATAGAAAGGGATGATAACTGTCTTTGAAAAATCGTTACATTATGCTAGTATTGAGCTTCAGTTTAAATTCAAATTAAATACTTCGTGCCACTGGTTTACCACCCTGGAAAACCTGCAGTTGAAAACTTCTTGAAAAGAACCCGGCAGTACTAATGATTGTGCAGCACAACACAGAGCTGCACCACTAACAAACGCCACACAGGCCACCATTAACACCATGCAAGGTCAATTCAGGTGAACATGCATTTTTGTTTTCTTATTGTTGTTGTTTGGGAAGAGCAGTGATAACATAGTTGCCAGAGAATGCTACAGAACTACTGTTCTCTGCTTCTGGTCATTTATATAGCCCAGCTAACTCAGAAAGTCCCCTTTACGATACTGTAACTTGGGCCACATATATACAAGTCTTCTGCATTTAAAATAGTTATATCCTAAACTGTATACATAATCATTCTCCTGAAAGACTTAGCCTGCTATTCAATGAGCATTCTCAGAGCATGAGTATTTGGCATCACACAAAAACTAATGTCAGCAGCAGGTCTTGTTCAATGGAAGCCAGAGGAGCCTCTTTCTTATTCAAAGCCTGAGATGTGAGGACACTGGAAGTGCATGGCAACAGTTTCAGTTCCTTCTTTACTGCACAGATCTCAGCTGTATGTTTTGCCTTCTGACCCACACATTGCTATTGATACTTCAGGGGCATTAATACTTCAGAAACTGCCTTTTATAAAGGACTTCCTGAAGTTCAGTTCTTAAATCTACTACGCTCATGAACTTGGAAAAGTAGAATGTGATTCAGAAGCTCTGAGTGTCCAGCAGTATCACTTATACAAGCCAGTTGGAAAAAAAAAAAAAGAACTTCTTAGGCTGGAATTAAAGAAAAGTATCATTTATGTCTAGGCCAAGTATTTTCACCACTGAATGGAAAGTCATGTCAGATATTAACACAGTTCTCACTTTTATGAAAAATCTTAACAGAGTAAGCAACAAGAGAGGGCAAGCTATATGCTCCACACACAAAAGGAAAGCACCTTTGTTACATACACATTACCGTTTAATTTTTCTCCTGAAATCTGAAATTAAAAATGCAAAACAGGTGCTACTATGCAAAAAATATATTTTGATTTTGCACCTGATGGCAAGGGAACCTTTTTTCTCAAGGGACATAAGTTTGCTTCTGAGTTTCTATTCAGTACATGCAACTAGTCTTTCTTAGACATGTAACAGGAGGTAAAAACCATCCAAAATATTCCCATCTCACTTAATACACTAAAAAACAGCTAAAAGTATAATTCAGAATCTTTACTGATCAGCACCAATAGGAATGCATTTTTCTTCAAAATTCAATAAAAATACATTTTACAGGGAGTAAACTCTTCAGACAATACTTGAAGACAGGTACCTGGACGAAAAGCCATCTTGATCTTAATGAAGGCCTCATTACAGTCTGCAAGAAGATATTTTGCTTTCCTGTGGTAGATTCTAACAACTCCTAACAGGAGATGTCCTGAGGTGCGAAGTGCCATCTTCACCTAAAAGTATAGTGTAAATCTGTGAATTAAATGTAGCCTTGTTTTTCTCCCTCTTTTAGTCAAATTTGTCAGCCATTGCAAGAATTTTTCAGTAACATGAAATATACAAAACAAGTATAAATGAAATTAGGAGAAAACTCTGAACAAATAAAGAACTAAAGGATAAGGTTCTAGATCACATTCTTAAATATGTTATGTATAACCCAATAAACACCTGTAAATTAAGAGCATCTCACTCCAGGAATTCCAAACATTGCTCTGACTGGTGGGAAAAAAAAAAAAAAAAAAAGACAAGACAAAACTTATTTCATGACATCACCTTATCACATCTTTTTTTACCTTAATCCTGAATATAGCGAAAAATTTCAAAAGCTGACAGCAAAACATGAAATTTATTCTCGCTCTCCATAGTTACTAGCTAAAACATAGGCTTGAAATAGTATCTAATTACTTATCATCTCCTGTTGACAAACTAAGTCCTTCACCTAGAGAGAGAAAAATGAACAGTGGAAAATTGGGGTTTCCATAAATAGGCAAATGGCACACTAACACAAGTTTCAGTTCCTTTAAAAGTGACCATCTCATCTTTAATGTCACTGCTTTAATATGTAATCAGAGTTTTTTGAGCTGCAGAAACAGTAAAACTGATGAAAGAATTTCAGGAGGGGCTCTCTTCAGTGTCTCAGTCCAAAAGGACGAGACTTGTCTTGACATGTATACAGAATAATTATCTCCTAGAAAAACCCCCAGAAAGGTGACTTGCAGGTTGTAAGCTCAAACTGTAAAATCTCAAATTTGTTTAATACATAATCCAGATGACCTTGCACAAAGCTAAATAGAGAAGAGTCTCTAGTGATTTTTACTTTTGCTCAGAGAATTCTGAAACCCACTAGCAATTATGGCTGTTATCTTTTTCTTTTTAACCTCTTTCACAGCTGGCGTGGAAGGAAATCATTTCTGCAATGGTAAATATCTTTGTGATTGTATTATGTATATTTTTCTTATACTAACAGTTCTTCCAGATCCAGAGTAGAACTACTAAAGCATTGTCACATTTGTATCAGCCAAAAACAAAAATAATGCAAAAAAAATCTCTTTTGTGAATTAAATCTGTCTTGAAGATATTCAAACATTTATCAATTGAAAAAAAGTCACACCGTATCTTTCCGTTAGTTCTCAAATGGACAGTTTTATTTTTATAAGTAGTAGAGAGAGAAAAAAAAAAAAAAAGCATATTCACAAACATGATACCCCAGAAGGCTGCGCTGCTGTCCAGAGGGACCTGGACAGACTGGACAACTGGGCGGTGAAAAACCTCATGCAATTCAACAAGGCCAAGTGCAAGGTCCTGCACCTGGGGAGGAGTAACCCCAGGCACCAGTACAGGCTGGGGACTGACCTTCTGGAGAGCAGCTCTGCAGAGAAAGAGCTGCTGTCGTCGTGGTGGACGACAAGTTGACCATGAGGCAGCAGTGTGCCCTCGTGGCCAAGAAGGCCAATGGGATCCTGGGCTGCATGAAGAAGAGCGTCTCCAGCAGGACGAGGGAGGTGATCCTGCCCCTCTACTCAGCCCTGGTGAGGCCACATCTGGAGTATTGTGTCCAGTTCTGGGCCCCACAGTACGAGAGGGATGTGGAGCTGCTGGAGAGATTCCAGTGCAGGGCTACAAGGATGATCAGGGGCCTGGAACATTTACCCTATGAGGAGAGACTGAGAGAGCTGGGCCTGTTCAGCCTGGAGAAGAGAAGGCTGAGAGGGGATCTAATCAGTGTCTATAAGTACCTCAAGGGAGGGAGTGAAGAGGATGAGGCTGGCCTCTTTTCAGTGGTGACCACCAACAGAACTAGAGGTAACCGCCACAAACTGAAGCACCAAAGTTCCACAGGAACTTAAGGAAAAAATTCTTAACAGTGAGGGTGACAGAGCACTGGAACAGGCTGCCCAGAGAGGTTGTGGAGTCTCCTTCTCTGGAGATCTTCAAAACCTGCTTGGTGCAGTCCTGTGCCACGTGCTCTAGGTGACCCTGCGTATGCAGGGGGGTTGGACTAGATGACCTCTAGAGGTCCCTTCCAATCTTAAGCATTCTATGATTCTATGAATTCCTCAAAATTTCTCTCCAACTTGGCAACAGCTATAGAATTGTTTTTTCTTCTAGTCTTGTCTCCATCTGTCGGCTTTCCATACAACCAGGCAAGAGACTAAAAGCTGCATTAAAGTAGGGCTTCTAACACTACTGCAGAGTATTTTTACCATCTGAGAAGCTATCCTCACTTAACCAACATCATTACATACTACTGTGTTTCTTTAGATCTTACTGTAACTAAGTAGAAACGTACCTCCTACTGAGGTCACAAAGCATGGACAAGAGTATTTCAGGTATTATTCTAACAGGTGCCATTAACAACAGCCCTGTAAGACAGTCATTATTAGGCCTTTGATACTTTTTTGTTAGGAAAGTCCAGCCTTTCTCTCTTCCAAACATTTGCTTCCAAATGATGCATGGTACTTCAAAATATAAGTCCTCCACTTACAAAGAGTAACATTTTATAGCCAAATGGTGCAAAACTCTAGCATTAGGAAACTGAAGGGAAAACACCCTTTTTAGTTAATGGAGTATTGCACACCTGAACTGACCTTTCCATCCTTTAAAATAGCAACATTAAGAATTTTACCTGCTGCAGTGATGTAAATAGCAACTGCCACCTATATACATAATTTGTTTTCAGTACAAGATAACCTTACATTAGTGTAAAATAGATACCTTTGGTGAGATGATGCTCTCCACGCTGCTCTCCAGATTACATTCAAAAACATGGGCTTTGGTTAACTTCTTATCCCAGTGGGCCGCCAGCCAGATTTTGGCCAGCGGCCCACGCTTGCTCAGAACAAAGTGGGCGTAGAACATGGTCCCAGATGTCTATAAAAGTGCAAATCTGTAACAAGAAAGGGAAATATTTTACCTTTTTAAGATTTTTTTTTCATGAGGAACATCCTTCTCATATGTGCAGTAGACAAAGGATACATTTGCTCCCCAACCATTTAGATTACTTTGTATCAAATATTTAAGGAGATGAAAATTATAGCTGGTGGACATATAATATATTTGTTACAATTTAAATATGAAACATGAAGAAACATAGTGACCAGTTAATTTCCTCAGACCAGCTTTTTCTTCAGAGTAAGGTCATCTGCATATTCAAAAGCTTGCCACCTAGCAAGTTAAAAAACATCTTAAAACTCACATATTTCAGACAAAGTCTATGGTGAAGAGTGATATTAAATTTAGGTAATACAAACACAGGTCTCAAAGGTTTTTCTGCCCACTTTAGTTTTCCAGGACTTCCATTTCTTTCTATACTAGTTTTCGATATTACACTGAAATACTCAGTATATAATACTATGTGCAGTATATACAGTACATTATGTCTGACTGTATTTCAGTATATCATTCAGCATGATAAAAAACAGTTCTAAGCTTTTCAGACTTCACATTTTCTTAAATGGAAAGAACAACTGTATCTGTTTCTGAACAGACTTCCTTTTTTATTCCAGAATCCAGTTAATAACAATTCATTTTATATTTAAGTGTTGACCAAAAAAAAAAAAAACTACTTTTTCCTAATCTTCCTGAAGATTCCCTTTCCATTCCCTCCATCACTCAAGTGAATTATTTTCATCTACTTATCTAGCAGCTACCTTCTTACTGAGGATGCCCCATGAAGCCCTGGAGAAACAGAAGAACATGATGTCTTAGTCATCGCCATGCAAGCAGGTAAGCGTATGATTCAGTTCAACTACAAGCTTGAGAAACAAAAAGTCTGCTTTTAAGAGGTAAAAGACTGCCAATAAGTAGCTTTTCTCCAGGAATATGCATGATCCAGAACAAAAAGAAATAAAAGGAAACAGGGAAGATGCAACGAATAAGTGCCTCTCGACTTTGCGATCTCTCTAAAAGCAGAGTTCAGTCCAGACAGTGTCAGTGTGAGAAGCATCAGTTTCTAGCCATAAAACCTGTGCTTCCCAAATGCCTGCCTATAATAAGCAAATATGGAGCATTAGGAAACACAAAGAACTGGTAAAAATGATTCCCAGAAGTAGATGCTCATGAAACCAAGTCCCAGATCATAACAATTTACTTGTAGATACGAGAATGAAGTTTCGAAACAGTTCCGGTAGATCTGTTATTTTTAGGGCACATTTCACAGGCAGGAGGAGAGAGCACCAAGCAGACTACTAGAGAAGTTAAGTGGCAGAGGCACTGACTGGCATCCTTGGCTCAATAGAAGCAAAAGCTACCTCCAGACCTTTGAATAACAAATGAAGAATTATAGATATTGGGCTTGAGCATGGAAAGTAAAGGTCAATATATATATATATATATTTTTTTTTGAATGAAAGGGAGCTGTGAGAACACAAATCACTGGGAAAACGATCCTTGCTGGCTACACTATTTATTGTTCAACAGGTAAGGTGATGAAGGGTTTGAATTTCAGCTCCATTAAAAAGAGAGTAAAGAAACGTTTGGACAACAGGACAGATTATCAGGTCTGTTAATTTGAGTGACAGGATGATTGCTGATTCTGTCCATAATGAAGAATGGACACAGCACAGGGGACTTCCATAGACTAAAACCATATTCAGCCTGAGCTAACGTGGTTGATAAAACCATTAAAATCACAGTGAGGATAGGTCTGCATCATAAAAGAACTTCAAGTTAAGAAAAAAAAATGAAACCATCTTTTTCATTTGTTGAGAGTATGTGGTCTAATGACAGGGTAGCACAAAGTTGCACATGAGCAACTTTCTCTAAGTACAACTGGACAGTTTTGTAAGTCATCGCAATCAATAACCGGAATCTAGAGGAGAATCCCCTCTTCAGTGTTTTCTGGACAAATCTCACACTGTCCTAAGAGCAGCTGGATAATTTAATCCAGGCTCTGGGCATTTTCAAAGGCCTGAGAGCATTGACATACGTGTAGTGACACATCTTTGCAGACCCAGAATTTAGGTCTCTCGAATTGCTACAAAATCCACACCGCTCTGGTGACAGACATGCAAAATGCTCATAAATACGAGGACAAAAATGGGGAACACACAAATACAGTTAAAACGCACACACAAGTACTACTGTACTACAGTCTTCCAGAAATAGTTGAAAAAGAATGTACTTTGATTCAGTGAGGTTGGCACAATCATTCAATGATGTTTTACAATCATCAAAAAGAAAATACATGTAACACAAGTTTCAGAAAAAAATGAACTTGAAATTAAGTGTAAACCTGAAAATATTTTGAAGATTTTTATTACAATACGAAAAATGTAAACCTAAAAATATTTTGAAGATTTTTATTACAATATGAAAAGTACCATTTGGTCAACTTTGAGAGAACAACTTAGAACTTTAATTCTGAAATAGTGATGACAGTGTCTGCATAACACAAACAGCTATCAAAAAATATCTAAAAGGAAAGAAGACTCTCAAGAAATTGTGTTACCAGAATCACAAGGGCGCAGAAGGTAATGATCTAATCTTTTTTTTTTTCTTGGTAGGGGGTGAGATGGAGGGAAGAAGGGGAGCAGCCTTAGGACCAAACCTAACACATACCTATCGGCAGATAAAATGTGAAGATTATCTTACTTGCTCAGCGTACGGAAAAACTTTGAGTAAGAGCCATAAATAGTTTGAGGCTGGCTGTTTCTCTTCACACATTAATGAAGTGTTGCCACAGAGGAATATATGAAGAGAAACAGTGACTATCAAATAGTGTTAAAATGGTTTTAATCTGAATCTGTATTAATCTGAATGTTATTAATAAACAACAGATACTTCTACTGATTGCAGTACTACCTTCCTATACCACAATCTAAGTCCCTGCTACTTCTAAGTTCTAGCATGTGATCTGCAGGATTGTAATACTTGGATTATAGAGACTACATAAAACCTTTTTTTTTTAATATATATTTCTTGACTGCAGCAATTCAGCTACAGTTGTTTGGAGCATCAGCACCTTCATATGTAGGTCCCACTGGCTATCCTCACTTTCTTCATTTTTTTTTCCTTTCTTTTCAGCTAATCCTTTTACTTATGTCATTTTTTGTCTGCACCTTATTTCATATGGCAGTACGCCGATGCAGTGGCATGAAAAGAGAAGAAATATATTTTCTGCCATAATTCAAGACTGGGATGAATGTTAAAGGAACTGATTTTTTTTTGAGCAGCAGAGTGCTCAAGTACACACACTAAACATATGCTGCTGCCTACAAGTGAAATTAATAAAAAGTCTCAGAGAAAAAAAGAAGAGAAAGAATAGCTGATGGTTCTTACAAGGCTTCTATATATATATGTGTGTGTGCACGCACACATGTGTACATGTACACACTTATAGGCATGTGCTGGTGTGTAAACTTTTTTTAATTGACTGAAGACACTCCAGGACTTCAGAACTCATTCTACAAACTTATTCTTTCTTCTGTCTTGCATTGCTGTGAGGCTAAAAGAATCTTTACTCACTACTCAACTACTTGTTTGGACTGGGAACAAATTCTGACCCACTCAACTTGTGCTTTAAAAAGAGCTTAAACTTCATTCAATGAATTTACAATTTTAAAAAATATGCCACAATTGCCCCCAGATTCCTCCAAGCTGGTAGTTCTATAATTGTATAATCTTAATTTTAATATTTTTCTTTCTAGTCACACATACAAAACCACTAAAATTCTACAAAAGTAACTGTGTAAACTGAAACTAAAAAAAATGCAATACAGGTAGTACACAGGGTGTGATTCAGAGTCTGCTTGTTCCTGCAGACAACAGACACAATATTCAGATTCTAATTTGGCCAGTGCATATTTAAAATAGCTGCCATCTATAAATAAAGGCTGTATAAAAAAGGGAATTTCTCCAGTTTAGCTCATTAAATGTACTTAACCACTACCCCATGAGGCCATGTTAAGTATACACAGTTCAAATGTTAAATCTTTAGCTTGTTTTTAACTGTCACCTATTTCTGCTCCTGTTCTAAGGCTATTCTGGAGCCCCATTCATCAACTGACCAACACAAACTTTTAATATTTCAGTTTAAGTCCAATCACCATAAGCTTACTTCATTTGTTCTTATACTAATACTCAAATATGTTCTTTCCTTCTCTGATGCATTCTGTCCAACAATCCCTCCTTGCGCTTTCATTTCTATTCTGTTAAGATAAACCAGTCCTAGGTAATCTGGGGAATGGTAAATGTATCCTACACAGGAGCCTTCCCATGCACCTGCTGCAGTTGGAGTTAGTCTTGCAAGACCTCAGAGGTCCAGAACAACAGAGTGCTCCAAGACACGATTGTCACCCCTTCCTCCTCACTGCACTAGCAAGGCCTGCAGGACACATTTTGCCCTCCCTCCCACACTGCACTCAGAAGTGCCTCAGAGTCTTCTAGATACATAGGTTCTTCACCCAAGTATTCTTTTTGTTCAGCTGGTCCCAAATAATTAAAAAAATGTGTTATAAACTGACAGCTTATTAACTCCTGGTTAATCTGACTCCACAATTGTATAATTATATTTTACTTATTAAGTTTTACCTTATAATTCAGTCATTTATGTCTAAAACTTTCTCGATGTGGGCACTTCCTGACTTTGTCTTATTAGGAAGTTTCGTGAGTGCACTTAGCTGCTGCTGCCAGGTCAACACTGGAAAAAAAATAAAAAATAAAAAAATAAAAAAAATAATAAAAAAAGAGAAAATCAATCACAGGACAAGGCCTCACATCTCCACTGATAACTCCTTGCAACCCAATGCCTCCCTTTTCAGCACTACCTTGTTTCATCTTTGTTCTTTAACCACCTTTGAAATTCTCATTAACCCTCGTTTTTCTCTATTTTAATAGATTTCTTCACGGCAGCTTTTGCTTTACTGGAGTGACCGGCTGCCTCTCTCTTATATTCACAGAAATCAGTTATTGAAAATAATTGGACTAGTCCAACATGGCATGCCTTTGACAAGCACACACAGTATTTTCCACCCATCTCCAAGCCTTAGTTTCTCCATCAATTTTTCATTCTAAAATTCTACTGTTGATATTGCACGGGTCTGTAATAGTTCTAAACATAGCTCTTGGTTAGAAGTACTGAATTCTCCAGGCGCAAAAATACTACACGCCTACATAAAATTGTTGAACGCAGCACCCCATTGAAGTTGCTAATTCAAAAATGAGATCTTTTAGAATTATCACATAGTTTTAGTTGACTTAAACTTGCGAGCAGGGTCTCCTGCCCCTCAACATCCATTTCCACACTGAACACTAGGTAGGTATCCTGTGTCTGTAGCTAGATTCACTCTGTCCACTCCTTCAGTGGGAAAGAATCTTAGCAATTTTAGGCCCCATCTAGATGGTCTCAGTTTTCTGCAATTGAAGTTCTAAGTCCAAATAATACAGATTCATTTGCAGAAATCCTGTCCTAACAGCTCCTTACGGGTAGTTAAGAGAACAAAATTCCATATATTTCTCATTCTTTTGCAGTAGTTTCACTCCTCTGCATTGTTCATCCAAGAGCCACAACTTAAAGACTAACTTTCTGACATTTGTCGCAAAAAAAAAAAAGTTCAAATGATATGTTAACTGAAGTAGCTCTTCTCATTTCTGTCGGAAAATCCATGATGTCTGAAGTGCACTAACCCTGATGACAAGACTAGTGTAATTGTACGGTAATCCAAAGTTTATTGCAGGTCTCACTAACTTTTTGCTCCTCCTCTTATATCTTTCCCCACCAATTTGCTTCCTTCGCACAGTTAATATTTTAGTTGAATGAACTTGATGCTTGTAAGTTGCAGAGAATGTCAAACAACTACAAACCAAACTTTACATAACTAAAGCTTAACCATATGAATGCTTTGATGTTTCCTCATTTCACATGCAACTAGTTTTATTGAGGAAGCTATTATGGAAAGAGTACATTTGATACACACAGCTACACAATTCAGGTCTAAATGATAACTTCTAACAATTTACATTCTTTTTTTCTTTTCCATTTAAATTCATCAAAGAGATTATTTTCTTAATGAGTGTGACGTCAATGAGTCATAGCGACCCCAAACTTTCTTTGTTCTTCATATAAACATAACACGTTGACATACATTTAACAAAAGCTTTTCACACAGCAGAGATAAACGTTTCCTTAAAAGAGCGAAAAACAAAATTTAGATCGAGAAGCCCACAAGAGGTGCTACATCTCACAAGCATGTTACATTTTAAAGAGACAAGCGTTTTAAACGCCACTTTTCTTGTGGAGCAGTGGAGCGCACACAAGGCAGCACAACCGCTAGTAAGGCAGGCGGAGGGCACTGCGGAGCCTGCGCTTGTCTCTTAGCGAGAGCTTAAACCGCACCAGAAACTAGGAGAGCAGCCGAGGAAGCCTCACTGCCCGCCAGCCGCTCTCCCCTCCGCATGCAGCCCTGGGACAAGCCCAGTCCCCAGGCGGGCAGCGCAGGACCCCGCACAGCGCCCCTCAGGCCGCGAGCCCGGGACGCCTCGGCGCAAGTACGGGCCCCATCGCCGCGCCGAGCCCGCCGGGCCCGGCCCCGCCGCGCGGCCCTCCCGCTGCCGCCCGTGGAAGACGGGCGAGCGGCGGCGGCGGCCCCAGGCTGGCGGTCGCGCCGCGGCCGCTGCTTACCCCGGTCCAGGGCAGGGGCGGCCGCGCGGCGGCTGGCGGGGCCGGGCCGGGGCTCCGCTCCGCTCCTCCTCGCCGAGCCGCGCACTCAAACAAACAAGATGGCGGCCGCGGCCCTTCCTGCCGCCCAAAGCGGCCGTTCAAATCGCAGGATGTTTACTGTTAAAATGCCCCCCCGCCCGCGTCGCCGCGCATGCGCGCCCAGCAAGAGGGCCGCTCTGCGCATGCGCTCGGCGCCGCCGCGCCGCGCCTCCCCGCCGCCCGGGGGAAGGGGCGGGGCACGGGCGTGACGTAAGCCATGTGAGTGACAGCAGTACGTCAGATAAGGGGCGGGGCCGGGGCAAGGGCTAGGGAGTTGTGCGCTTGCGCACTGTCCTCCGCGACGCCGCTAAGATGGCGGCCGGGAGGGGGTGTCTCCCCGTTGGAGCGCTGGGGTCGTGCTGGTTGCGCAGGGGATTCCTGCGAGGGTGGCTTTAAAGCTGTTAATCTGTAAACGCGGCTGTTTAGTTCAAAGCAAGTGTACGTACATACACTTAATGCCCACTCTCAGGAAGTCAGCCTGCCAGGTCTCGTTTCTAAGCTCTGCCTCTTGCACCTTCTGTGGAGGCTCGGGTGGGTGTTTGCCCTGTGCCTTGAGGGTGACCACGGCCCTCCCCTGGGAGCACCCGCTCATCCCGTGTGTTTCCTTTGTCTGAGGTGGTTTGATTTCAACACAGCTCAGCTTTTCTTGTTTCAGGTTTCCCAATCTGTGATCGCCACCTGTGATATGACAGAGAGGATTGTGGCTGCGGCTGGTGTTAAACAGCAGGACTAGATGACTAGTAAAAAGGAAGGGAAATAAAGGAGTTCATATTTCAGAATATAATTATTCTGGTCTCTCTGTGAGTCATGAGCAGATCTGAAGCTGTGAGTACCTAAAATTTTTGATCAACAAGATTTTTTCTTTTTTAGCCAAAGGAGGTCCACAATATGTAAATCTTACCTAAGTAGCTTTACAGAAACTTCTTTGTGTGTGGGTGTGTAATAGGTGTCAGTTTACCAAAAATCGAATATTAATATGCCAAGAATATCTGTTTCCAATGAAGGATTTAGAAATACTACTGCTTGCAAACCTGTCAGATAATATATATTAGTGGGTGATAACATCAACAAATAATATATAAAAATATGCAGGCTCAGTCTCTTGATTCTCTTTCCTCAGACTTAGTTTTGCAGTTTTCAGCAGTTATTCTTGTTAATAAAGTCTCATTAAAATCTTTATTTGAAATAAACATTGCTCTCCCGTATGCCCCACCTGGGGTTCTGTAAGGTGTGTTAATGTTTCAGGGATATTTTTTGCCAGAAGTCATCTGCTGCATCCCCACTTCATTCCTCAAATCCCAACATGGAATGATTTAATGGTCCAGGCATTGAACCAGGGAATGTCTAGTTTCTGCTGGACCTCAGATTAGGAAATTTTAACCAATGTAGCAGTGCTAATATACTGGATGGAGTTAAGTCAAGCATCCCCTGAAAACGTGCACCAGGAAAGATGCGTCTTGCACTACCATAGGAAAACACCCACTTACAGGAGGGAAAAATACACTAGCAAAATATATATATATATTTTTGTTCAACCACATCAGTAATAGGGCTGCTTCAAGCATAACTGTGCTAGCTGGAAATCTTAAGTTCTTTACACCCTAACCCACATGGTTACTGAAAAGTCTATGTCATATGCTTGGCTTGGCTTAGGTGATGCTTACTACTTATTTCAGATGCCCATGCATTTTAATAAGAAATCATTTTTCTCTCTCAACAGACATTGAATATTAAGTGGCTCTTGTCCAAAATTGCTTTTTGGGCTAATGTTGGCCAGTATGTGGTAGTTGTCTGTCTACAGACTGCATCAAATTGTCTTTGACCAATAGAAGAAATTAACTTGGGGAAAGAATTATGATAATTTTTTAAATTTTCATTAGAATTTCTGTAATTATTGCCTTTCCTCCCCCCCACCCCTCCACCACGGTCAGTTCTTTTGTGCTTGGACAGTCATTTTTCTCTGTAAAATATATCTTTGAATCCAGGTCTAGGATGCTTAAAGTTAGCTTGTTGGTTATACCTGCTGTCTAAATAATATCACAGAGCTAGTACGTTGATTCTCATAAATATCAATTCTTTAAACATATATATATATATATATATATATTTCTATTCCTAAAGTTCATTTACACTTTTCACTCTAATTGGAAAGTGCTCTCCTGTGACAGACACCATGTGACATCTTTGCTCATTTTTTTTCTAGATAAAACTACCACAAGAAAAGCAGCACATTGTTTGATTTGTATGCTGCACCCAATTCATTGCTGAATTTTTTCCTCTGGCTCTGCTCAGCCACTTGCATTCCAGATGGTACTTAAAAAAAGCAAGCTGATTATGTACACTATTGCTGGCATATAGTGAATCACTTAATGCAGTGGCATTTAGAAAGAAACAGAGGAAAAAAGTTCGTTTCCATTTCCAGCTTCTATCAAGTGTACCTAGCAGGTAACACACCTGTACTTTTCAAGTGCAAAATTGCTTAGTTCATATAGATAACTTTCTCTTGGGGGAGAGGACAACATGTAACTCCTTTTAAATAACTGAAGTAATCTTTTTTTTTTTCTCTCAAAAAACATGGAAGTTTGGCATCTAGGTCCTCCCAAGTCCCCTCTACCCTTCTTCCAGTCTAAGCCATTTTGCGCAATTGCTACAAAGTTCTGGTAACAATTTTGCCAGATAAATTGCTGTTTTGAGTCATCAAAGAATAAAATCAGGGCAGTTGCAGTCACCACACACTCCTATCATACAAACTAGAAGAAAAAAAAATCCCATACTTTATAATTTGATTAGCATACTCTTAAAAACCCAACATTTCAAGTCAGCTAATCCAAAATTTGCCCAGTGTGTTGGATCTAGTCTAGGGAACAACTTCAGGCTCTGCTGAGAGTAAGTTGCCTCTGCGGCAGCTGTGGGAGTGTGGGATGCTCACAGAGACCTGTGCTGCGGGTGCCTACGGCTGGGAGTTTCCAGCTGCAAGCCACGACTGCCTCAGGTGACCCGTGGCTATGATGGTTTCTGAAACTGCCTGTCAGTGGCACTGCTAAAACAGCTTGATACTCCGTTTCTGACATTAGACTGCAAGCATTTGTACTCACACAGCTTGTCATTTAACATCCAGCTTGCATGCGAGATTTCCTTCAATTAAAGAAGATTTTTCCTCGAGCTTATGAGGAATTCACATTAGTAATAATTTCTTCTGTAACAGATCTAATATTCAAAGATGATAAATAAAAGAAATTATAGCGTTTGCTTGGTCATCTGGCACAACCTTAGAAATTGTGACTGTTTTTAAAAAGGGTTTACTTTATGACCCAGTATTTGTAGGCATGCGGAAGCAAGAAATGAAGTTTGTTAGATCTCAGGCCTCAAAGTGATGTGTAACTCCCTTGGTTTATGATCCCTTGGAGAATAAAGAGCCCTTGTCTCATTCCATTTCACTCAGACTGAGCAGAATACAGTTGTTTTACAGAGCACCTTCTCTGGCCAGCTCAGCTTTTCTAGTCAGAGAAAGTCAGCCAGGTAGAGCTGAACCAGAGCTGTCTGTGAACAGCCTGTGGCTCCCTGATTTTTCACTCTTTTTCAGTATGAGGAGTTCTAATTCTGGTTTTCAATTATGCCAGGGAATAATTGAAAACATTCAATTCTTGCTTCTTCTGCTTTTGCTCTCCACAATACATCCTTTTGCCAGTAGCTATAGATAGAAAAGTTTTGTATTTCTTTTGTGAAACAGAAGAGGTAAAACAAGGAAAAAAAGGTCTGCCCTTGTGAAATGATAATGGAAATTCAGTATGTGGTGTTTGCTAAAACTAGATAGGTGGAATGTTGGTGCAATCTGTGGCACATAACCAATACAAATAAATAAGACTGTTAGTGGCATTTCAGAGTCTGTTTTTGTTTCTTAGAATGAACATTTTTTTTTCCCC
This sequence comes from Tinamus guttatus, assembly GCF_059628265.1. Lineage (NCBI taxonomy): Eukaryota > Metazoa > Chordata > Aves > Tinamiformes > Tinamidae > Tinamus > Tinamus guttatus. The sequence continues at coordinate 743,433 of NW_028289026.1, forward strand.
CATTTTAGGAGAAGCAATATAAGAATTTCAAATTATCCGTAGACTCAGTATGCTTGCGCTGGCCTTTGTGACTCAATTATGTAACAGCCCACTTCTGTTGAACATGTGGGTTTTTTTCTATATTATGGAAGTAAAATTTAAAAGGTAGTTGTTATTCAAGATGACTTCCTTCCCTTTCTTTTCCCAACACACTTAAGTTCCAGTAAAGTTAAATATGTATTCTGCCAATTATAATTTTAACTTTATGAAAAACAGATCTTTCCTTCAGTTGCGACTTATCAGAATTAGTTTTGCTTATGTAGCAGGACTTAATTGTGTTCAGTTTTAACTATTAAACACCAATAATGCTAACTTTGGTCTGTAGATTTCAAACGAGGTTGTTAGTCACCTCCAGTTTTTCTCTTCTCCCTGTGCTCTTACGCTCTCCCCACGTATCTTAGTTTTCCTTCTCCCAACCTGCTAGCTATAATTTCTGATCTTTTTTGACTTCTAAAATTGATCAAAAGGGTGAAATGGATGGGGAGATTTGCCGTTAGTGGATGATCCATAGAAAGGAGGAGAGAATTGTGTGGAGTGGAGAGACTGAAGTCAAACATCAGAATGCAAAATAAACAGATTTTTAAATACACTTTCAGTCAAATCCATCAACCTTACACACACCTTGAATGCTGCTGCTCTACAGCATTTTAGTTGTGAGCAGTTTTATATTAATATAGGTTTTGTGGAAATTAAAATACGATGTTTTCTGTGTACATCAGATCTCCTTCTGCATGAGGATATTGATGTAGTATTTGCCTTGGGAAAAAATTCAATGTTAAAATGTTTATACTGACATTTTATTTGATTCTTTGAATCACAAAGATATGTAATCCTGATGTATATGAAATGTATCTGTCACTGATAATGTCTGAATGTAGTCCCAAGATGCAATACACAAGTATTTATAGTATTTCTTACTCATTTTAATCCACTATATATTTCTCTGAGTAGAGAACTTTTAAAAAGGATACATAATTTAAATCACTGAGGAATCATAATACCTTATTTAAGTGTTTCTGAGGCTAGTACATCTCTGGAATATACAAAATACAAACTGACTTGAGTTTGCCGTGCTGTAGTAACTGGATGTATTAGAATCCCCAGTGAGAGTGTAAAACATGTATCATGGGTCAAATCCTAGTTAGGCAGTTTGATTTTTCTTCTCTCCCTTTTATCTAACTTCTCAGCTGATTGTTATGTCAATTGATACTGTTTTCCATTTGTTGACCTAAATATGTTTTTTTGAATATCAGAACTATGGCCTTAATTATCTGCTCTGTTTTAGCAGAGTTATGCTGTGTGGGTAGGCTTAACTATTCCGAGTTAAAATTGATAAATACAACAAATCTGATCCTTTGGCAGGCATTAACTCATAGGGTTTCCAAGTTATGTTTTCCTGTATCCCACCTTTTTCTCAGAACGGTAGCCATGGTACAGACAAAAACTATTCAGCGATCTTACTGAAGCATACCAAGATGTGGCAAAACTGTTAATAGTTTCCTGGAAAATAGCTAGCCCTAAAACATGTTGATGCCTATTAACTGGTAGCCTATTAACTGATAGCATCACAAAAATTCTTAGGGGTGAGATGTAGGTACCTCATCATGACTTTCTGATAGCAATGTAAGGTACTGAACTTTTGGATAGAAATAACCACAAGTTTCAGCAAAGACAGAGGCGCTTTTATGTTCTGCTGCCACTGAATCTCTAAGGTAGGCTTTGCATGGATCACCAGGAAAGCATCCATTTTCCTGCTGTTTTTATTTTATGTATCTGTACTGTCAGTATTTTTCACAAGCCTGGAAATTGTTTTGTACAGAAGCTCTTTCAATGGCCATTTTCAGTGTCATTTTCTGTCTCTCTCAATGCAGTAGCAGGATGTAGCTGCTGTTCTGAAAGCCACAACTAACAGTTGTGTCTGGCTTGCAAAGCTGCTGTCATCCAGTGATGACCCATCAAAGAGAGAAGCATCACCAGTACTGCCAAATGTTGTCATTGAAATGAGGGTGACTTGTCCATTCTAACCAAAGACTGTGGAAAATTGTATTGGGATTATAGGTTTAAATTATATTGTTATAAGGGATATCTGGAAACAAATCCTGCCATTTAAACAATTTGATTCTATAACTCAAAACTGACTTCCAGCTTAATGGGCTTCTACTAAGCATCTCTTCACAGAAACTGAAAGTGGAGCAAAAAAGAGCATCATACTTGTTCTCAAAGTTGAATATGTTAGAAGAAATTCCATTCTCTGCTTAGAAACAATACTTCACAGTGTAGTAGAAGTCAACTATTTGCTTGAACTTAGATGCAGCATCCTAAATAGTATGACATGATTGGAATTAATATTCTTAATAAGAAGTTTTTTTTTTCTGGTAGACACACCCAAAGTCTTAAGAAAAAATGTGTAGCAAAGATTCTGAGTCAGACTGTGTAACATTTATGGATGCATGCCAAGATTGCCCATTGGCATAAATCAGCCTGGCATTAAATCAAGTACTGGAAGTTAGTAGAAATATATTATTTCATATCAGATAAGCATCTTTTTTTTTTTAATCAAAATGCAGCATTCTCCCTGGATGACCTTTTCCTATGGCTATGCAGTATTCTTTTGTGATTTCTTTCATTTCTCAGTTCACATTTGTGATTACATTTTAAAATGGTCATTTAAATATTTTTCAGTACAAATATGTAGGAATATCAGTTGAAATTTTCTCCTAGATACATTTTACTATTGTATATAGCTATGTCTCTATTTCCTTCTGTGATCAAGTAGTGATTACGTAAACTTAAGTAGGCTAAATGATTTACAGAGAATTAGAAGTTAGAGCAACATGGTAGATCAAAATAGCTATTAAACAAAGAATGAATCCAAGTGCTATTCAGCCATGAAAAGTTATACATTATATATACAGTACCTTAGCTATACTATCCAATTTCCAGTACTATTAAAAATGTCAGCATAGTTCTCTGTCTTTATAATCATAAAAGATTATTCTAGGATACTGTAATTTCATTCTGTTAATAGTAAAGATTTATATAACATCTCTAACAATAAATATCCATAGATAAATGAATTATACTTTATATGAAGACTACTTTGATAAATACTTTGTATTGAATTAATAGAGTGTTAATAAATGTTATAAGCAAACTCTAGCTACAACTAGAATAAATTGAAGTGCCTGGAAGTGCATAAGTAGATGATATCAGAGATTTTTATATGCCAGAGTCACAAGCAAGCTGTAGCCCTGTTGGCCACTGTAGTGCTCTTGAAGATTGACCAGGACATAGTTTGATGTATATTTGTAGACTGATGAACGCTTAACAAGAAGAGGCTCCTCTGGTTGTCACTCTTGTAGGGACAAATGACGTGCCTGGGACAGATCAAAGATGATAATGGTAAGCTGGTCCCGAGCTTGAATGCTCGAGAGTGAGAGTCCATGAGATGGGACTCAACTCCATGTTGAGGAGTGTAAAGGAGGGGCTCAAAGGCATCACGCTTTACCAGGGGATGGCCAATGAACCTGTCCAGAGCTGATGGAACAAGCTCAGAGGGGAGACCAACAAGAAGAACACTGTGTAAGGTATCTGCTACCAACCAAAGGAATGTGATGGATGAAGTCTTCAGAGAACTTCAATCTTCTGACCACAGACTCTGGTCTCTTGGTTTAACAGGACTTTGACCACTCCATTATCTGCCAGGAGAGCAACTTAGTAGTACAAGATTTCTAGAGTGGATTGATAATCTCTTTTATAATGATGCTGGATGAGCTGTCTTGGGAAGTGTCTCTTGTGTCTCTGCTACTCACACACAAGGAAGAACTTGTCAGGAATGTTGTAACCAATGGAAGTGTTGCCTGCAGTGACCATCAGACTGCAGAGTTCAGGATCTTGAGGGAAGTGAGAAAGGTTCTAGGTCTCTCTGGTCTCTGTGACTATGACCTTGAGCTATGTGGTAGGTAAAACTGCCCAAGCTGATGAGCTTAAAGAACTCGCGTGATTGATCCTGACCTGACACATTACTTGGCGTTCATCTGATGGTCCCTGGGCTGTCACCAAATCCTGTTACAGCCACCAGCCTGACCCTGCTTACCTAGTGAGATGAAAGGTGATGCTGCCCTGTGAGTGAAAGCTCTGCACAGCTATGCATGATGACCCTCAGCTCCCAGCTCATCTTACCCCCAGCTCCTGAAACTGGGCGGGGGAAGAGATTTCCATTTAAGCAATACAGATGTCACCCGTGCACTCTCACAATACCACACACAATCCCCAGGACATTCTATATCCAGGCGGTCTGTCCAGCATGCATGGATCAAGATGCTGGGACACAGCATTTCAGGGTATTGGTCAACAGCTGGCTGAACATGAGGCAGCAGTGTGCTCAGGTGGCCAAGAAGGGCCAACAGCTTCCTGGCTTGTACCAGGAACAGTGTAGCCAGCAGGACCAGGCAAGGGATCGTCCCCGTGTACTTGGTGCTGGTGAGGCTGCACCTCAAATACTGTGTGCAGTTTTGGGCCCCTCACTACAGGAAGGACACTGAAGTGCTGGAGCGTGTCCAAAGAAAGGCAACGAAGCTGGTGAAGGGGCTGGAGCACAGACCTTATGACGAGCGTCTGGGGGAGCTGGAGTTACTTAGTCTGGAGAAGAGAAAGCTCAGGGGAGACCTTATCACTCTACAACTACCTGAAAGGAGGTTGTGTTGAGGTGGGGGTTGATCTCTTCTCCAGAATAATTACAGCTAGAACAAGAGAAAATGACTTCAAGTTGCGCCAGGGAAGGTTCAGGTTAGATATTAGGAAAAAAAAATCTACCCAGAAAGAGTAGTCAAGCATTGGAACAGGTGGCCCAAGGAAGTGGTGGAGTCACCGTCCCTGACAGTGTTCAAGAAATGTGTAGATGAGACAGTAGGGGACATGGTTTAACAGGTATAGTGTTGAGGGCCTTGTGGTTGGACTCAATGGTCTCCAACCATAATGATTATATGATTCTGTGATGGGTGGCCTGTGCAGGTTTCCTGGTGGAAGACTAGGACACCAGTTTTTGAGCCCTTATGTTGTCTCTTACTTTTTTTTTTTAGGTTGGGAGCCCTGTGCTGATTTTTGGGTGTGTCTTCTGATACTCCTACAGTGATTAGTTTCTCCACCCTGTCCTGCCTCTTACCACTGTGAACTGTGGGGATTTACACCCTTTGTCCTGTGCTCCTGACAAAAGCAGCTCCTGTGGGCATTGCCTGCAAAAGGCTAGTTGATGTGATGTACTTGTAATGTGTCCATGAAAATAACAAAGGCAACATTATCAGTCAAAAGTGTTTCTAATGGAGGTGTTGATAGTATGTTAATGAAGTCTCCAGAATACTCTGAATACTGTGGCTACATCTATTGTTGGTAATTGGTGAAACAAGGCCAAGTGCAAGATCCTGCACCTGGGGAGGAATAACCCCAGACACCAGTACAGGCTGGGGACTGACCTTCTAGAGAGCAGCTCTGCAAAGAGGGACTTGGGCGTCATGGTGGACAAGTTGACCATGAGGCAGCAGTGTGCCCTCGTGGCCAAGAAGGCCAATGGGATCCTGGGGTGCGTTAAGAAGAGCATCTCCAGCACGTTGAGGGAGGAGACCATTGTGGCCATTACCTCTAGTTCTGTTGGTGGCCACCACTGAAAAGAGACCAGCACCATCCTCCTCACTGCCTCCCTTGAGGTACTTGTAGGCACTGATTAGATCTCCTCTCAGCCTTCTCTTCTCCAGGCTGAACAGGCCCAGCTCCCTCAGCCTCTCCTCCTAGGGCAGATGTTCCAGGCCCCTGATCATCCTTGTAGCCCTGTGCTGGACTCTCTCCAGCAGCTCCACATCCCTCTTGTGCTGTGGAGCCCAGAACTGGACACAATACTCCAGATGCGGCCTCACCAGGGCTGAGTAGAGGGGCAGGATCTCTTCCCTCGACCTGATGGAAACCTTTTTTTCAGTCCTTATTCCTTTCTATTTCAAATATGAACAACTAAAATATGTTTAGACTATTTTGGTATCCTTGCAGTATCTTACAAATATATATATATAATTTGTCTAATCTGTCACCTTTGCTAAGCTCTCATGCTGTGTTGGGGATAATTATACTATTTCCTAAATTATACCATGATGGGCCTAGTTCTGACTACTTTCTCAAATCCAGCCTCACAAGCCGGGAGCAGCTCCCCAGCAATCACACCGAGATCAAAAGAAGGAGAGGTTGGGGCTGAGTGTGCATTATGCAAGACACACTGCAACACAAGGGATACAAAAGCAATATACAAACCATCAGCTTCCCAGAGAGGCAGGATGCCAGGAAACAGTAAAGTTTTTAATGCCTTCAGCCTCTGTCCAGAGAGATTGATGGAAAAAAAAATCTTATTTGCATCGCTGGGATTTGAACTTTCCAGTGAAGTTTGTCGTGTTTAAGCTGTCTAAAAGGCAGGCTTATCATCTGAGGTGGTGGACTAGGCCTCTTCGCTTCAGAGAAAGTCTGTAAGACTGACAAGGAAATGGGATCAGAGCCTGCTCCTAGACTGTAGTAGACTGCAGAGCTTAGCCACTAACAAACTGCAGTGACAGGTTACAATGGAACCAGCAATACAATTAGAGGGCAATATGTATAAATCTAATGAAAAAATGAAACACCCATTGCAAAACTGATTCATGGTAGTCATAGTCACACTCTGGTAAAGGGCTAAATACGGTATATAAAAAAACCTTAATACTGACATAGATAATGTACCCACAGTTAGATATCATTTTCTCTGGTAATATAAACCCTATATATGAGGGCATAAGGCTACTCTCTTCTGAAAATGAAGGGAAAATCTCTTCCAGGCAAATTGTTTCCAAACTGTCTGTCTCCAAATTGTTCATTACAGGGCTTCCAGCATCTTCTATTAAAACTTCTATTGCTAGTCCATGTTTTATTCTGTGATACAATAATAACACATGTATGTATAGAATAGAAATGGCAGCAACACAAAAGGAGTAGAAGAAATTAATAAAAGATGCTGTAAAATGAATTGGCTTTGCCTTATCGGTTTCCTGTCTAAGTAATTCTGAAAACTCATCTGTTACATTTCTCAACATTTTTCAAGCTCAGTTTCATCTGAGGTAGTAAAAAAGATACAAGAATTCTTGGCTCTGGTAATATTGTAGGTATTTAGAATCAGTTATCATATACATTTATATTACTGTGTTTTTATATACATTTATAGTGGTAGACATAATAGAAACATTACAAGTGATAACTTCAGATCTAAATGCTGCAAGCCCAAATATCATCATCTGCTTTAGGAAAGAAAAGCATATTTTTACCTTTGTCTAATTTGCCCTTCATGGTGCCATCAGAAATTTATCTTTGTACTTGAAATTTAGAAAAAGCAGGGTTCATCAGGTCTAAATGTATGTATATAGTATGTGTATATGTACATATGTATGTGTATTTGTTGATCTTTATTCATTTTTTTATTTTTGTGATCTCCTTGTGTGTAATCTCCTAGCGACTGCTAATTGAACACGCAGCTCCATGGGCAGAGCTATTTCTCCTTTCTCTGTGGTGCCACATATTCCTCCTCCTTCAACTGAGAGGGGATGAGCCTCAGGTCCCCTAAGCTTCTTTCCCACCTTGACACCAGTTTCCTCCCATGAGGAAAGGCTGGTGCTGGTGCTGGTGCTGAGCCGCCGCGGTGGCCAGGAGCTGCACGTGCCTCTGCGTTGAGGGCTGAACGACACTGGTCGCCTGAGGTCGCAGTGTAGCCCTCTCCTTGGCACAGACAGTGTTTTTTTTTTTTTTTTTTTTTTTTTTTTTCTGTTTTTCTTCTCTTCCTTTTATATCCACTTTGTTTCCAAAATCTTTCAGGAACTTCAGGATCTGGAAACTTCATCCCTTTGGAAATTTGTTAGAAACTGGCCGAGTGGTTCAGAGGTTATTAGGGAAGAGTTGACAGATGCCTTAATCAAATAAGCCTCATTTCCTTTTAAATGCTGGCTAACAGCTTGCTGTGCTGTAAGCAGAATTTCCTGGAGAAAGCAAAAGGCAGATTGGTATGGCAGTGTGCACCCTATGCTAAGATCCACATTCATGCTCCAAGCTACTGAAAAGCTAAAACTCCTAAAGTCATGTAAACTATTTAACATGGAGTAAATAACTATTTTCCTTATGCTGTTTCTCTTTCTGTTCTAACAAAGAGATCAATTGCTTTTGGCCAAACTTTCAAAATAATAACTAATGCGTAATTACTACCAATGAACATTCTAGTTTCCTTATAACAAATCCTGCTGATCTCAGACTCTGTGTATATCAAACTCAACAGCAAGAGCTGATTTTTTTTTTCAATTGCTAACTATTTCTGTTGCTGTGAACATTTAACAGGCTAACTGGGACAGGGACACAACAGTCTTTTTTTTTTTTTTTTTTTGCTTTTCTCAGTAGTGTTTTGAAGATGAAAGCCATATATGTGTTGTTTTTTGGACAACATATGCATGCACACCCACTCACATCCTATTCTGAGATCTTTTATTCATCCTCTAAGGTTTTGCATAAACCTTGTACAAGCTTTTAGCACAGGAGAAAAATTCACCTACTCAGCGTATTATTTTTTAATTAAAATAATGTGAAGTTTGTCTCATATAAAAACACACAAGCATTATTTGTCAATCTTCATTTCTCACCAAAGTTCACCTAAGTTCTCATTAAGAACCTAAATATTCCTAAAGCTGTCATGGCTAATACACAGAAATCCCTTAGCTCCCAGCTTTTCAATAAACTTCATATGTATAGTACAACTGCAGCTCCCTGCAGTCTTATAAATTTGGTTTTGCTTTTCCTTCTAAGGAAAGTAAGTCTACCTTTATTTCTCACATTAGCACTGGAAAGAATCACAGTGAAAGCACTTGAAAATTTCTGGTGATGAGCAAATGCCTCCAGTGGTCAAGGGGAGAGCTCAGAAGTCAATTTATAGAAAATGAAATTCATATACCATAATAATATGATATGAAGATATAGACGTATGTGTTCTGCCTCTATGAAGAAGCACCCCTCTTAGAGAATCATAGAATCATAGAATGCTTAGGGTTGGAAGGGACCTCTAGAGATCATCTAGTCCAACCCCCCTGCATACGCAGGGTCACCTAGAGCACGTGGCACAGGACTGCATCCAAGCGGGTTTGGAAGATCTCCAGAGAAGGAGACTCCACAACATCTCTGGGCAGCCTGTTCCAGTGCTCTGTCACCATCACTGTTAAGAAATTTTTCCTTAAGTTCCTATGGAATTTTTGGTGTTTCAGTTTCCGGCCATTTCCTCTAGTCCTATCAGTGGCCACCACTGAAAAGAGACCATGACCGTCCTCTGCACTCCCTCCCTTGAGGTATTTATATACACTGATTAGATCCCCTCTCAGCCTTCTCTTCTCCAGGCTGAACAGGCCTAGCTCCCTCAGCCTCTCCTCATAGGACAGATGTTCCAGGCCCCTGATCATCCTTGTAGCCCTGCGCTGGACTCTCTCCAGAAGCTCCACATCCCTCTTGTACTGTGGAGCCCAGAACTGGACAAAATACTCCAGATGCGGCCTCACTAGGGCTGAGTAGAGGGGCAGGATCACCTCCCTCGACCTGCTGGAGATGCTCTTCTTAATGCAGCCCAGGATCCCATTGGCCTTCTTGGTCACGAGGGCACACTGCTGCCTCATGGTCAACTTATCATCCACCATGACACCCTGGTCTTTCTCTGCAGAGCTGCTCTCCAGAAGGTCAGTCCCCAGCCTGTACTGGTGTCTGGGGTTATTCCTCCCCAGGTGCAGGACCTTGCACTTGGCCTTGTTGAATTGCATGAGGTTTTTCACCGCCCAGTTGTCCAGTCTGTCCAGGTCCCTCTGGATGGCAGCGCAGCCCTCTGGGGTATCGGCTACTCCTCCCAGTTTCGTGTCATCAGCAAACTTGCTGAGGGAGCACTCTGTGCCTTCATCCAGGTCATTGATGAATAATTCAATCAGGATTCAATAGATTCATTTATATGAATTACACTGTTTCATATCCATAATTTCTCCTTGTATGTTGTTTGCTTATGTTTTCCTTAAATTTTAATGGAAAACTATTTTAACCATAGTGATGAAAGAGAATGAATGAACAGGATGCACTTTGCCATGAGCATCTACATGACATTATGGACAGGTCGGTGTGGAGATGAAGGCACGTAGGAAGATATAGGGAGGGCTCTGGTTTTGACTAAAGGCCTTTCATAGAGTAAAGCTGAGGAGCTGAACTAACCTGATCTTGGGTCATTGAATTATGAGGGGCCAGACTCTGTGCCACATGCTCTGGGTGACCTTGTGTGTGCAGGGGTATTGGACTAGATGATCCCTAGAGGTCCCTTCCAACCTCAAGGATTCTATGACTCTATGACTAGGTTAGTGACAGCAATGGTCTTACTGTGCCATGGTCCAACAGTACTGAGATAACAGCAGTTAAGCTAGAAATAGCAGAATAACCAAGGAGCTGCATGTCAGAGTAGCGCTTGGATTAGGGGAGATTGGTAAAAGAAAGGTATTTCTTCATTCAGCTGAGTTTGTACACTCCCGTGAGCAATCTTCCAGGTGGGCAAGAATGCTAAACCTTAACAACATGCAGTGGTGGGGCTAGGCAGGATCCTGCAGCCAGTATTGCACTGCTCTGCCTCCAAGACAAGCTGTGGGCCAGAAATACTGCAGCAGCTTCTGTTTGGTGCATTAGCTTCATGCAAATCTCCCTGCACCACACTCCTGCAGCCAGGAATGCTGGGGATATGGTGCAAAGACATCAAAACAGCAAGTAAAACCTCAAAGCTAAAAGCTCCTTGCTGAAATTAATAAATATATCAGAATAATATTTGTCTCCATCACTTTATGTTGCCTGATGTTTTTAATCTGCCACTTAAAAACAAGCACAAGTATACCCATTAAGGACAAATTATTTTATTGGACAGATGTAGATGACAGCAGAATTTAGGCTAAAGCCTGAAATCCTACTGTACAATTATTTTTGATACAGTTGATCACATCCTTAATGTTAACAGTTTACTCTTAAAAGTCTCTAAGTGCTAACATTTCTGACAATTAAAAATATGGATTTACCTTATTAGTGTACTGACTGGTTCTGCTTATCTTATAGTAAAGTCTGAAATTGCTGTCTATGATGTACTGTACATGTGGAAGTCCATGGTTCAGCTGGATTTAAGTTGGGATGCACCTTGAGTTAACTACTGTCCAAGTTGTCTAAAAGAAAATTCTTGCCCTTGGCTCCTGCTTTAGTCACTGGGAAGGTCTTAGTGGTCTGAATAGTCCTTGAAATGCCTTTCTCATTGTCTTCTGTGGAGAATGCCCTGGGGTATGGCTCACTCTGGGGGACATGTCTGTCCTTCAATCTCTAGGGAAGGGCCCTCAGGCAACCTGACTCCTTCCATGGGTGCTTTGGTGAAGTACTTAAACAAAGGTGTAGTGAAGCTGGAATGATAGGTTACAATACAACAGCACATTAATGATGTTACCTCACTTTAGTCGTGTAAAAGTTAACAGTCCATTCTTAGGACTTCACCTATGAGAATGAATGAAGGTCTTCACCTTTAGTGGGCTAACACCCAGAGGGAAGTTTCTCCTACTTGTGCCCAATATGTGTCTTAGGATGGAGAGTTGTGCCCTTGGAAGATATTTTTCTTCTTCCACTGACCAGAGAAGTTGCCTAGAAAACTAGTTTAAACTGGATAGCCAACTTCTAGATAACAAACATAAAGATAAATATACCCTCCATGGCCTGATACTGACTCTCCTGGAATGTTTGCTGAGAGATTACCCTGATAGCTCTGGGTGCAAAGTTACATTTTAGGAAGAGATCTGGATCGCAAAGTTACACTGTAGTAGTTGAGTAGGTTTGTTCTACATAGCAAAGAGACTCTGGAGAGGCTATTCTTTGAACTGCTTTGTTTTTTTGGAGCTAGGTCTAGATTTGAACATCTATAAGAAAGGATATGTAAACACAGAAAAGAACTTCCATATTTTGAGTCACCTAGTATATTTTTTGAGTGTGAAAAACTCCCTTTTCTACAGCATCTTCATGTATCTTCATTTTCTTTCTTCCCTAAAACTTCCCTGCACTTTTTAAGAACTTAATCAAAGCTGAACCAATATCTCACTACAGCTCAGATAATTTCTGAAACTTTGTACTGTGATAGTGTGTCACCTCATGGAAGTGTCCTGTTCTCTACATGTGATATGACATTTCTGAGATGCCTTTTTACTTATAGCACATACAGAGCATTGAGAAAACATGAGACAGAAGGGATCTAATGTAAGAAAATGTGGCAATGTTCTCTACAGAAAATTGCAGGCTTTTAAAGCTGAATTGCAGAGAATTTTTAGGTATGTTTGTATAGTGTTTGTTTTTCCTTAAAATGTACAAAGAAAACTTGGAATGTGCTTTTTTTTCATTCGTAAAGCCAGAAATAATTTCATAAAGGAAGTGTCTTTTCAAAGAGTAAATTTCATGCATGCTGTGAAAAACATAACAGCTGTGAGAAGCGCATACCCAGCTCAGAAGCCCTCTTTCTGCCAGCAGTCTGTACTTCCAGCTCACTCCTCAGTTTAACCACAAACACTCGAGTATCAGGATATGTTTGTTCAGGGAGAGAGAGAGGCCCTCAGAGATGTGGGTTTGTGTATATAGTAGGCGACTATTTTGCAACATGAGCAATAATGAAGAGAAATAATGTTTTCTATAAGCACCTACCTGTTTTCCACAGAACTTAGCTTTGGGAGAGACCATTAAACGCTCTGATATCCAAGGCACATCTTTCTAGAAAACAGGTGGGATCTCTCAAGTTTGGGGATTCAAGGGGGAGAAGTTTTTAGAGGCTCCTTTTGGACGGACAGAAGTGGTGATGAGAGACAGAAGAGAGCAGAATGACACGAAATACATTTCCAGGGCTTGCTGCTGCTGACTGCACACATGCAGTGGGCGCATCTGCCTACTAACTGTCCCCATTTCCTAGGAATCACAGATCTTGTTAGGGTTTTAGTTGGACTTCTACCATGAGATGGAGTGGTACAATCCATTTCCTTCAGTATTACACCTCTTAGTCAGGAGCCAAGCAACTTTAAGAATAAAGTTAAATTTAAGCCTCTCCATCACCTCCTATTTGTTTTCAAAGTTTTCAGAGGATGTTTTTCTTCATTAGTGGTTGGGCATCTCGCACCTCGGAGGAGTATTGTTGTTTGGGGTTTATTTTCTTGTTGAAACTGCTGTGTAATCTTCTGATCCAAGAAGCAACAAATATCACAAAAGCTGAAAACACACTGTCTTTTCTTCTCTCCGGGGTACCTATGCAAGATGATTTTGCCTCTGGAGATAAGAAAGACAAGAGATACATAACACATACACTGATTTATTTTCTTCTGTACTAACGCTAAGAACTGGCAAATCAAACAGAGAAGCTGGGGGCTTGATTCTCTAATACATCGATTTTACACAGAAATAAAACTAATATAATGGAGTAAACAAGCAGGCTCAGGATGCAGTATAAAAAAGCCAGGCAGGGGCGTGGGCTCAGAGGAATGATTTAATCACTCCAAGTGGGAGAAGTTCTAGAGAATCTCTGCAGAGTTGAAATAAGGCAGCAACTATTTTGTGTTAAAGATTATAGTAATGCTAGAGATTAATGTCAAAACTTATGCTGTAATATCTTACATACAAGGACGAGATGCTTTTAAAACTCCTTCTGTCAGTAAGGTTGTGTCTTTATTGACATAGTAAATTTGCAGAGTGACTTGCCGTGCTGCTGAAGGCTCAGCAAACCACCCCCTCCTCCTATGTAGCATCCTCTTTGTGCCCTTATGGCATGGCTACAAGGTGCCCTTCTAGCCCTACCCGCCTCATAAGTGACCTTGGGCCAGACTCTGTGATGCCTGTACCTGTGTGCAGCCTCCTTGCTGCACTCTCAGCTTCACATATCCTGAAAACCTCAACCTCGGTTGCTGCACTTTCCTTACTTACCCTGTGCCAGGTAGGAATGTGAAGAAAGCAATCACACCACTGTTGAGCCAGCTCCACCAAACCATCAATATAAGCACATCCCTGACAAAGAGAATTTTGTCTAATGTCATCCCTTATATACCACTGGAAAGCACTTTTTTTTTTTTTTTTGGACATTTGCTATGCTCCCACTAGAGGCCTCTGTTAGTGTAACTATACTGGCACCAGCTTTTTAGCCCTAATGGGCAGCAAAGCAAGTACCACAGTGTAAGGGATTTTGAATTTCTCCAATACTCAGTGATGTCAAAACTGTTAGATGGCAAGACTCATGGTATCTGCAGTCCTGGTCTCTTGCCCAGTTATGACCAGTCCTTCGTCCTATCTCTAGGTCCTATTTTCATCTCCCTTTCCTCTCCCACATAGGATCATTGGTGTCTGGGGTCCACGAGGAGAGAAAATTGCATTGTGCTAATAGGTCCAACACTCAGGAAGAGGAAGATGAGCTCCAATGCCACCTTACAGGCTGAGATCTCTCAAGGCCAGCTCCTAACTTCAGCTAGGTCAGATGAGCTTTAGAAAAAGATTAGCAATGAAAAGGAAATTATTTACACAGGTTGTACCTAGCCTTGCAACCAGGGCACAAACAATCATTTCCAAGTCACAAATAGAGCTTGTTTCTCCAGGAGCCCTTCTGAGCAGCGTAAACTCTTTGAGAAGCCCCAAATAGCTTGGAAGCTGGAAGTTGACCTCCTTTGCCATGATTATTTAGCTTACTGTGAAACTATGAAAGGGTAGTAGTTTTTCCCCAGATACTGACCCCTAAACTAATTATCTAGGCCCAAGTTTTCCTCCCAGACCATCCTGAGTAAGTTGGCAGGCACCAAGGAATCTTTCTGGGGGACTTTCTTTAGAAGTCAGAAACAGCCCGCCTTGATACCGATCCTCAAGGCTGGTATAGTATCAGTGGTCCCTGTAGTCTCCTCTGAAGAAGAAAGATTGAAAATAGGAGTGCCCATGGAGCTGTATTCTGTAGCTCAAGAGAAACTTTAAGTCCATTAATCAACGCTAATGATTCTCCAAAATATTTTCACCTCAGTGCTGATGGCTATACTGCCCCATAGCTGAGGCAAATTTAAAGGTTTTTTTTGTCTAATTCTATTGCACTTTCAGTGATTGGAAACTTTCCACATAAGTTAATAATCTTCTGTCTCTCCTTCTAGGAATAAGGTCAAGTATGATCAGTTTAATATATGGCCCTACACCTACAGACTTCTGTATCTTGCAGCTGTAAGGTAGAGCTTCAAAGTGTGCAATCCTTTAGTGCTATTAAATACTGAAACCCCCTTTAAGGCAACAAAAACCGATGTGTCTCAGCTTCTATTACCCAGTTGTCTACTTTTCTACCTCCTCCACCTTTTCTCTCCCTCAATAAGTCCAACCTCTTCCTTGTTTCTGTGCCTTTTAGGGTAGGATTTCTTTGGTCTTATCTCTCTCTACTCCCATATTTTTCTTTCTTATTCTTCAACTGTTTCTTCACTCTCAGTTCTCTGATTTCTTTCAGTCATTTCAGCTGTAATTTCCTCCTTGAGCTTTTCCTATTCCCAATTAGACTTCTGAACATTTGTTACCTACAAGTGTTCATCATACGTTCCTTATTATCTAGCTTTAGTTTCTGCTGATACCAGCTTCACCAATGTTCTTTCACTGCTAAGCCAAAGGGTATCTTTCAATTCAGGTTCTTCTTAATGCTACCTTCAGGACCACTGGTGCTTCTCCACAACTTCTCCCTTTCCACCTTATCTTCTGGTGAGTTTGTGCTCTCTGATTTCTACTTTTACCTCAAACACTGTTCTTTTCAGCACCTCCTTTGATAGATCCACCCACTCCCTCTCCACTGCCTGTTGGCACCCTTCAGATTTTCACCCTGATTCCTCCTCCTCTTATCTTTATAGTCTCTATTTTGACTAACTCATCCTCCCAAACAATTTCTGTTACTTACAGTACCCCCTTGTGAATGTCTGCTTCTGACATGGCTTCTTCAAAGATGTCACCCTGCCATCCCAAACCTTCTCTTTCTTCAGATGAGAATTTCTTAGCTGCCTCAAATATTCTTTTTTTTTCTCCTTTTTTTGTTTACTCAGAATTTCATAGTCCTTCTTGTTTTATAGTCTTAATGTCTTTAATTGTTCAGCCTTTGCCTTTCCAACTCATTAAATCAGATAATTTTATTGCATGTAACATTAGCAAGTTTACCCAAATGTACCTTCAGCAAGTTTTCAGAGGACACAAAACTGAGAAGAGTCTGAGACATCAGATAGTTGTGCTGCCTGGCAGAGGGACTTTGAAAGACTGGAGAAATGGCCAGAGAGCAACTTCAGGAAGTCCTCCAAGGGGATGCGCAAAGTCCTACACCTGAGGAGGAGTAATTCCAAGCACCCAAGCTGGGGCCTGACCAGACAGAAAACAGCTCTACGGAGAAGGACCTGGGGGTACTGGTGGAAAATGAGTTGAATATGAGCCAGTAACAGGCCCTTGTGGCAAAGGCCAGTGGTATGCTGGGCTGCATTAAGCAGCGTACTGCAAGCAGGTCAAGGGAGGAGGTTGTTCCCTTCTCCTCAGCACTGGTGAAACACATCAAGAAGGCTGTGTCTAGTGCTGGGCTCCCCAGTACAACAGAAACATGGACGTACTGGAGCAAGTCTAGTGAAGGGTCACAGAGATGATGAGGGGACTGGAACTTGTCTCATACAAGAAGGAGGCTGAGAGAGCTGGGACTCTTCACCTTGGAGAAAACTGAGGGGGTCTTGTCAATATACCTAACTATTTGATGGAAGGGCAAAGAAAATGGCTAAACCCCTCTTAGTGGTGCCCTAAGAGGAACTTTCAGTGCAACCTGAAACACAGGTGATATTGCACTTGAACACAGGAAAATACTTCTTCACTGTGAGGGTGAATGAGCACTAGAACAGGTTGCTCAGAGGGACTGTGAAATCTGCTTCCTTGGGGATCTCAAAACCCAACTGGAGACAGTCCTGGGCAGTCTGATCCAGATGACCCTGCAGGGCGTGGATCAGATGATCTCCAGAGGTGCCTGCCTAGACAAGATATTCTCTGATTCTGTGGTACCAGTCCATGTTTTTTCCTCATTCCAAGTCATCCTTCTGCTATTATCTAAAACATTCATTTAACTCTGCACTTGCTTTCTTAAATCTTCACTTACTCTTTCCTGATCATGTCTTCTCTCCATAGGAACCATTTCATCTACTTCTTGAGCCTTATCATATGATTCTTTTGAATGCATTGGATAATCTGCTCCTCCAAGGACCACTCTGAGTTTATTTACAGTTTATTTACAATCCCCCCCCCCTTTTTTTTTTCCCCAGGCTCTTTGCCATCTGGGGAGGAGTAAATATTCTGGGTCCTGTTTCTTCATCCTATTTATGGCATTAGCATGCTGGTTAATGCCCTCAATGCTGTCTTGATGCTTATACCTAGCACTACCACAGGCATGCTAGAAGGACTAAAGATGTAAGCAATGGGATGAGGCTTCGGAACTGAATTTATGCTCTCTTGATTCAACATTGACTTATTTAAATTGATCTCCAAATGTTTGATATTAATGCTGGTGGCCTTGTTCACCTGTGGTTAGTATCCTTTTGTCTCACTAGCTCAGGGAGATGGAGAGCATAAAGACAACAGGGAGACAGTATTTCTGTATGGTATATGGGTTATGTTGGATGAGGGAATAGTCTCAAATTCCTTTATGAGGAAAAGTAAGTACTCCCCTGTAGAAGCCAGCTGTGGACATTAAAACAGGGGAAGCAAAACATGTAGCTAGCATTTTACTCCTGAAATAAGCAGTATGACAAGTATTATCTTAGTCTTTTTATGTACTGTTTTATAGGATTGTCCTTTGTTTTATCTGACAGCAATAATGTTCATGGCATTCTAACAAAAATGGCTTTTGCAGTTACTAAAATGCTGAGGTGTTTACTCTCAAATTCTTTGTTGCAGCATTTTTTTTTTCCTCTTGGACACCGATCTTTAAGGAGATGCATCAACAAAATTCAGTGGTACTGACTTATTCTGCCACTATATAGTTCTAATTGCTCAGGTCGGACAATGTCCTGGTGCAGACAAAGCTTCATCTGCATTTTTAAGGACAATGTGAACTGGCACCTTTAATAGGTATCATGCTGACAGCCTTGGGGAACGAAGCTCAGCTTAATACCTCAGAATATGCACAGTGCAGATTTCCTGATATCATCTTACCTAACTCTGAACTGCAGATACAGCTGCCAGAGGAAAATGCAATAGTTTTTGCATCTGCTGCTGCGTTTGCCACTGGATTTTCAATCATGGTGACAAGTTTTGTGACATAGACTGCAGCACACTTCAAACCAGATGTCACCAAAACCACTGAACTCATTTATTAGAGGACATTAAGTAACCAGGAGATGATAATTTCCCTTCATAATTAGTCTCTGCTGAAATTCACCTGGGGAGGTTCAGTGCAGGAACACTGTTATGTGAGCTCTCTAGTTACATGATCTCCCCCATCCCTGACTGCATTCATTTTGCTGTACTTTTAAATGTTTCCTATATCATTGTTGCCTTGGTGACGGAGGATGCAGAGAAGGCAGCATTACTAAATGCCTTCTTTGCTTCTGTCTTTATTACTAAGGCTGGCCCCCATGAACTACAGAGCCCAGAGGCAGGAGAGAGAACCAGGAGAGAGGAAGACTTTCAGCTGATTGAGGAGGATTAGGTTACAGATTATTTAGGCAAACTGGACACCCATAAATCTATGGGCCCAGATGGGATGCACCCAGGAGTGCTGAGGGAACTGGCAGGGCTTCTTGCTCAGCCGCTCTCCATCATCTTCGAGAGGTCATGGAGGGCAGGGAGGTGCCTGAGGACTGAAAGAAACCAACGTCACTCCAGTCTTCATAAAGGGCAAGAAGGAGGACGCGGGAAACTACAGGCCTCACCTCTGTCCCTGGAAAGGTGATAGAGCAGCTCATCCTAGAGACCATCTCTAGGCATATGAAGGAAAAGAAGGTGATCAGGATTAGTCAACATGGACTCACCAAGGGAAAGTTGTGTCTGACCAACCTGATAACCTCCTATGATGGGATAACTGGTGAATGGATGAGAGGAGAGCCATGGTTGTTTTCTACCTTGACTTCAGCAAGGCTTTCAACACTGTATCCCGTAGCATCCTCATGGGGAAGCTAAGGAAATGTGGGTTAAATGGAGCCGAGTCTAGTTGGAGGTCTGTGGCCAGTGGTGTCCCCCAGGGGTCAGTACTGGGCCCAGTGGAGCTCAACTTGTTCATCAATGGCTTGGACCAGGGGACAGAATGCACCCTCAGGAAGTTTGCGGCCGATAGCAAATTGGGTGGAGTGGCCAACACTCCCGAGGGCTGTGCTGCCATTCAGAGAGACCTAGACAGGTTGGAGAGTTGGGCAGAGAGGAACCTCACGAGGTTCAACAAGGACAAGTGCAGGGTCCTGCACCTGGCAAGGAATAACCCCAGACACCAGTACAGATTAGGGGTTGACCTGCTGGAAAGCAGCTCTGCAGAGAGGGACTTGGGAGTCCTGGTTGACAACAGGTTAACCACGAGGCAGCAATGTACCCTCATGGCCAAGAAGGCCAATGGGATCCTGGCCTGCTGCATGGCCAGCAGGTTGAGGAGGGGTATCTTGCCTCTCTACTTAGCTCTGGTGAGGCCGCACCTGGAGTATTGGGTGCTGTTCTGGGCTCCCCAGTACAAGAGAGACATGGAGCTTCTAGAGAGAGTGCAGTGCAGAGCAACAAAGATGATTAAGGGACTGGAGCATCTATCTTGTAAGGAAAGACTAAGTGATCTGGGCCCGTTTAGCCCAGAGAAGATTGAGAGGGGATCTCATCAATATGTATAAGTACCCGAGGGGAGGATGTAAAGAGGATGGAGCCAAACTCTTCTTGGTGGGGGCTTGTGAGACGAAGGGTAGTGGGTGCAAAATTGAAACACAGGAATTTTCATCTCCATGTGAGGAAGAACAGGCTGCCTAGAGAGGCTGTGGAGTCTCCTTCTCTGGAGATCTTCAAAACTCTCCTGGATGCAGTCCTGTGCCCCGTGCTCTGGGTGTCCCTGCTTGAGCAAGGGGGTTGGACTAGATTATCTCTAAAGGTCCCTTCCAACATCAACCATTCTGTGATCATATTTAATTTTCATTTGGTGTTTTACATAGCAAATTTATATACCATAAAAGGATTTATTTCATGAATTTTCCTAACATTACCTTTTTTAGCTACTATATAAATAAACAGTGAAAGAAAAAAACTAAATAATGTAATATCATCAAGATGCCTCCCAGCTTCTGACACTTTTCTCTCATCTTTGGGAGGAAAATACTTTCTGTTTTGCCATTTTTCCCTGAAAATTCTAACATGTAGTCACTGTTTCCTGCTCTGTGTCTGCAAAGTGCCCAGTGCAAACAGGCAGAATTACAGTCTATCAAAAATTCCTCCTTAGAGTAAAAATAACTGTTAATTGAAATTTATTGGAGAACCAACAATGGAAATTGTTAACATTCAAGAGTGAAAAGTTCACCCATTTTTTTAATTTATCATATGCATGAATGTTAATTGCATTTTTAAACCCCTGAAGTCTGCAAATTTTAAAAGCACAAAAGAAACTATAGTAACCTGTTAGACACTTGTCCTTTTCTTAGACTTTTCTTTGGCACCCTGGATAAGTGAGTGCTAATAGAAAGGCTGACAGCAAAAGTGCATTTCTGATGCAAAACACCAAGGACAGGATGAACAGTCAAACCTTTAAGAAAAGAATGGAGCCTTTTTGTTGTGGAAATGAAGCTGTGATAATGTTCCCAGACTATAAACTGGCAGACTGAAATGGTAAAAACCATAAGAGCTTTCGCAAATTCTTTATCAGTGTCAGCAGATTTTTTTTCTCCTGTTGGGGTTTTAGCTAAGAAAAAATGTGAAAATTTATGTGAAGGGCTTGTTACTGTATATAGCGCTTAGCAACAAGGGTAGTGAAGATAAAGACAAATTTTTTATTGCCCATTCCATGAGCAGATTTAACACTGTCAGTGAGAGAAAATTCTGTGAATTGGGGTGTTCGGTTTCCAGAAGTTGAACTGCATTTAAAAATGAGTTTGGCTCAGCACAGTCCTGTATGGACAAGAATACTTTGCATTTTTACCACTATCCACTTTACAGTGCTATTGCTCACAGAACGATAGAGGAAGGGCAACCTATAGCAACTTGCATGTAAGAATCTTGGTAAATTAATGCCACTATTATTGCCGTATCTGTACAATGTTTATATCAGTACTGAGATGGGAGAGATGGGTGCTGCTGTAATAAGAACCATGCATATCACATTAAAGCAGCATCTCAGTGATGCCTGGGGTATGCTGTCAGTTGTCTTCTTCCTCATCCCTGTAGCAACTTTTCTCTTTCCTTTTTCCTCCAGCAGAGCTGAGACTCTTCCAACCCCTCCAAGGGAAGTGTGAGATTTTCTTTGTATTGCATTCTTGTCTCCAATTACGGGGGAGAATGATATTTTAAATTTTCCTAATAGGTGAACAAATCAGGACAAGGCAGTTAACCAATATATATTATAACACATTGTATTAATTAAACTGTAGTTCTTAATATAATCAAGCTCTTATTTTTAATAGCAGATAGCTATTTGTACCATACACTAAATTAATTCCCCACTCACATTTTTTGGCAGCTGGAGCAGCAACTGGGAGGCTGACCCCAGTTGCTAGCTCAGAAGTGGAAGGTGATACTGATGCACCAATTATTCTAGGTTGGTGTCCAGCGTTGCTCAAAAGTCGTTTGTTTCATCAGATAAATATAAGATCCTGTTTGCTGCATATAGCGGCCGCCACCTTCTTGGATATAGCCCAACTTACAAAACCCAGCATTGGTGCTAGTGAGTGCCCATGGCCCTGAAGAGCTGCAGAAGACTCTCGCTGTTCTGCGTTCATCAGTTCTCTGGAATTCAACAGGAGTGCCAGTCTCCAAAGATTATCAGTTTTTTTGAGACTTTCACATATTACCTCTCAGCATGTGCTTTTCCTCTCTTCAGCTTGCTGTTTTCTGGTAACTATTTCTTCATCTGCACACACACATAGCTGTAGAGCCCATGTACAGAGCCCACTGGCCTTCCTGTCTCTCAGAGAAGCCACTTATTGGTGTATTTAACCTTTGCCTCTGAGGAAGTTATCTTAAACAAGACATACCATTTAAAACTAGGAGGGTGTATCTCTCCTGCACTGCTACCTTCACTGCAAATATACAGCCAGACCGAGCATATGCCTTGAAGACTGCAGAATTATAACCAGGTCATAATACAGATGAAGGCCAAAACGTGTATAGAGAGAGATCAAAACAAACTGAAGGTCTCATAATCTACCCTGGAGCCTGATCCATTAGATCATGCTGCAGTAAATCAAACCACCCAATTTTGTCAACACACTGATTATTGCATTCTTTTTTTTTTTTCCTTAAAATATAAAACAGACCCACAAGATAGTTAAATAATCAACAAGTCAATGACAGATCTGGGCAAGAAGCCCAGAAATGCCTCATGCCCAGTTGCCTGCTGTAACCATTAACAATTCTTTATTATTCTTCATTTCTTTTTGGTGAAATGATAAGTGTTTCTAAATTCACCATCACAGAAGCTTCATTGCTGAAGACTTTTGATTCGATTCAGCTGAGGCAAAGGCGCAATCACAGAAGGTCTGAATTTGGCCTCTCTCTTCTCCTTTGATGTTTGCATTTTTTAACAAAAGCCAACATACAGCTGCACGGTAAAATACGAAAACTGAACTGCAGATTTTTCAGCACTAATTATCTAATCAACTTTACCTGATCTACTGAGGTATTACGCATGCTTGCATGTATTCAAAGACAAGACCAAACCCTTAGCTATTGAAATGGGACTAATCTGCCTTTCTCTAACATTGTAATTTGAAGGACAAATTGGTTCTTCACGTGTTTTTGCATTAGTCATGGCCAAGAACTGGTAAAGATATCCTTTAATAGTAACATTACATAAGCTTTGCAAATATAATAAGCCAAAAGAACAAAAATGCCCAAAATAAAGAGAAAAGCAGGTATCACATTTTGAAACGATATACAGCCATTCCTTGAGTATATTGTTCAGGAACTAAAATGAACTATACAACAAAACCCTCTCTTTCCCCATCTCTGCCTATGAATAGTCATATTTTTCACTTGCACCTGTATTTGTAACATTTTTGACCCCAACACCAAACAGTACCTATGCAAGCAAGACATAACACAATTTCACTCCAGTATCACAGGCTTGCTGACCTTTCAGTGCTTTAATAAACAATTTGCTTTGCAAAAACTACCAAATAATTCCTTATCTTCTGTCATTGTAAATTTCTCGCTCCTGACAGGGCACCTAGGACCTTTAACATGGACCTTTAACATGGCATGGTGTTCTGATTGACAGGATACGCTGCAACCTATACAGCTTGCTGTGATTTTTCAAGAGACCAAAATGAAACAAAACAGCCATGCGCCATTTTAGAAGCATTTTTGGATGCCTGATTTGTAGGCCAGTGCAGTGACTGTGTTGTTATTTCAAGCTATACATTAAATTATATACAACCTCCTACCAGCAAAACCCTTTATCAGGCGATGTTGTGATTTCCAGGTAACTGGGCTGTTGAGAAAAATATAGCCAGCAGATCCAGTGATGAGAAGACAACAACTCACAGATGCTAAATTCAATCATTTGGAAAATCGTCTCGCTCATTTAAGCCTAGAGAGCTCGTTCTGGTGTACATGGGCTAGTCGGAGGCTGGTGAGATGGCTGAACAACGATGCCCAGGTGCAGCAGAGGCTCTGGTTTGGGTGAAAACACCTAATGAGTGAGTGCAGTGATGGCAGCTCTGTTGCTTGCCTGCGGGATATGAGTTGCTTGGGCTGGACCCTGCAGCCATTTCCACGTCTTGCTGTCTTCTTAGTGAAAACAGGCTTACTGGAAAGCTCTGGCCAAGCCCAGCCTCTTAGTGAAACCTCCTCTTTAATGACAGTTTCAGCTACTATGAAAAATTAAGATGGAAAAATAAAGAACACAGAATTTAGCGGAAAAAAATCAGGGCTATTAACTCTTTTAAAGAAAGATACATATATATTTTGTTCGCCCTGTATGTGCACGTTGTGATACCATCTCACAAATTGAGGTAGACCTTGGCAGGGCAGGAGCTGAATCCGTCACTCTTGTGTTCCCAAAGACCTAAAATAAATGTCCATTCTCTGTTCTTCTTGTAGCTAATCCCCTGTGATCCTTTTCACTGAATAAAATCATAGCCAGTTAAGTCAAATATTGTGTGTCCATGAAGTTAAAGCCTTCATTCTGTAGACACTGCGTATCAGTCATATCGAACCAACATAGGGATAAAGACTTTTTCAAGATAACACAGTTAGAGATAAGGAGCCCGCTGGGACATCTGTTCTCAAGTGGCAATTTATAAGACGCAAGATAAGGATGTGGCAGCCAAGTAAGGACACATAACTTTGTGTATTGGTCACTGCGTCCAGCTTAAAGGAGAAGGAACAACATTCATCTTCCTGTTTCCTAGCTTAGCATATTCGCTCTTAAAGACAATGTAATGTCTTTTAAAATGTAAACTGACTTATTTTACAACCTCTAATTCCATTTAGCAGATCCCCAAGGATCAATCATTAAAGACATGCAGTTACACTTTGCAGATTTCCACCAGCTGAATGCAAGCAGTAGCTGGCGGCATGAACACACACCAGTCATGAAGGTTTTCAACACCCTGGGAGATGCTTGGATCTGTTCATATTAATTGCAGGAGAGTAATGGGAATCCTGAGCTGTGGGCTCAGTTCTCAGTTCTTGAGGGGGAATCTTCTCCTGGTTTTGGCAGAGAGGCGATCTGGTGTATTGATTTATCAGTGTGTTTAATATTAGTGAAATGGTCCTTTATGGCTAACCCTGCAAGGTGCAAGGTGCCCTGTTTCTGCTGGGGGCCTCTTTCCAGGGAGGGTGGCACTTGCAGCTCCAAACTGGCCTGCTGTGGATGACTCAGCAATGGCTTGGGCTGACCAAAACCAACAAGGTAGCAAGAGGAGGGTCAGAGTGGTGGTCCTCCCTCAGGAAGCCAAAATAAGCCACCTTCAGCTAAAAAAGGTACCTCTCACCTCTATTTATCTGTTTTTTTTTTTCCCCTGGAAAAAGTGATTTCTGGAGTGAATCTTCACTCAGAGCTTATCTTTTCCTGACAGTGTTGGCTTCTTTTACTTGGTGTTTGGAAGAATTTGGGGGTTGCTGAAGGATGCTCAGAGCAGACATGGTGACCAGTGGCATTTCCAGCAAGCTTCCATTAAAGCTACAAAATCCTTTGTGTACAGATGATGTGTATTTTTTAGAATCTTATTCTTTGCCCAGAGTAGGAGATTTTCATAGAGAGAACTTTGTTAAATTGTATTTTCTTTACTCCTCTATGTAAGCAAAGGATACACCGAATAAATATTTAAAGTATTAATTCAAGATCTTTCAAAATATTATTTTCCCCTAACCTGATTCTCAGAAGCAGTTGAACAGTCTATACCCAAAACCAAAACTGAAACAAAAACATAGCCAGCTAGAGTAAACAAGGAAACTTTAGCCTGACTGGTTGTATTTAGCGAAATATAAGCCACTGAAAACAAGAATTTCGTGGGAAAACATTAGACAGTCTGAATTATCAGGATTACTATTATCACTATGATCTACTGGTTCACTTAATAAGGTTATATTGTAAATAGGTTTTGACTATGAGCAAATCACATTATGGTTTTATACTGCACTCTAGGAAGTATCTGAGAATGCTGGGATTTATTCATACTTCATGTCTCTCAACTGATTTATTTTATCCCTTATGTTTTTTGAGAATCTCATAGTAATCAGCAACTTTTATCCTTGCAATAGAAGTAGGAAAATATGTCACAGAGGGGGAAAGAACACACAGGGAAATCAAATCTTTGCTCAGCTTTATATAGGAATTGGATACTGAATTTGTTTTTACCAACCAGCTGAAACCAGCCTGAATCTGCTGAGGAACTGAAGGCTTGCAGTAATCCCTAGCATTTTCTGTGACATTTCTCTTCTAACTGCTATGCAGGATAGGCAAGATCTGCCAGTTATTGCTAATTAGAAAACATTAAAGAAAATGGAGAATGTCCCCCTGTGTAGGGACAAACATTTTATAGAGGATGAAGAATTCATTGTATTAGGACTTCAGACTGGAAACAAGAAACAGAGGTATTTTTACAAAAATGACATCACTTAAAATGTTAACCTTCTCTAAGTAGTGGTCATGCAAACATTTAATTTAGAAGAGCTTTTATGCAGCACAGAAACAGCCTTCTGGGTCTGAGTCTTCTTATGTATGTGTGTCTGGATGGCACGTGCACTTAAATCTTACACTTCAGGATACATGAGAAGGGCTCAGGCCAACAGGATGCCAGGCACATTGCCTCTGTCCAACAAGGTGCTAAAACAACTGCCCAAGTCCTGCTCTGGTGGGTCTAGGGTGATGTGTTCATCCTTAGAAACTCTACTCATTTTGGGGCTTGGATCAGAGACAGCAGCACTTTACAGGATGGCGTCGACATTAATTAATACACTTGCGCATTGTTCACTTTTTGATCCCAATTATTTTTGCTTCCTTTTCCAGTTATTTAGGCAGCTAACAGATTCATGTCCAATAGTTACTCCTCTAATGAAGGATTATTTTGGCTACCCTTTAGGTGCAAGAAAGCTGTATCATTTGAAACCTGTCTGAGAAGTGCCTATTCTTCTGATGTGTTTTATGTGCTGCCCAAATGTATCTGTCGGGCTGATAAAGAGTCATGTTGTAATTTAGCTTGATGGTTATCTCCTGCTAATAAAAATCATTTTCTCAGTGTCTTTAGCTGGAACTGTGCTCACAGGATCATCAGTTTGCCAGCGCTCTCCTGGATTTAAGCACAGAAATGCAGCGGCTGAGGGATGAAAATGAACTGTCAGCAGCTTCCGAATCCAAGGCACTGAACGTTGCCATGAGCCCGGAATAATAAACTGAATTTCAAGACATCAGCCTCGCAGATGAAATATACCCTCCATAAACGACTCTGACAACAACATTATGGATAAGCTGCACAAGCTTCTTGATCCAATTTGGTAGCAGAACACATGGTGTTGCTCGAAAATTGCGGAAATATTTTAGAGAGGGTGTAGGGGAAAATGATGTTTATATTAAAGTTTGAAATTCCACTTGTTTTGGGGAGAAGAGCTTGGTTTAAAAAAAAAAAAAGTCCAGAAACTGTATATATGTGTAGGAAGGGTTCTTTGCCTCATTCCCAAGTTATACTTCAGATATTTAGTTTTGTACAGTTTTTAGTGCTGACTGTTGCTAAGCTGATTGCTTTAAAAAAACATTTGCATTTCACTTCCTGTCACTTCAGGGATTCATTAATTTAAATGCTTTTTTTTTTCCCTGCAAAATGAGAATTTTTAACTGTGCCTTGGAATTAATTCTTTGTATGATCTCGTTTTTAAAAACAAACTACATTAGTACTAGCAGCATTTTAATTTTCTCTTCTGACTTCAAATAGCTGATGGATCTGGGGATGATTCAAAATGCAGACATGCCTAGACAATGAAAATCAGTATATTTAAAATGTATATAATAACAAAAATTAACTTTTACGGAAAAAATTAAAATTTAAGGAAACAATGTCTAAACACAGCATAGAAACTGACCCTTTTATTGCATTCAGGGCTTTTTAAGAAGTTTGTAGAATGGCTACATTTTATATCCTTTTTGATAAACGTGTCAAGAAAAAAGGTGTATTATGAATCACAGGAATTAAAATCTATTGGAAACTCCATATTCATATCCAATTCTTCTCTCAGAGCAGATGATACGGACAGCTGGGCAGTTTGGCATTTGGAATTTGCACTTATGTTGAAGTTTTTGGGTTTTTCTTGAAGGTCTCTGGGCTTTTGTGAATGACCGATACAACTGTGGATTTTATTCCAGTGCCTGGAGTATACAGAAAAAGTCTCCATAGGAATAACAATGCTGTCAAGGTTGCTCTAACCGCCCTCCTAGTTCCTACCTTTCTCCTGGTGTTATGTTCAATCTTGCCCTGTCCTCCGGGTCCTCCGGTCGGTGGCTTCCATCTGGTGAAGGGAGGGATAGAGCAGTGCAAGTCTCTCGCACATAGCATGATGTTGGTGATTTCTTATTCTTCATGCCAGGATCTCCTGGATGTCATTTTTACATGTTTACTAATACATTTACACCTTGTACATTTTTAATTGGCCTATGAGTCCATGCAGCATCCAAGTTTACTATATATGCTTCACTTTGACATTAGTTACTTGTTATTTATTTTCTTTGTTTACTCCTAAACCTGTTTTTTATCCAGCTGCAGGTTTGTTATTTCTTTACCTGATCATCAGTGAGTTGTTTATCGCCAGTGGCCCATCTCATCTCATCATCTCCTCCCATGCCTGCATCCTCTTCACCGCATCCTGCATCCCCACTGCTCAAAGCCTCTGCTCTCATATTGCTCTGACTAATATACATGAGTATATTAGTCATAAATGTCTTATTCTACACCAAATAACTGCTTGTTACTACTTTCTGTATAAAACTATGGTTGTACCGTACAGGGAGAAGCAAAGTAAGGCAAATTAGCCACAGACGCTACGTCAGAAGAAAACCAAGTAAAACCAAGGCAAGTTGGACAGGGCATGCCTGACAAGACTCTCTTCTGAGGCCTTGCAAACTCAGTTCATATCCTGTGGCTATTGCTAGCAATGACAATGCAGCATGACAGGGTTACGAGAGACCAAGCTGCAGAGCTCCTGCTCATTCCCTCATGTCAACAAGACTTCTGTCCCCACTGGCTTCACCTGGCCTCACTGCGTGCCTGCGTGCGGGAGCTAAAGGAAGCAGAGATGCCAAATTAATTCACATTCTGCAACCAGTGCACTAATGTACTTCCTCTTTAAATGAATGTGAGTTTTATCTCAGTTTGGCAATAGTCGCCCCAACCTCCATTTGATGGGAGTAACTAACAAGCAATTTGCTTAAATGGGTACATATTCAAGTCCAAATTTGTGTCTGACTGATGACAAAAGCAGCCTGCCATTTGCTTCAAAGAAAGCTAGATGAGTATTACTCAGCGATGGTAATATTGAATCTCCTTATATATGCTGCAATTAAAATTGAAGAAGTATTGCACAGATCGCTGTAATTGTGTAATGCAATCTTCAGTGTGTAATGCATCTCTTCTCTTTATAAAAGATTTCACCTTAAAGTAAAGTTGAAGACATATTAGTATATCTTTAGCAAAATAATAAGAGTAAGAATAAGAGTAAGCTTGTGTTGCTCCTTATTTCATATTAAAAGCAAGCATACAAGACAAAAGTGGAGAAACATGTTCTGGTATATCTTTAAAAAATATTTTCAATAATGTTTACAGCCCAGATGGGTGAATTCCTAGAATGACAGACACTTTACAAGTTCAAATATCATGTTAATAGAAGTGAGGAAGCTTGAGTGGCAAAATTAATGGGATACAGAAACTCCAATATTATAGTCAGTATGACTGAACACATTTGTAGCTTCAGTGAGGACAGGATTAGTATAAAACTCCCTGTTTTAGTCAAGAATTCCAATATAGCAGAGAATAACAGACTACTGATTTTTTTTTTTTAGGCTATTCAAAATAATGTATTCATTTTAGGCTAGTGGCATAGTCTTAACGTGTTGATGTCAACACTGCAGACTGTGGTCTTAAAATACTGTACATTGGCAAAGCTCTTAATGCTTATATCTGAAGTCTTTAAAAATATTAAATAGTATTTTGCTAAACAGTGTAGTGTTTGCATCTTTAATACTGCTATGTCTGCATTTACATTTGTATTAATAAAGGATGCTATATAAAGAAAATTTTCTTTGCTAAATAAAAAATTGTTGTAAGCAACTGTGGGCTCATCATCAGCTTTGTGGACGTTGTAAGTAGGCACCTTCAGTGATTTTTGCTGTAATCTACTTTAAACGGACTTATGCATTTCTTGAAAGCAATCTAATTAACCTGAAAAACAAACATGGATCACTCTTTTATTTTCATTGCTAGTTTTGCCCTCTGCATGAGAGATAACGCCACATTTTTCAGGATAATGAGTCTTACACACACAGTATGGAAGTGGTCTATTAGCAGCAAGTGCCTGAGCTTTCAGAATGTAATAACTAGATATTTATTATGTTTTTTTTTTTTCTTTTTTTTAACCCTCTTAGGTTATACATTTGTCAGGTAACCATACCGCATGGTCCCTTTATTTCAGAACGCAAACACTAATTTCCTTCTTTTAGAAATTCATTCAGAATGGAAAGGGAGGGAAACACTATGCCATGGCTCCCATGCTGACTGCAGTACCCTTTCTTCTCTAGCTCTTCCAGAGCTGCTGAGCCACCAAGACATCTTCTGCCCCATGAAATCAGTGTCTCTTGCTCTGAGACTCTCTGTCCTTACAGCTGCTCTGAATCGATTTCAGTCCTGTTGGTTCTGCGTTGCCTGAGTGATGCCTACATGTGTCTCAATCCTACCCAGTCTCTGCTGGCCATCACAGCACTGCCAGCAGAGGCATCTAGTGGATCTAGATTGTTCAAGAAACATGTAGATGAGGCACTTAGGGTTTGGCAGGCATTTTGGTGAAGGATTTATGGCTGGACTCAATGATCTTAAAGATCTTTTCCAACCATTATGATTTTATGATTCTATGTGGGGTTGGCTTATCTCCCCAGTCCCTGCTGTGTCCCATTTGAGATAATTCCATGGAGCATTATCCACTTGAGATAATTCCATGGAATTCTACATGGAATTCTACTGGCTTTCTACATGCATCCTCTGCTTTTGAAAAGCAAATCAAATCCTGTACACATATTTCTTCTACAGCATGAAAAGCTTTGGTTGCCTTTGTCCAAGTACATTCTTATTTGTATACATTGCTGGATTTCTGGCAGCATATGCCCAGTTCTCTTAGTCTTGTAAGCAGAACAGGTGATGCGGGATTCCCGATCTTGTCTAGACAACCCCTGTATAGAAACTGTGTTAGCGCTATGCATTTAACAAAACACACAGAGCTTCATTAGTCTTAGACAGACACGGCAGCTTGAAGCACAATGCTTTCAAGGCATGCTGACCATCAGCAAGAAGTGTATCACGACCGACATGACAACTAGGAGCAGGCAAGGCCTTCAGGAGATGTGCAGGCTGTGAAATGCTCTGCAGTGGCTCCAGGCAGCCTCCATGGCTGCTGCTACAACTATTTGTCACAGCTCAGCATCACTTTTGGTTAGTGTGAATGAATGACGTCGCTCTTGGATACTTCAAGTTGACTTGTTTAGGGAAAGCCAGGTGATCGTTGTCCAGAGCTCTGGCACATAGTATTGGCAGCTCAACCATGCCCAGATTCCCCACGTCTGTCTCACTGTAGACTAAGGTCCAAACTCCGCAGTTTCTCAAGAACTCCTGATGCCATCCCACCTTGGAAGTCACTGTTTTTCTGCAGCTGCAAATGTATCTTCAACATTGGAGAGCTCTGTAACCCAGTTCAACCTGGGTTAGAAGAAAACAGAAAAACACAAGTTTTAGATGTATTTTTGCTCCCATAAGGTGTCAACCTTTGAGGGTGTCAGCATTCTCTGAGAGGGGGAGCAGTAACAGGCAGACAGGGTGTTGGGAATAGGAAAGCTGGAGCCTGGGAACAGTGTCCTTTTCTCACTAAACAATATGTGTGCCCTTAGTATAGCTCTGAGTTAAACAGCTCTTACTCTAAAAAAGGGAAAGAATCTTCATTTACTGCATAGTTACTGCATGCATTTATAAATTTTGGCTATGAGAGCACTTTGAGGAATAAGGACAAAGCTAAATGTTCTTCAGCCAAAGAATATACTTGATTTTTTTTCTGTATTTGAAAAAAGTTTAGATTTACATGCAGGTCTAAGTTGCTTCATTATGGTAAACAGATGTCAAATTTTCCTGTAAAAAATCATATAAGTACATTTTGAGAGTAAGTAGCTGTTGTCCTTGATGTGTGTATAGCATTGACCTCATTTAGGTTGACGATCCGTGAGTGAAGCTATATGCAATTAAACCCAAAGAACACCCTGAGGATGAGGAATCTGCAGTGGAGCAATTCAGTTCTCCATGTGCAAGATCTAACCCACTAGCACTGAAGCTGCATGTGATAATGTTTGCTTGAGCAAGCCAGTGCTGCAGGACTGGACCATTGGGCTTTTTCCATTAATCACTAGCATATGGATACACCAAATATAATTTCAACTCCATCTGTCAGTCTGCTAGAAATGTTTTCATACTGTGGCTTATGATGCATAGAGTGAATAATGACCTTTTGCCCTCCATGTTCAGCTAAAAAAGCAAACTAAAAATTGACACAAATCCTCATGATATCTAATGTACAATGCCATCTTTCAGCTATACCAGTTCTGCATTTTCTCCCTTTCACTTAGCTTTAAACGTGAAAAACTGTCTGATTCTCTGGTTCAATAGGATCTTTATTGCTAGAGGGCAGGATATGACAGTACTGAGATATGGCAACTCGAAGATACTGCAAATCTACTGGCATAAGTTAGTAGCAGAGGGAAAATCACTTTGCTGTCACCCAGACAGTATAAAGGATGGTTTGGCACAGTGAATAGGAACTATTAAGAATTCAGGAACAATCTTGAAGCTAGAAACCCTTGTATGTCGTGACCCAGAGAGCAGTAGGAAACATTTGGTACTATCTTACCCACCCTTATTGCACCTCATACTGCAGATTCATTCAAATTCAGTAGAAAATTACATCAAAATTAATGTACAAGTGAAGAAAAGATGCACACAAGGATAAATGAGGAACAAGTGACAGCAGCACCTTAAGGCTTATTAAGAGACTAAGATTATTAAGAGATAAGGTTATTAAGAGATTTCAGCAAATGTCTTGAAAATATCTAGTAGTTTGTCTAGATTTTCTAAGACAGGTTACCAAGGCCACATGCAGTTTTCATGAGAGCTGGCTCTAGATTAAAGCACTGCTCTAGATTAAAACTGATTATCGACCCTCACTGAAGCTGTGCCTCTTTTTGTCAACTTTCACATGTGTTCTGCTTCTAGACAAGAATGTTTGCATGAGAAATTAGGAGAAAACTATAATATTATTCTATAATATCACTATGTATAGCATTGTGGTTATATCAGTCTCTAAGGGAAAAACTCTTTCAAAAACATTTTCTAGTGTAAGTTGAAACCTGTTGACTTTCTCACTGGCAAAATCATGTTTGTTTGTGGCTTTTTACTCCTGGCACATGTTTTTGGAGCTGGGTCTTCCAATCTGGCAGAGCCAAACAGCTGCAGTCTGTGGTGGCCATTTTGTATGAGCTTTCTGCTCTTCCCTCTTTCCACGCACAAATACCGAACACGTGCCTCTTTTTCCTTACTGCTGACTTAATGGTGTATCCTCCTAAGAATAATAAAAGCCAACTGGAAACACTATAGTTGGCCTTTTGTCTAAATACTTTGTAAATACCACATGAGTGTTGGATTAAGGACCTATTTGTGTTTGTCAGTCAGTTTGTCAGTCAGACGCATTGTCTGGTTCTTTGTCTTTTCACTTTCTTTTGCAGCTGTGTTTGTTGATGTTCATGGAGCTCAAATTATATTTGGTGTATCCATTGACTAATATTGGATTGATAGTCAGTCCAATAACTGGTAGATCTGTTATTATTGTTATCCCAGGTCAAACCAGCAAGTTAAGGGGTTAGTGGATTCCATACATTCCATGAACTACGAACATGTATTTAAGCCATTTAAATGAAATTCTTATTTATCTTTTAAGAGCACAATATCTTTTTAAAATCTATACATGGTCATAAATTAACAATCAACAGCTCAGAAAACAGTATTACTCTGTTTAATCTAAGCAGCAAATATTAAAGTTATAGCCAAGCATAGGGCAAACATCATCATTTCACGGACTTCTGGGCAGAAAGGATGGATGTAAAGACAGGGATGCAGAAGGAAGCAGCTTTTGTGCAAGGATTTGCAAGCAACATAAGTTGTTCAATAACTGCATGCAGTTATATACTGCAACCAAAATAACAATTTTGAAAGATACAAGAGTATTCAGAGAATCATTTAAGAGTTCCTATATTCCAAAATAACTTAGAAATTAAGAGCATAAAATGCTTGCTAGATACTGAAGTCAGCTGATCACAAGAAGTACAAATGAAGGCAAAGGCAATGAGAAAAAATAGACAGCTTAGGAAAAAGGACTGGAAGAAATGATAAAACAAACCATTTAGGAAACTTTGCCTAACGGAGTGACAATCTAGTTCGTCAATGTTATTCAGGCAGAGACAGCTTATGCAACAAAGCTGTTAGAAGTGAACAGAGTAATTGGAAAATAAGTTCATGGAAAATTTAATATAATTTGGAAAAGGGAAGATCTTAACAACTATGAAGGCAGAGTCACATAGGGAGCTTTTTCTGTACTAAGAACTGTTGAAGTTCTGAGCTTTGAATGTGTGCTGGGAGCTAAGAATAGGCAAACATTTTCTTGAACATATATCTTGTTCCCTTTTGATGATACTTGATGTGCCAAGAAGGGTGAATGTGATATTTCTTTCTCCTTTTAAGAGGAACAGAAATGGACTACCCATATGCGCTTACCTGTCAATCACTGCAGAGCAAGAAATACAACAAATCTATCACATTCTGGGGGGATGTCTTGCTATACCTACAGGTGCAGAGCTCCAAACATGTAAATGCTAGCTTGTGTATATTGATGTGGAATCTTTCAATAAATGCAGATGTGGCACTCCAGAGAATTGTGCATGCCAATTTTTCGATGTCACAGATGTCTGCAGTTAAGTAATTGCACATTGAAATAAATATGTTGGTGTCTGCATATATTTGGAGTACCACACCTGAACACAACACAAGGCAGCCAAGTATATCCACTAAGTATGAAAGGTTACTTGATGAAAACAGATGTTCCACTGTTTGGCTCCAGACGTCTGAGTACATTATGCAATGGGGCTGTGTATGCAATTTTTGACTGTGAACTTTATCACTACAGAGAGGTCAGGTGCTGGCATTCTTGGCAGAGTTAGGAGCATGGTGGCATGAGGTGGACCACTGAGCTGTCTGCCAGGTACTGGTTTCAGACCAGAGCTTCAGCACCATGAAAAGAAATGGAGCTCAGAGATTTGTGCTGGCTGAGGATCCTGCCCACACAAACCTCTCTGGTAAGTGCTCCTGAGTAGGTGAATTATTTTCAACATATTATTTGTAAAAAATAAAGAGGGAAGTTATACATGTGATTTCTGCAGGAAAAAAAAATATCTAGGTTAAAAACAATGGAGAAAGCACTAGGAGAAATGTAGTGGTGATCTTTCACTCTATAGTTCTCCAGATAAGCACTCACAAAGGATATGAGCAAGCAGCAAAACCTAAACTCCCAGCTTCTACACCACAGCAGAGTGCCTTGACAAGAGCTGAGAAGAAAGGTCAGGCCAGCTGGAAACAAATGTGGCAGAACCTGCCAGTCCTTGTCCATCACCACTCTCTAGGAAGAGGGACTGCATGGCACCAGCTGACAGACGAAGGCAGCTGTGTGTGAAGTCTAGGCTGGAAAACATACAAAGTTCACAAAATACTTGAAATAATTGGTTCTTTTTCTTGCTAAAACCTCCCCATAGCTAAGCAAGGCACACAGTAAGTTCCATGCCTGCATTTTCTTAATGCAAAACTAAAACTCAAAAAACACCATGAATGATAATTTCAGGCATCTATTCCATAAAACTAAACTGAGAATCATCAAATCCTTTAGGCTGGAGGGGACTTTGGCAGGTCTCTAGCCCAAACTCCTGCTCAAAGCAGAGTCAGCACTGAATACAGATCTGATGATTTCTCAGGGGCTTGTCCAGAATGGTCTCAAAAATCTCCAAAGAAAAATACAGCCCAGCTTCCTGGGTTGACTCTCCTCATGTTGAAGATTTTTTCTTTTCCTTATGTCAAGGCAAAATCTCCTCAGTTTCAATACATGATAACTGTATCTCTTCCTCCTCACAGACGCCTCAGAAAATAGATTTTTTTCTTCTTGATATGGGAAGGCTGCTATTAGAATCCCCCTAAGCCCCCTGTCTATCTTGTTTCTTCATTCTTAACACTTGAGGAGTCAAGAATTACACTTTGGAGAAGTGTTTTTCAAAGCCATTCTTTCAATTTTCAAAATGTAAACAAGCTCTGTAAACAGGTAGGATCTTTCCTTTCTTTATTTCCATGGCTGTTAGCGATTAGAGTAATCATATAATATGGCTTGAGCTCAGTGAAATATAATATCCTACTCTGCAAAAAAAAACCACTTCACACAGCTAGTTCTTGCAAGGGAGATTTCCACCAAGTTTATAGCACCAGATCCCACCTCAGCACAAAATCAGAAGTCATTGGAGAGGCCTTGAGATTTTCCTGCATAAGCATGCAAAAAAAGGTATTAAATATGCTTCATACGGGCCGATCCAAGATCACATGGTAATGAATTTGCACTGAATAGAATTATACCAGGGCTATTGGAGTGGTCTACTGCAATATGCTGGCACGAAAAAAAAAAAAATTACTCCAAACCTTGTTTAAGTTCATGCAAAGAATTTACCTCAACAATTCCAGTAACTGCCTACTGACAATATGGCTTAGATAGCCATACAGCAGGAAGAGAGGAGGCCCTCTTGAAGAGCTACATGGCAATGGGTGGACTAGAAATTTGATAATTAAGATAACTTCTATAATTTTAGCTCTAAGTATTTTCTTTCACTGTGTAGTTATAGTGTGGAATGATTTAAAAAGAAAATAGCTATAGAGCTATCACGATTTTTTTTTCAATACTGAGATGTCTGTTGTCCTAAACAAGAATACAGAAGAAAATAGTCCCCATCCCAAAGAGAATACAAACTAATGGCATTAATGTACAAATAATTTAAACCCAGACAGAATTACCCATGGAATGAAGCTCTAAACAAATAAAAAGAATAGGGTACAGATAGAAGGACATTTGATTCTCCCACAGAAGCCCAGGAGAAAGCTGTGAACATCACTGCTGATTTCCTGCATGTGTTTTGATAAAATGTGCAATCTTGCAAAGGCAACTATTTTGTTCTGACCAGCAGCAGAGAAACCCACAGGGTGAAGAGAACCATTTGTCACACATAAACTGTGAGATATGTTTGAATATAAACTTTTAATTAAAATTGGTGCTCTTTTCTTACTGCTGGTGGAAGTTGTAAAGGTGACATATTAGCTTTCCTGCAACCAAAACAATATGGGTGCTAACTGTTAGAGATTATGAAGCAGCATTAAATCTGGAAGAAATCTCATTTATGAACTTACACAGGGATCTGTGCAAATGATCCCATTTTTTCACACAAATATCACAGTTCTCAGAAATAACCATGCTTATGAAACCATTAAGGCTTTCATTTACCCATATACTTATATACAGATTGGGTCTCTAAATTACAGCGATAATATTAACACAAGCCCTTATTAGCTCCACAGAGAGCTTTGTGCTGGCAGATGCTTCCTTATACAATATCGGTTGGACTTGGCAGGGGAAGGGAATTTCACCACAAGAGAGAAGCTGGGATGTGTCCCTCCGTTGCCCTATGCTGCCTTGTAGATCTCAAGAAACTCTCCAAACTAAACATTTGCCAGAGTAGCCAAGGGCAGGATGGTCAAAGGGGGCAAATATGTCTAAACTGTGCCATCTGCTGTTGCTGGAAAGAAGATGGTCAGTGAAGGTGAGATGGGGTGGAATGCATCAGAGAGGAGACTGTCAGGTGACACCAATGGAAGAAACGACTTTGCTAGTGAGGGAACTCAGGGAGCAGCAGGTGAGTGTTGAGATGTTATGGCTCAAAAGCAGCTCTCTTGAGCTGCTTCCCCGGCAGTTGTGAAATATCATTGCACTTGTTGGGTTATCATTCCATATATTTGTCTGAGTAGACAGAGTGGGAGCCAAAGAGGTAAGTGGCCTTGTCAGAGGTCACATAAACAGGAGATGGTGGAAGACTTACTCCTGAGTGGAAGTCTGTTGATTTTTTTTTTTTTAAACTGCTGGGCACGTTTGGCTGCTGAAAGATTCCTAGGAATCAAATGAGACACAAGAATAAATAATTCACGGCAGACCTCAAGGATGAGAATTTTTTGGCTGTGCCACTTGCCTCTTCTATCATTTCTTTTTCTCTGTTATTTTAATGGAATAAGGTGAAAAATCATACAGAGATAAAAACTAATGGAATATTTTCTTCAGCAGTGGAATCATGGATTGTGAAAGAGCTCAGAAAAATAACTTATGACCATACATTAAAATACGAAACATGCCAATGTGGTGCCTAACCATCACCCCTCCACCCTACCAGAGTACCCCACCTGGTCTCCAGCTGCTCCTCCAGAGGGAAGCAGGTCTGTGGTTATTCTTTAATATCTTGTAGTCATGTGGAAGTACTTGTTTCCATTGGGTTATCTGGTAAAGCATTAGACATCTGAAGCAGTATGGAACAGTCTGATGCAACGATGTTGGTTTTGCTCAGCTGTCAGTTTTTGAGAGGATACCAGATGCATAGAGTTTTGTTTGGCTTTTGGAATGTGAGAAGTCAGTTCTGCTAGTTGTGCAGCATCTTCCAATTTTATTGACATTAACAGGAGTAGAGACACCTCCCAAGCCAACAATCCTTGGTCCTTTATCATCTCAGGAAAAATATGTTTGTGCAATGAGAATTTAATTCCAAGGGTGGTTCTCTGCATTAATGCAGGCTATTTCAGGTCCATAAACAGCTGGGTTTGGTATTGCTGTGTAGTTAGTCTTTTTTTTTTTTTTCCTTTTTTTCTTTTTTTTTTTTTAAATAATTTATTTCTGCACCTTTTGTGCTTTGGAATTTTTTTTATACAAACTCTCTGGATTGCACTGTGAGAACTTTCCTGAGTTGTTTTGAAGTTTTATGGACAATAGTGTGTGCAAAACTCAAAATACTAGAATACACACTCTTTTTTTCATTAATCTGTCATGTCTGTGGGTAAGGCCTATCTTGGAAATGTATTGATGCAGCTGGTCTGCTTGGGAAAAAGAAAAGAACCTAGTACTGGAATGAGTTAGTGATGATATCATCTTGAGAAAAGGTGCTTTATTTATCCAGAAACTATTAATCTTTGTTTTAACCTAAACTCTTTCTCAGAGGCGTAATATATTTGGGGAGCTGTATATCTGGAGGAACTTAAAATGGAAATTGGAAATCTTCCTTTTTTCTCTCCAGTTTGCATTATGCCTAAAGAATTATGCAGGAACTAAAAATGGTTAGTTCAATGATCAAAGCTAATGATCAGGGGTCCTTCTCTGACTCTCCAGAGGACAAAGTCCACACCACAGAAATCAATGGTATTTTTAGGAAACCAACAGCTGAGAAAGACTCCTTAGTCATGTTCTCAAGAGAACTCTTTAGCCAAAGAGAAGTCTAGTGGTTTAAGGGTAAACTGGCACTGAAGTTGTGTTGCGGGTGGGCATTTCTGATCTCTTTTATAGGTCCTAAGTACTGTTAGGAAAAATAGGTAACTCTCAAAAGATAAGTTCGGTGGCATAAGGCAAGATTTTTACAACTTTGGAATCTCCAGAAGTCAGTAGGAACATTTCATTTCATCTGAATTTGGACCAGGATCTTACTGTGTTGTGATTATATTCTTCTCATACCTGGTGCCCTCCTGTGCACAGTGCCTGGAAGCCTCCAGAAGATCTGGCCCATGCTGGTTGGGGTCTCCCCACTGCAGCTGAGCACCATGTCACTCTGCTGGGGTATGTTACCATAAAGAGCTTTTTCAATTTCTGCTACCAGAAAGGAGAAAATATTTCATAATCTTCCTGTTCATTCTGTGGCACAAAAGGTCATTCACTTCTGCTGGTGAGAATGTAATTTATACTTAATTATGTAATGATCCTTCAATTAACTTAGATTATTTCATGTATTGAAGGTGTTCTCAATATGGAAGCTATGATACATTCAACACACAATGAAATCCCTTTCACCAGAAACAGAATATTGCCTAGTAAGAAATGAAAATACCATTATTTTTGAATATTTGCTGCTTGTATTAACTGTGTACTTTGAATCTTTTGCTTTCTTGTGTGTTTAGGGGTGGACATCAGTACCTTATGGAAATCTATTGATTCCTACAGTAAATGAACTCTTGTATTTGCTGGTTATTGAAAATTCATGTGGGCTTTAATTTCTTCTTTTATGTTGTTTCTGTACAGACTATCTTTCATTATATATCTAAAAATATGAGAACATTAAAAATGCTGAGTTTTAGGCTCTTGGAAACATTATGGTTTAGAAGGAAAAATATGCAGTGGAGTTAGATTACTAATTTGAGATGTACAATATCATGACTGACATATTATTTGTGTATGTATGTGTATATAAATAGGTATATGTGTATCATGACTTTGACCTTCTGTAGGTCTTCCACAGAGGCAAGTTCTAAAACACAGCTTGTGATATCAGGCAGGTCTCCTTGAAACTGGAGGATGTTGGCTGTGTTACCCTGTGGGTTTACTGCCATCATGTTACTGTCCTCCTGTTCCTAGTCTTGCATGCCAATTTGAAGCTCTGTTAGTTGTTTAACCAACATTTGGTCCAAATACCAAATTTCCATCTGTAGAGCTAGGAGAGATCATTTCAGCATTGCTAAAGGAACTGATTTTCCGGATCAGTGCCATGTGCTCCTGAAGTCTTTGAGACTGTTTAATGGTGATGAATAAGGAGCACATACAATTTATTTGTGTAGTCTTAATTGCTAGAAAGGATCATCCTTCTAAAATTTGGACGTTCTGCATCATTTTGTCAGAGCAGTAAATTTGTCTGGATCTCACTTCAAATAAGGCAGAGTTTGGAACTTGAATCAAGACTTTAGCTGCTATCTTTGTGTTCATGCGTTTTGGGGTTAGTAGTAGTAGTTTTTAAACACTTGTCCTAGACTCCTGTTCCTGAAAATTTCACTCCTGAGAACCCGTCCTATCTTCCCCACTGTAAATGATCACTATAAAGAAGCTGATATGAGCTGTTGATATGAACTATATGTAGATCCTCCCAGTGCAGGAGGACCTCAGTAAGTACCTCTATAAACCACACAATCATAACTTCATGAAAGTCCTTGCCTTGTGGCCATGGTTATCAGCAGCTAGTAAGGAAAGGGAATATGCTTAAACCTCCAAGGACATCACGAGAGACTGTATTAGTACTACTTTCTCATGAGGGGGCCAAATCTGTTTCACAGATGCCCCAAATAGTTACACTCTAAGAAGCATCACACATTTTCCAAACTCACTGAATTGATGAAATGTACCAGTTAGGAGACAGGTGGGATGGAGAGAAGGGGAGAAGGGAAAGGATGTGGGAGGTCCAGAACTTTGGGATTCAATTTGGATCACAAATTAGAAGAGAAGAAGGTCAAACTGACTCTGAGCCAATGACCCATCAGAAAGTTTGCTCATGTAAAGGCCTGCAGGAAAGACTTCAGTTCCAGATCAGTTGCGAGTCCAAAGTTGATTATGATAAAGGAGAAACTGCATTCTTCTAGCTGACTGGTCTTATCAAGTTCCTTATAGCCTCACAGTGGACAACCTGCCCTATAACTTGATAGGCATAGCTGTTGACAGGCCTGGGACCAGAGGGCTGTAATATTATTTTCACTTCAGCAGAGCTATTAAATTAACTCTAAATTTATAGTGATGATAAAATACTTCTGTCTTTTTTATGTTAGTTATTAACTAAGAATGTTTTTTCACTGGAGATTTATTTTGCTAAAAAGCTCTGAAATTACTTGCATCAGTGAACCATATTATAGGTAAAGCTTCATATAAATTATTTGATAGGGAATTCAAAAAATAACAAGACAGCAATGCTTGGAGAAATCGCTTTTTTTTTTTTTTTTTTTTTTACTCTTTGATTGGATTTGTGACCTCTC
This sequence comes from Tinamus guttatus, assembly GCF_059628265.1. NCBI lineage: Eukaryota > Metazoa > Chordata > Aves > Tinamiformes > Tinamidae > Tinamus > Tinamus guttatus. The sequence continues at coordinate 785,624 of NW_028289026.1, forward strand.
AGGTGTCATAGTTGATTTTCCAAGAAATGTGAATTTTAATATCAAGCCAACAAAAAGCTGAGCATACCTTCAACCTAAACAAAAAACCTTGCCTGAAGATTAACACAAAATTTTAGCATCACAGACTGAACTTTTCATTTTCTGCACTGCTCAGAGGTCTCTTTTAGTGAATATCAAACACTGCTGTACAGTGTACATTAAAAAGGAAATATTAATTTCCCTTTGACTTGTAATTATTAATAACTTTCTATACCGTCATTCTGAAGCTCCTCTATTACCCATCTGAAGAAGTAAGAACAGTCTGGAAATTAAAGCACAGTACTGAGCAATGAGATTATTCATTAATCTCCACTGTAATTTGACCTTGGAAGACTGCCTCAATTTCCCTGTCTCTCAGCTAGGTTAATAAGCACTTGCTTCCCGTGGCTGATGTGAGGATTAATTAATAACTCAGATTTATCTTAGGTAGACACTTTGATTTTTTTGTGGGTTATAGACTCAAGTTCACAGCTGCCATAGTGAGATGCCTTGGAAGTGAGGTTGCAGTATCAGAAAGGAAAACTCCTGTGTCTGTAGGCACAGGGCCGCTGGTGTCGTCTTTGTTTCAAAAAGCCATGGCTAGAGAATTTAGCTTGCAGATGATAAAAGAGGCCTCGGTGAGGAATACTACAAAATGTCGTCACTGGGAGGTTGCAGATTCTAAGTGTTCAAAAGAAAGGAGAAAAGAAAAGGGTATCTTTTCAAAAATGGCCAGTTAATCAGCAGTTTCTTTGAATCTGTGCAAAGAAATCATGTTTGCAAGTGCAGTAGTACTTGCGCAGTTCCCTGTAACCCAGGGACAAAGAAGGTTGCCCTAAAACAATAATGGCAAGTCTTTTTTAAAAGATAGAAAATGAGAATGGGTGTCTGAGATCTGATACCCAGTTTTAAGGACAGAACTACACAGATGAATGGAATCATGGCCAGAATCCAAGCGCTTCATTACCTTGTGCCATTTCCTAAATACGAGGCAATTAAAATGCAGCAACTTGTGCTGTTCCACTGCAGTGTAGCCATTAAGCTTAAGCTTGCACATTGGGGTCCTATTTGGCAAACAGAATATTTGCATTAGTTGTGCAAAAAGACTCCAAAAGACATAAAGGTCTCTGAATGCTCAGTGTGACTCTGGAAAATCTTTCTACGTTAAAATGTATGAAGTTGGGAGAGTTTATGTAGTTTTTGTATCATTAAATACCACAAGCCATGTTTATAATAAAAGCACATTGTAAGTATTGGAATATTATAATATAATAACAGAGCATTCATGGTGTGGTCACCAATAAATCTATCTCCAAAACCTAAAGAAAATCACAACTAAGGAACTTTGCAACTGTGTTTTTTGCTAGCACATCAGTGCTAGGGGACCACAGTTCCTTTTGCCCGTGACTGAGGAAAACCTTATCAGCTCTGTGAACAAGGGATTGGTCATTTCCTAATAGGGTTTCTATCTCCAAACTTATGTTGGAGAGGTTGACAGGAAAAAGAGGAGGCTATCTATAATTCAGATGAAAACACCTCAGAACAATGGGAGAGATGCAGAGCAGCTCTCTTAAATTTGCTTGCATGAGATGGCCTTAAAACTATGGAAAATCCTAGCAGATAAGGAACAAGAAGCATGATGTGAAAACTTATTCTTAATGGCACAGATATCGGAAGAACAAGAGAACAGATGTGGTTTGAAGTAGAGGGAAGTTGGAAAAGACCAAGAGGTGATGTAATCAGGAGAAGCATCATCTAGAGGCACCACGGGAAAAAGACTTTCAAAGGAAAGTCCTCAAGAATGCACAAGGCAGAAGTCTTGGGAAGGATGTGCATGGAAGCATTTAAAACAAATCCTACACCTCTTTCACTGACCAAAGTGGTTTGGAATTGTTTACATTTTCTAGTCAAAGAGCATCCTAGGAGCTCTTAACACAAATGAGTGTCATTCTCTCTGACCTCACCCAATCTTATTTTTTGCAAAGCCTTGTGGCTTACTTTATTCACTTGCTGCATAAAGGGTTAAATCATAGGTTGAAGGATGTGGGGAATAGAGCTGGGTATTGTGGGATCTTCCAGAGTTGATGTTCATAAGACAAAGTCTCTAAGCTGTGCTGTTTCCTGCGGGAGGTGGCAGACAGACAGGCGTGCAAGAGGTCAAACCTGCAGCCTTACCTGGTCTTAGGAGGACTTCAACATACCTGGCTCTGTAAGGTGATCAGTGTATCAGTTGTTTCTTGTATCTACAAGAAAGAGATTGGTCAGGCCTGTGACCTACGTTTTTTAAGGCTCTTTGTTACTGGAGTGAAGAAGAATAGGACATGAACTAGAATCTTTGTTTGACTTTGGGCATTCAAGACTTTATAGTCCTAAGACTGCAACCAGGTCAGTTGCTTTTTAGGTTTATGACTCTCTTCATCGGATGGGAATGGGAGCATTCCAGATTGTGTGTATATATATGATCTATAATTTACTGTACTCACGCGATCAAGTGAAAAGCATTAATTTTTACAACTTGCTTGTTATTTTAAGTGCTTTCTCTGTTTCTTCCTAGAGGTCATTTCCCAAATGTATAGAAACATTTGTAGATAATGGTTTATCTGCAGGTTATATCTACATTTGTTTTAAAAAAAAAAGTAAGAAACTGTGTGGGCCTTATAATTGTAGGAAGAAGAACTCATACATACATATATCTATCTGCATATATAGACTTCTGAATAACAAGAGGGAAGAATTTAAAAAATATTAAAAGCATCTAAGAGCAGAAATTATATTGACTTTTAACACTTCCAAAATCTTATAGTACTTTAAAAAAATACCTATCCACTCCTTTACTCCATTCCAAAGGACCAACAGGAGAAGTCTATCCACTCTTGCATTAATCTAAACAGAAAAAAATGTATATGACATGCAAGTTTTATGAAGTCAAGCTTTATATCTGTTAGTGATGCTTGTTCAAGGGCCATTGCTGAATTCATCACAGGAGATAACATAGCACATGGCAGCAGATGCCCCCTCCCAATACAATACAAACAGAAGATACCCATGGTGATATTTAGCTAGCTATTAAATTCAATTTAATATTCATAGTGCAGTGTATTTGTGAGTTGGCTGTGCCCAGGGACGGGAAATAAAATTGTGAGGGTTAAGCAGAGTTTTAACAGCTCAGCAGGGGAAGCTGGAGTAGCTTGTACCTGGGAAGATACTGGATGGTGTCTCATCTGCTCTTCCCAGTGCCAAAACCATGAACAATTTCCTGAATTGTGCAGCTGTCTTCTCCTCACCTTGGGCAGTGAAAATTCAGCTGTTTAGATAAATGACTTTGGGAAAATGCAAAGCCATAAACTTAATTTCAGACATCTCAAATATAAATGCTGAGGTTGGGGGCTTAGCAAATATGTGGCAAGAGACTATCCAACATGCAGAAGGCAACACAAGAAGCTACAGAATGAAATCCTGGCAATTGAAGTGGATGGCAGAACATCCCTCCCACTGTAATGGGACACAATTTCAGACCAGGACAATGAGTGCAGGAGGAGCATACAGTAAGTGTGGAGCAGCAGGCAGAGACTGGGCAGTGACAAGCGGGTAGGAGGAAAGCTGCGTTGCTGTCTGCTCTGCACAGAGCAGCTGTATCCTCTATAGCAGGATATGTAGCATCCTGTCATATTTCTATCTCTAAATTAATTCAATTAAATGGGTGTAATGTTGTACAAACTGGTGTATAGCTCTATTTCTGTTTCTGTTCCCAGTCCAAGTAAAACATGTTATTACATTTCAGAGAAGGCTTTGAATCTAAGGACCTCTAGAAGGCGTAATTGTAATGATTTCTAATTATTGCACCCCTGTTTTCTGTGCCATCATGTTTAAGGGCAATGCTATATGGGCACATTTAGACATGCATAAGTGTTCTTCCAGTGTGCTTCCATCAGTGCTTGTATGGGAAACCTGTGGCTACCTGGGGATGTAAAGGATGTGACAAGCGCAACAAATACTTGTCAGAATGAATCCATCTCTGCCAAGGAAGCCTCCTAAATCTCAGGGGGTCTGCATAAACACAGTGACATTTTGAGGAATTGAGTGCAGATCTTTCCCCAGGGTAAGAGTGAGAGCTTGTCCTCACAAGGACAAAATTGTCCTTAAAAGGTAAATTTCATCATTTACCCATGATTAATCAGTATTATCTCACATTACACAAAACTCGAATATTCAGCCCAAGGGAAACATTAATTTTGACTTTCCCATATCTGAAGTTAGGTCCTTCTGTCTTCAGAAAACTATTTGTTGAAGATTTCCCTGGATTACAGAGCTCAGACTACTAATTCATACTACACTGAGCTTGACTTAGGTATTGTAGTGATGCTAGTGTGACTCCTTGCATGAATAACTGCTATATTAGGAGCATCAGGTTTTAAAATTCTTTGAGAAATCCATCTGTTTCTGAAGTTTGCAAGCCAAACTGAAGGAAGTTCACATGGTCTCATACGTGATCTTAAGCATCTCCTGTACCCAAGAGGCTCAGTCCAGTCATTACAGAATCTCCAGCGACTTAGCAGACAGCCTCTTATTGAAAAAAAAATCCCTTAAATGATTTACAAGTTTGACCAAACTGCCAAAGACTTTGGATTTCAAAAGAAGTCATTCATATAAGCATATTTAGCTAAGCCCAGGAGAGACTGGAAATCTTGCATGTCATCAAGCTTACACAGAAATCCTCCAAAAATCACTAAGGTGTTTGCTACAACTCTCATATTTTAGGAATGTGAATACAAATTCATTTGTCTTTGGAAACAGCAATGTAAATCTGTTTACCAATCAGCTTACAAGATATCTTCTAATCCCCCAGCCTCCAAAGCCTGGTGGAAGCCTTGTTCAATTGGAATTAAGGTTGTAAATGTTCTGTAAAGGAAAATTATGCACAGTGGAAAAATAGTGGAAGTGAAAAAGGAGTGTTAAAAAAATTTCATATATATTTACATCATCCTACTCCAATTCATCTAATATGTGCCTGTCAAAACTGTCTTTCTCAACTGTCAGTCTAAACATATCACTCATCTCTATGGATATTAACTTCCTCTGCAAACTCTGTTATATTCAACTTTTTCTTTTCACCAGTGCAGAGTGGTTTTCCCCTGTCTTACTCCTCACAAATAATTTCTGATTTTTGCAGTATATCTTGCCTTTATTTGGACATAAACCACTTGGGGAAAAAAAAACTGCCATTAGGATACAGACCAGAGAGTGTTATTGGACATTAAAGATAAATAACAGAATAGTAACAGGAGAGTGCAGAAATAACATTATGGTACTTGGAAAAAAAAATAATTCTGCCCAAAGAATGATTTTCATTCTGCATGTGATAGTTTTTTGTTTTGGACAGTAGAACAGGAGAATCCATGAGAAAATGAACAGTGAAACCAGAAAAATTTTCTTACAGAACGTCCATAAACTAATAAAGAATGAAATACTTTACAACTATATCATTCTATAAGCATATATGTGAAATATTCTAGTTAAATATTTTTTAAAAAATTGTGACTGTACCTATAAATTATATCAATTGTCCTAGAAGAAACAGAGGACACAAATATCATTAAAATCCTGCCTTTTTCTCCTTATAATTAAAAATATCAACAAGGTCATTATGCTGGTGAAAATAGTTGGTTATGGTTAGAAGTATTATGAAGTGCTGTTTTCGTTGCAGTATATGATGGGAACACAATAACTTCAGTGTTTTAGCTCCCCATTCACTGCAATTTATGGCATCTCTGGCAATCCAACATCCTCTGGGTTAAGTGGCTCAGCTGCGTTAATAAACTTTTCCGTCACTTTATCCAAACACTGCAGTGAAATTTACTTCCCCAAGCACATCAGGTGTGATGAACATGCATCTGCTGTTTGTAATGACCTTGCTTAAACAAAGAAAAAAAGTCACAGAAAAATGATATTTTCCACATTTAGCCTTTTGCCATTTAAAAAATCCCCTGAAAAACAAAAAGAGGCAGACAAGGTGCAGGACTGTTCTGTTGTCTCCATGGGCTTGAACTGCCTTAAAACAATGATGAGCTGCTGTTTTGATGATGCACATCTTTAAAAAGATCTTTAAATATCTCCCTTCCACAAAGCCCCATACTGAACAACGCACCAAAGTTATTGGTCTAATTTCCACCAGAAGAGATAGGACCTCAGTAAATGATTTCAGGAATGAAGATTTTCTGGGTGTGCATTTTGGCCAGTTTCATTTACATTACTCTTTTTTTCCGCTGTTGCTTCTGCAGATATCCTAACTGTGGTTGTGTGTTCTCGTTTAGCTCTACTTTTGAGGAGGCAAATACCTCAGGATGGCAGAAGCCACCTCACTGGCATGACAACAGCCTTGCTGCCCCATTTGTTTCCTTCCCTAAATCCGGTGAGGAGCCCTTTGTCCTGCCCTATGCTGCTTCTCTGAGGCCATGGTCTTGATGTCCTCTCGCACCACAATGTCCACAATGTCCATGGGGAAGAGGGACACCAAAGAAGAAGGAACAGCGTCTTCCTCCTCCCCACCTTGTTGTGTGAGCTGTGGAAGCTGCTGGATACCAGCCCATCTGGTGTCCACTCAGAGATATTGGCCAGAATCATTTTCCTCTCAAATTTCCCCTGAACAGGGATGCTGCTGCTGATGGCTCCCTGCCTCTGAGAAGATGACTCCTAGCTTGCAGGCCTGAGCCAGTGTCACAGCTATTCTAGGTCACAATGAGCAAGCTCTGTGTTGCCAGTGTTGCCATGCTAATCCGTTCCTATTTCAGGGACAAACTAATGGCATATAAATATAAAAGGTAGAGTGAATTCATTTTCTACAGAGAACTCTTAGGAAGTGTGATGTTCTACCAGGCGACATGAAAGTTTGTCTCACTGGAAAACGATGAACTGTGGGAGGACCCTCAGTTTTCCCAGGGCAAAATTTGCCCACTGGTGTTTTTTTCTATGCTGGGAGATGTCAGTTTTGGTTCTGGTCCTTTCACCTTTTCTCCCAATCCATCTACTATGAATCACTTTGAATCTTTTTACTGTGATGCCAACCAATACCTGCAAGGATGGAGGGATTTCTCCATGTGTTCCTAAGAGCTGTATTACCCCATGGAATAGGCAGCAACATTGCATCAATACCACTGCAGTAACCATGCTGACCAAGAGCATCATAGAAATATACACTGTCTTATTCTTCCCAGGCATCCTGTGAAAGATATACAACATTCAGCAGGGATTCTTCTTCCCTTCATTCAGCTGTTTATAGGTCAAGGAGGATCGAGTGGAGAGAGATTGCTACCTCCACTGGATGTTTCAGCCGGAGCAGTTGTCCAGCGGGAAGAAATGAATCACCTTGAGGGGCTTGTCCTTCTCCATGGCTTGCAGAGGACTCACCGAGCCAATCTAACCTTTCAGCAGTGGGAGTTGGGTGAGAGGAGCGCCATGCCCTCCTTCCACATAGCTCCCTTTCCAGAATGTGGCATGTGTGGCACATGGGGCTGCCCTGTTGCTTTCAGTCAACAGTTTTCAGTGTACAGCTTGCTGCTCCCCTTTGCTTGGTAGACATTTGTTTCATTGAGTAGTATTCTAACTTAAGGTTAGATAAAATGAATAAAAAGCCTCGCCAGCTATCAGGACAAATTGAAAAAAATAGAGGTGCATATCTCCAAGTGCTCATTTCTGAAAGACTCTTTCTTTCTCTTTCTTTCTTTTTCTTTCTTTATTTCTTTGTTCATTTGTTCATTTGTTTTACTTTGAGCTCATCATTGTTAGGAGTTATGCTGAGAGGAAGAGGAAGGGTAAGAGAGCTCCTTGGCAGTGAGGAATGAAGTGTTCATTCAGTGAATCTGGTTGATTACAACCTACTGGATGACTTCTGCATCCTTCACTTAAAATTAGCTTCCATATATTTTCTTGAGATTAGTACCTTGTCAGCATTTTTGGGAACTGTTGGTAGAAATTTAAAATAATAACAGTGTTTATCTCCTGCATGCACACATTACAGTTAGACTGATAAAGATAAATGAGGAGTTACAACATTTTTTTCTTAGTCTAGGACTTAAGGGTGAGAGGAAAGCTTTTGTATTTAAAAGAAGTATAATTATAAGAATAATTTAATAATAATATTTCTAGTCTTAGTAGACAGAAAGTGTTAATTCATTAGTGCTCTCACAAATTAATAAAAAAAGCGCTTTCTATCCTGCTAGCCATTTTCTCTTTGTAGTGTCATTTATAAGGATAAAGAAATCTCATCTAGCAGATATATTTATATTGTACTTTTTACTCAGAATAATGTTCTAAACTGTCTTCTTTGATCCCTAAAATGCATTCACCTGATCCCCCCTAGGGAAAATGGAGGAACTTTTTAATGTCATCTGGCCAGTGCAGGGCCAGAAGTGACTAGAATCAGGATGAGAAGACCTTAAAAAAAAAAGAAGTGGTTTCTCTAGTTGGCCAGTAGAGCAGGAGATAGTTTGGACGTGCAGGCTGAGCACCACCCCAAATTTTTTTCACCCCAAAGAGTGAAATGGGACATCTAGAGATTAATTTATGCCAAGTCCGGTTCCTCTGGAAGTTAATGGCAATATTTCCAATGACTCAAATGCAAACAGGAACAAGCAAGTAGTTAGGACCTCCACACCTGGCCAGAGCTTTCCACAACACGGAAGCAAATAACCCCATATTGACAAGAATATGTATATGGTCCCACTGCAGGGCCACACCACTTCGCTGAACTAGAAGTGGTGTGGCCCCGCATTTTGGATGCTCCCATTCTGGGAGATGGGAACATCTATCCAAGAAAAGAACTAGGCCAGTCTTGCAGCTTGAGGGCTCTGGCAACATCATGGCCTGGACTGAAACAGGGCAGGTGGATTTACCCAAGCGACCAGGAGGAGGTAACAGCCCCGCTTCCAGCCCTGTCATGGAGATGGAGAGGCTTGGCCTTGGTGAATCCTGTGCTTGGTTCAATCCTATTGGATGTACTTGGTGATGGGAGCTAGTCTTGGAAAGCAGGAATGTGCAGCAGCTGACTAGGAAATGCAGCCCTGTGTGGTCAGAGAAGTGCCGCTGCCAGGGCAGCTGCCCCGAGCCCCCCAGCCCTGCACATAGGCTCCCATGTCCCTTGTCCCCTCTGTAGACTCAGTTGCTGGCATTGATACAGTGAGGAGGAATTTAAGCTGTGATCCAGGGAAACACTCCTGAAACTGCTTAAGTTCATTCCTATTTAAGACCAAATTTACACAGTGCTCTCAGCAGGCTCTAACAGACTCTCTCTCTAATGGATCTCATGGAGAGAGGCTTTCCCAAAAGGCAGATGAATTAAAACTAGAAGGAAGGCACCTTTCTACCCCCCACCAAACCATGAATAACAGCAGTGCTGGAGAGTAATTGCTGTTGCAAAGCTTAGGGGAAGTAATGGGCTTTCCCTGTGTGAAACTTGCAGCTCATTGTGGGATCATTTTTTGCATGTTAAAATACCAGGCTCCATGAAATGCAAGGAGAAATTGCATTCAAGGGGTCAGGCTGGAAAATCTAATACTGCCATACCCTATATCACCTGATCTTAAATATTTGCTGTTGCACCTATACTTCTAGCTGCTGTATATTCAAACAACCCTTCTTCTGTATAGAACCATTCATACAGATTTTATGTGTGCGTTTCTGTGAGAATGTGGGGACAAGCCTTCCCAAAAACTACAAGGTTGGATGCTGAGTCGCCAGATAAGATGCGTACGTGCATATGAATGCTGAGATGTACTGTTGTCCTTGAGTAGTGCTTCTGGGCCAGATCCCCACCTGGTGTAAATCAGGGTGCTTTCCCTGAGGTTATGGTGCTTTCGCTCAGCTGAGGGATGGAGGCAGTGAAGAAAAATCTTTGGAAACTTCTGGTGGAGCGAGATTTCTTTCTTCTGGGAAGATATGGCAGCATTTGGCTTGCAACTGAAAAACATTGCTGGAAGATTTTTGCAAATAGCTGTATTAAACCTGCCTCCATTTCTAGACTGAAAAAGTTTCCATCATTCTATGGCATTTTTAGCCAATTATCATTTAAAATTGTGGGGAGCGAAAGAGAGACTTCCATGGAGCTGACTGAATCTGTCCATATATACATGGTTGGGGACATAAACAAATAAAACAGCTTCAGATCTAAGTTGCATGTTAATCTTTTTTCTTTTAACTTTTCTATAACCTTTAAAAATATACTGGCTGTATATTAAATGACTTCCACATAGCATGTTCTTAAGTATTTTCTCTTTGCAGAAGGGATGTCAATGCATTAAGGGTTTGGAGGTTTTTGATGGACAAATGACTGCCATTAAAATGTTTACCAAAGAATTACGAGGGAAAAACGTACCCAGTGCTGCTGAAAACCCTGTTAAAATACCAGATTACTTGAAAATAAACCTTCCAAGCAATGTGACTGTGTCTAATATATCATCAGGGCTTGTTTATTGGTGCTGTGGCAGCACCTAGAGGCTCTTGACAGATGTATCTGAACTGCACCAGGTCTTGTCTGCAGATGTCCAGCCCTGAGGGCACCGCCAGCCCTTGTCCCTGTCACCTGCCACCTTCCCCAGCCCCATTTCAACCCAGCCCATGTCCAACAGATGCTGCCGTGGAGCTGGCTCCAGCCCCAGCACAGCCCTGTCCCTGCCCCACCACCTTTTCTGTCCCAGAGCAAGTACAGAAAGCTCATTGGCTACTCTGTTTTTGACTTCTAGCACACACAACCTGATTGAATTTACTATCAGAGGCAGCACACATAAACCACAGCTCTTCCACGTAATGGTAGCTTTGATACTCTTACCAGTTCCTCTCTGAGAGAACCTCAGTCAGTTTACACTGTCCATCTTCCTCTGAGCAGCGTCTACCAGAAGAAACTTTGGTGTACATTGACTCTTTAATGTGGCAGATATGGGTGGAAAATCTCTAAGCTGAGTTAGAACAAACTCAATTTTTCTAACTTTAACGAGACAGGATACAGCTTTGTCAAGGTGAGCTTAGCTTTGCGTAGTGATTTGGTTGGACTGGGATGTTAATCCTTGAGCACTCGTAAAGAACTAGGCATGACAAATGATGTGCTCAAATTGTCGATAGGAAACAGGGCCAATGTCTGTAACCTTGTGTCCCTTCTGCCTGGCACTTCTGCGAGGTGAGCACTGGTGGAGTATGGGGAGAACCATCAAACAGACACCATCTATGTAAAACAACATCAAATCTAACCCTCCATTTAAATGACAGCAGAACTAGTGCTACTCGCAAGAAGCACAGAGCAATTGTATGGTGCATAAATAATAAAAGGATCTATAGCATTTTCCCTCTATCTGCCATTAGTAAGAAAATAAAGGCAAACCTGCCTAAAATACAAAAGAGAAATGTAATCTCCAGTTAACCATAGTGATATATGATGGGGGAAAATGCAATCCATCTGTGATTTCTCTGGCAATGCTTTCCACCATTTGTTTTAGAGAAAGACATAAAATTCTCCTAATGCATCTAGATAGCTATGAAATACTTTGGCTACTGAAGTAGTGAGAGAATGCATTTCTCCCTCACTTTTGCCATCGATGCTTCTTGAAACATGAAGATTGTCTCTTGAAATCATTATCCTATCTAGACAGCTGCAGAGTCCCTATTTAGTCAGGGATTGGATGTACTAAAACCTGGAATAGCTGCACTGGGTAATAGAATTACTCTAGATTTTCCTAGAATGGGAGCAAGATGATCCCGGCGTATCTGTGTGTTTTTTTTTTTTTTTAATTTTTTTTTGAGAATTCAATATGATTTCTCTTCACAGCTTGAATTTTTGGATACAATACAAGTACAGTATGATTTCCTTTTCAACCGCTTCAGATTAATTGTCTCTAGCTTCATTGATGGACTGTCTCCCTTGTTCACTTTTTATATAAAAGGATAAAACGCTGTGGCCTTTTCCAGGGCAGTCATGGCGATACTCCTCTTACACTTCTCACTTACATGTGAAGATAAACCTGGGAGCAGCCTCCGAGCATGGCTGTGATATCCTATCCGCTTAGCAGCAAGGGACTGTGCAGCTGCCCAGCTTGGCCCTGTGTGAAGTCCAAAGGGTGGAGGCACAACATGTGGTAAGGGGAGTTCCCCAAGGGAAATGCCACTGGGATCCCATTGCTCTTGCAATTTCTAGCTCAGGAGCTGGGCATGTGTTCTAACTGTTCTCTGTGTGCTCAGTATTGCTGGGGAGCCGGACAGGGAGCACCAGTGCGGAAGCCCATATGGTCTGAATTTGCTTGACCTGTCCTGTTACAAGTATTTCTCAAATTGTAATAGAAGAGAGGCTAGTTAAACAAACAGTTCTGCTTTTTGTACCACATGAGATTACTTCATGTATTAGTGCTTTTACTGTAATTAAGACCAGTATGTGGTCAGTTTTCTACTTGTGGGACTGTCTGAGTCACTCAGTAAAAGTTTTTTCAAAAGTGATATCTGAGATAAAAAGTGGGCTCTGAGAGAGCTCAGAAGCAGGCTTAAAGATGAAAATTCTTGTATTACCTTTGAAAGAAACAGACAACAATGAAAGGTACACATCTGAGTTGACACTGCCACATTTAACAAGATTTTTTTTGCCTGCTGAAGAATTAGATGGTGGCTTCCTTGCAGGTTTAACCTCAATTAGTACCTTAACTTATGCATATAATTAGTGTCTTTTAGCTAAACGATGTCTATACATAGTCTGAATTGCTTTAATTGTTATTCTCATAAAAAGCTAAAACCTAAGCTTGCTATTTCAAATCAGGAGTGAAATTATAGGTAAGCACAAAGTATCTTCAAGTAATGATCAAAGAGAATCCTTCGTATTTTCCTTCTGTTAATTAATATCACTAGTCTGGTTTGCACCTACAATTTCAATTTTGGAAACATCCAGGCTTGGATAAGATTAAAGGCTAATTTTAAGCATATTTTGATTAAGTCAAACATATACAACTCCTGCAGAATTCAGGAGGCCAATTTTTCTAAATGACAAGGAATGTCCATCTTGATTTATAACATGGAAAATGGTGCTGATCATCTTGTAAAGGGACCTTCCTCATGCTGAAGTTGTTCAAATGGCATTCCCACAGCAAAGCAGGGAGAACACAAAGCGGGCCTGGAAAGGCTTGCTCAGGCAAAGAAGAACACAGATTTAGTGCAGCCTGTCAAACACTGAGTAAGAAGCTGCAGCGTTTTGTCTGCCTATTCTCATTCATTGCATCTCATTCATTTGCCATTCATCGCATTTCTTGAGCAGCATTAGACTGGCAGAGGACCTGATGCAGTTAAGGGTGGCAGAACTGGTCTTCAAAGGAATGGCATAAAGGTCTTCAAAGGCTCTTTGTAGATAGGAAACTATCTGGGTGAGAAAAAAAAATCTAAGCAAAATTAAAATATCATAAGCGTGACTCTGTATCAGGATGTCAATGCGCTTTCTCAAAGCCAAGCTTGCATGTGAAAAAGAAAGAGTAATAAGAGACGGGTGTTTACTGTTTTCCAGGGACAAATTGTTAAGCAGCTTCTGCTCAGATGATGGAAGAACGGTTCTGAGCATGGGGAGCAAGGATCAGGAAGAAGATACTGCTCCGTCTGCTTTACTTTGCTGACAGTGAGCTAATTTTGCCAGAACAAATAACATATATTTCATTTAGTGTCTTCATTTTTTCTTTACTGTTTTCATTCAGTGAGTAGACAGCTGAAATGCTTCCAATGAAGGAAAACAGATTTTATGATTAATTGTCCTACACCATGAAAAATGAGATTAGAGGAACGCCTAAACTAATTTCAGGTTATTGCATTACAATCCTCATCTCAGACTAATTCTCGGTAGCTTTATTCCAGGTTTATGGACAGAAATTTAAAGCCAGTACATTTTATCATCTGTATCATTCAGTCCCCTTTTTTACTGAAGCTTTGCAATGTTCTCCTTAATTTCCAGGAGAATGAATTTCACCTTTTATAACATTCAAAGACAATTATGCTGTCTTTATGATGAATGATGTCACTCTGATCCCAGCAATAAAAGAGAATGTACTAATGCCAATAAATATATTAAGAGTATCAATCATTCCCCTGATTTTTTTTTGTTGTTCAGTAGAAACAGCATGCAACCTTGAGCTTTTAATTGGTTAACACTTCCATAAACACCATAATGACTCTTTAAATCTTTCTTTTGTCATGAGAGTGGGGAAAACATCATGAATAAATAATTGAATACAGCAGCAGAGCTCAGCACTGATCTATGGGTCATTCAGGAGGTGAACTTGGTCTAAAGATTTATTCAAATTCTACAAGACAGTTGAGGGTTTTTTTTTTGTGCTGGAACTAGCTGTATAATACAGTATATTTTCACATGCCCTTCCAATTAGAGAAGCATTCTCCAGTGAAATACAATATTGCAACTGGGCAGCGGTATAAAGAAATAGACTGAATTACACTGAAGTCCATGGATGTGGCTCTTCTTTGATATGGCAATTTAACAAAGTCTTGTTTAAATCTGAAGTGTCTCCCCAGTAGTTGCAGGAAAGGTGACACTGGAATGGCAGGGCTGGCTTCTGTAGTGCTGCTGTCCTTCCTTCCCCAGGAGAAGCGATGATTTCTTTGCTCTCACTTTAAGAATACATCCTTGAGCTTTAGTCACACGTACCTTGCATGTAGCTTATGACAAGTGGAAAGTCACCCTACTAGCTGTGTTTTGAACCTGAGTAGCCTATTTGAGTGGGATTTATCTTGATATCTATGTCACATTTAAGCGATGCTACTAATTTGAATAGAGCTTTAACTGAGCTTGGAATACAACCCCTCCTCCATTCCTGGTGAATAAAACAGTTGAATACAAAGTGTGATTAAAAAAAAAAGAGTTTTTTTCTTTCTTTATCTGAACATTGATTTTTACAAAATGGCTGGAAAATGAGGTGGAGAACACCTTTAAAAAACAAATGACACTGATGCGGCATGCACTGCATTGCAACTGCCTCTGTTCAAATATAAGCAACTGCTGCCATCTCGTGTTACAAAGAAGATACTGGTGTCAGAACCAGCTGGATCTCCTCTTGTGCTGCTGTCACAAACTGAGAGGAAAACCTTGAGCTCTAGAAACCAAACAAGAACTCCTGCACATGTCCACAGCCATCCCTGGGAGAGCCCTGTCTCTCTGGGGTCCACAAGACTTGAACCCCATCCAGGCTGCTAATAAGTTCCTGTTGATAATTTTTTTGAAGATATACCATAAAAACCCAACCAAACAAACAAAAAAACCCCACCCTAAACCCATACATTTAATTTCTTTTGGTGTTATTCCCTCTACTAATTCTCCCTTCTTCTCCTCCAACTTCAGAAAAGAGTTTTTATTTGACAGCCTACTTTTTGAAGCATGATTTAGTGTTATGAATGGATCTACGTGAGAAGATGATGGAAGTGTGAACTGAAAACTGAAGGTCATCATAAGGGAATTGGGTCTTCATCTGAATCTCAGCTGCATATTGACTGTGTAGTATTGTGAGGTTTATTTAATTTCCCTGTGCCCTTTTACTAACCCTAGCAATGTCTCGGTTGCCTAATCTCACTAGCTTAAAAATCTTTACCAGATAGCTTGCGCTGTCGAGCTCTTTTTGGTTTAAGGAAAGAGGTTGTGCACTTTGTTTTTGCTGAAACGGGACATGAGCCCTTTGGGACAGCAGTGTTAGCAGTGCTAGCCTGCTAGAAGTGCTCTGCCTGTGTTCTGCTCAGCTAGGCAAACCAGTGCTGACATTCGAAGGGCTTGTCCTGCCATCCCTCTATGAGAACATCACATGGCCTTTCCCGTGTCCATCCCCTTGTGCCCATCAGCCAAAACCAATGAGCTTCCATGGACATGAGGGCTGCCATGGGCGTGAGGACTTGCCACGCAACCCGATAATTCTGCCTTTCTTATGTAGTGCTGTGCTTTTAGATGCTCCCATTTAGCTCTTGAACTGGAAGCTTCTTTTGGGCAAGCATCCTGACTCCCTGCAGTTCTGCAAAGTGCCAGGCAATCTGCTAACAGTGATGACAAGGACTGAAATTTGAGAGCATAATTGACATGTGTAATAGGGCTAACTAACTTAAATATAGCTGAAGATATATTGAATCATGTTTTAGCAGTAGGAGAGCACTCAGTTGTCAAAAGCTCCTGTGCACATCTCCTCTAAGTATGGAAAAATGGTGATAAAATAACTGAAACTAATAGTGACTTTTTGACGGTAGTCACTATATCTGTAACAAGTGGTGTTTCATTCTTTAGACAGGGTAAAACAGCGCTTATCTATCTACTGCCAAAATACAACAAAATACTAGAGATATCTACAAAATAAGGAGCCTGTTTGCCTAATAACTGGGCTCTGAAACAAGCCCACAACTCCTCTGGGTAATTACCCTTATAACTATCCATTGCAGGCTCAGGCACCACATCTCCAAGCTGTAGATTTTACAGTCTGCAAAGGAGTTCTTGGCAGTTTTTATAAAACAGTGATAAAATAGGAAAAACTTTTTTTTTTTCTTTCCCAGGAAGCAAAACAACACCCACAATACTGGAAAACAACCAGAGATCCCAGAGAGCTATAAATATGGTGCAGAGCATTCTTGTCCATGAGTCCTGCTGCAGAGGAATAACGTGCAAAGACACAGGAGTAAGGAAGTCTTTCAAAGTGCTGAAGTAGGGTTATAGATTACAGTTAACTATGCCTGTGTTTTCTAACAGCAACATACTTCTGCAAATAAAGAAAGACAATGGTTAAGAAGGCACAAAGAATAAGAAATGCTGTACACATTTACTTATATGACACTTAGGAGGATGTGAAAAGTTTGGGTAGGATGCATTACTATCACAGGTAAAAACACATTATGAGGTAAAACTAGATTAAAAAAAAAGTGGAAAAGAAGCATCAAATAAGGGAGATAAGGTTGTGAATAGGTCCTGTACAAAATATAACTTCATTTCTTATGGGAGCTGAAGAGTAAGTCACATTTATTAGTATCAGAAGAGAAGTATGTAGGAGGTAAGCCTGGCTCTACTCTCACACTCTCTGCTTTAATGTGAAACATTATTCACCTGCAGCATGTACAGCTTTTCCAGTCAGAATATCCAGCTGAATTAACTGTGTGTGGGCATCTTTTGTGCAGAGTGCTAACCCAGATAAATGTGATAAAGGAGAACCAACCACTGAGACCCACCTTGCTGGGGTTCCCCATCACCATCAGTCACCACTCTTTGGTTCTGCATGCTGCTCTCTCTCCCTCCTCAGATCATCTGGCACAAACCTTTGTTGGCCTCTTGGAGCCAGAAACTGTAGTATTTGTGGGTTTGTGTCAATTATGAGAAATTAGCTTATTTAGCAGTTGAGTAGTTTAAGTACATATATGAGGCAGACTGGATCTCCCTTTGGAAAACAGTGAAAGAATATCCCTCTCACCATGTGGTATGAGGAATTTAGTGCTTGCTCCAAAGGACTAGTCCATTCGGCATTAAAAAGGCCCAGTTTCTTAAAGTACAGATTAGGGAGCCTGTGTTAGATTGACTGGATCCTGTTTGCATTCTTTATTGCCAATCTGCTGTGTGACCATACATGTTCCATAGTCCTGGGTTTCTTCAGTTTTGTTTCTCCTGCTTTCTGGAATATGAAGCTGTAGATTATGGCACACAATTCAGCTTAGGCTACTCCCTTTGCTTTTTACTTCTGTGGTTAGTTTAAGGCTGTGCTTGGACCTGTCCACCTCTTTTCAGAGACCTCTGGTCTTTGACACCACAATTGTACTAGGTGTCTGCCTTGGACCTCTTTGCTCTTTTGGCTTCTTCTGTGTCTCACTCCTGTTTCTTTTACACATCCCCATCACATTCTTATCTCTTATGCATGCAAGTATCTCATATTCGACTTTTATCCATGCAAGTATTGAGACTCATGATGACTATAATTGATTCTGCTGAAACTTTGTGAACATCCATGAGGACATTCCATCTGCACTGAGTGGCTGAGTGACTGCATCATACTCTGGGCTCCCCCTTGGACTGGGGGAATCATGTCAAACATAACATCACTAGTGATCTGTTTCCTGAACCTGATCCTTCAGAGTGAACTCTCCAGTTGATTCATTTGCAAAAGCCGCAGCAGTCTTTAATAGGAGTTGTGAGCACTGTCACGTTAAAAGTGATCTTTACCACTGCTTCAAGCTGGAATTTCACAAAGCTGAAAGGTTTGCTAAGGTATCTTTCTATTGCTAATTGCACCACTCCATTGCACACTTCACATATGTCTGCACATATTCTTATGCTACTCACTCCCAGAGAGCAGATACATCCACGGTATATCAACCATGTTTTAAGAGCAGGCTGCAGTTCAGCAGCACTTTAAGCCAGCACGTGTACTAAAAGCGCTTGTGTTGCCTGCTCTCACTCTCATTCATTTCTGTTTCCATGTTATCTCCTGCTCAGTGCCAACACAAGCATTGATGCAGCCCTTCAGTGAATCAGGACTAACCTAAACAATAAATGGGGAAAAAAGTTTTTCAGTCCCTACCTAGTTCTCTGTGTGCAGAGAACTGCTGCAGAGGTGAAGTGTGGCTTCCCAGTGTGAAGGAGAAGTTGTAATAGCAGGAAAGAGGAGACAGGGCTCAGGGAAAAAGGCAGAGACAGAATTCTGCATGGTTTAGCTGTTGAAACATAGCCTTAGATACTAAAGCTGAATTCAGCATTGGCTTCTTCCTGCTGCTTTTTGCTGCCTGTGACCAGCAACAGGCCTTCCTCATGCCCACAGGTGATCTGATGGCATCACAGAGAAACCAGACAGTGACAGCTTTTGTACCCATTTCTCCAGCTGCCAGATCTCCTCTCCCAGGCCAGGAGACTGCTGGAACTACTGAGCGTGGTCCTGCGGAGGCACCAGGCTTCTGTATTCCATGGGGAAATTGGGCTTTAGCAGAGGTATCTCTTCTCTCCTTGAAGTGTTTTAGAGAGGAAGTAATTTGAAAAGTAAGTGCAAGATGAAGACAGGTTTTATTACTATTCCAAGCAGTTTATTTACCCCTGGGCCTCACTTTTGCAGAGACTTTTTTTTTTTTTTTTTCTGAATCAAGGAGCCTTAGTTATCTGAAAGAAGAGAAATAAAATAGCTGACACCAGTGAGGGAGAGTGTGGAAAAATGTCTTGCAAGTTTCTTCAGACAGCACCCCCTTCCCACCTGCGGTGGCACATGGCCTGAGGCTATGCCAGGTGGCTTGGCAGTGAGGGCAGGAGGAAGGAGCATCACTCCTTGTGTCCTGACTTGCACATGGAGCTGGTATTAAGGTGCCAGAAGATTCCAGAGGAGAGTGGCCTTAGTTTACAATTAACAAAACTTCAAATTGTACTATTTAATAAAAGGGTTTTCACACTGCAAATAGAATTCTAGTCTTAAGCCATCACATTTATATCTTCTGTCCTCCCTAAGCCACCTTTATGAACAGCTGCTGGATGATGAAGAAAGCAATAGGTTTTGAGAGCCAACAGTCCACTTAATGCAGAGAAACTTTATTCTGGAACGAAGTTCACCCCTGGGTGAATGACTTAATTCATAACTTAGGCTAAGTCTTCTGAGGCTTTGCAAAGGTCAGAGTAACTCTGAAGAGATGGTCTCTGTGCAGTACATTTCCAGGTTGCAAGGGGCTGCTGCCCATCAGTGTTTTTTAATTCAGCAAAGGGTGGAAATTCCTGGACTCTTCACCAGCAATATAGACGTGACCCTTGGAAAGCAACAGCACGATCTCTTCCACATCATTACCTTTTATTGCATTCACCGTTATATCTCTGCAAAAGAGGGAGACAAAATACCCGCAGAGCTATTTTCACTCTTTGACAGAACAAGTCTGTTGCACCTCGTGTGTGTAATGTGAAGAACATCAGTCATTTAGAGCCAAACTGCAATAGAAAAGGTCACAGTCGCTGTGACAGGGTAAATGAAATGTTTAATTCAAATAGCATATCAGTTACAGTTGCAATGGTGCTCAAAGTCACTTGTGTTTTCTTTTCTTTTCCCTAAAGCCCAGTGGTACAGTATGAGCTGCAGGGACCATTACACTGCAGAGCCGTTCCAGAAGGTATTTTGTTTTTATTTCAAAGGTTGTATAAACTAAATGGTAACTTTCAGGAGGAAATTTGCCTCCTCTCCACTGACTGCACAGACAGTGCTGTGAGAAGTGGACTAAATGTATGTTGCTTATATCTGTATTAACCTCAGTTTGAGAGCTGATTTTTGATTTTTTGCTGAGACTGGGACTTTCAGAAAATGCATTTTTCAAAAAGATTTTTGATAGCGTTGTTCAAACTCAATGATACAGAGAGTAAAGGGGAGATAAGTGATGGGTGTCATGGCAAGGAGCAGGTGCATATTCCTGGGTCTGATATTCCTCGGAGCTCTCTGGTTGCTCATAGAGAACAAAAAAGCTCAAGACAAAAAGATCATCCCAGTCCTTCAGCGTGAAGCCTCCTCAGGCCACCCACCAGCTCTGTTAGAGGGGCCAGAGCAGCCAGGTCCTGGAGCAGCCTCCTAGGTAAGTAGTCTGGGACAGACTTGAGGGTTATATGTACAGGTATCCCTTTCTCAATCCTTATCACAAAGTTTAACTTCGTGACAAAAAAGGAATCTTATCTTCCAGCCATCTCTCTTTGTTTATTCATTTATTTTGACAGTGGAAAATGTTGTTGCCTATGCTGCCAAGCAATACTCATCACAAAGACCTGTCTCAGCCAGGATCTTGGAACCCATGTTTAATGGTGGTGTTTGAAAGTACAGTAGGCACCAGACTAATCGCTCTAAGCACTAAAGACTAATCTCACCATCCATTCCAGTGAAACAGATTTTCCTAAGGCATTAAGTGCTAGCTGAACACCAACAGGATACACTGTCTTTCGGAAAGGCTGTTCAGCACGTCTGACTGTTGGCTTGACAAAGGGGCCCTGAGAAAGCTCCTAAATCAGTGCTGTGGCACTAACTGTTTCTTGGCTTGCTGGAGCTTTCAATTTAGATGATAATTGAAGGAGAATCATTGTAGGAAGAAGGATGTTTTCCAGGACAAGGAAGAGAGGTACCAGTTCTGATCTCCACAGTGGGCTCTGTAATTTAGCAAGTTGGCATGTGTCTGTGAGTGATGGTAAAAGTCAACAAATCAACATAGCCGTCAGCAAATGAAAACTACACTTAACATTGGATCACCAAGGAAAAATGGTCTGCGGTGTGATAGCCTGGATAAAATGAAAATAGGCCTGAGACAAAGCATAAATAAGGATGTGATAAAGAAGAGATTTTGGCTGCTGTCTGTGCAATATAGTTAGTAATGAACCGTACAGCACCAGATCCGTGCTGTGTCATTTGGAGTCTGCATTTACTCCCAAAGGATAAAGACTTGACTCTTGTTCTACACAACCTAGTGCTTTGTTGGTGAAGCCAAATTGTACCAGCTCATATTTGCCATGGGCTAGGTGCGCGCAAATGGACCATGACCCAGCAGAAGTCTTTGGAAGCCCTAAGAGACTGGGAGTTTGAGTAAACAGCCTGAACGTGACGTTAGCTATCTGAATCTGTGATGAAGCGTGTGAGTATGTAGCCTGCAGCTCAGAGGACCCGGATTGTGTGAAGCATCAGTAAAAAACTGCAGAAGGGAGGACTCTCTGACCTTCAGCTCCATAATTTTCTCAAATTTGCTTTGCAGTGCGACATAAACTGCTACGATTTTAAGAAGCCAAGATCATTTTTTTTTGACACTCTGATGCTGTGTGTCTTTTGGAAAATAAAACAAAATGAAAAAGATCGGAGAAAGCAGAGCTGTGGCACAAATTTGAAGGTTTAGTGATTCACACACAAAAAGCTCTCTTCTCCCTGGCATGCCTGCCAAGTTCCCCGTTTCAACCTCTGATGCTTTTACTATTAAATTACAGCTACTGAAGCGGATCCTGAATTGGTGCTCCCAAAGACAACAGCAGTTGCTTTACTAAATGGCAGGAATCCTAATGGCAGCAGCAGCAATCACAGGAACAGCAAGATCTCTCAGTTGTCTCTTTGTGGATGTCATCTTGATTTAGGCTCCAAATGTCCCTGCTGCTGAGGGTCCTTGTTTAGTGCTTCTCCCTGTTATGGATTAATAGAATCATCTCATTTGCCTTGACTTTCATACTATACTTCACAGCTTCCAAGTTATAAGCAGACCTTGTGTGTGCTGCATTTATGTGGGACTTTTTTTATAGCGTATTTGTTGGTTTGAGTATAAATTGAAGGTGCCATTGCAAATGTTGTGTGTGTTTTGCATGAGACCACTCACAGGAAAAAAATTGGAGGAATATAGGATGATGAGGCCCTAGTGTGGGAGTGTGTAAGGAGCTGGAAAGATCTTGTAATTAAACAGCAAGGGTAACTCGTGTGAATAGAGCTGTAGAATCCTTGGAGCAGCACAGGCAGGTGAAGTGCTGTGTGGAGCCTCTGCAATGCAGCGAGCTGCAGCTCTGCCCTCCCGCTTCCTCTCCCCACCAAAAAAAAATCATCCCAAGAGCCACATGGAGATTTTCAGGGATCTGTCCCCCCCCCCCTTTTTTTTACAGCCAAAATCAAACTTTGTTAAAGTCACTTATATAGTTCCCCTCTCTCTTTTTTTTTCCCTGCATTCTTTTACTGGCCTGAAGGTAGATCAAAAATCACTTTTTCTGTGTGAAATATGATTTGTTGGTTATGAAATCCTGTCCATCTTCACAGGGTAACTCCAATTAGCACTGTTTGATCAGTGCAAACACTTCTTAAACTACCTAAAGGCTATTCAGATGCTGTTCCTCATTTTCTTGCAAGGTTAAGCATTGTAAGAGCATTTCTTTCACTGCATACCTGTGGGACATACTCATTACCAAAGAGTCACTGACATGCAATGAAATAGGTGCTGTTATACCTGGAGTTAGGAGAACATTATCTTCTCTATTGGCTTTTTGTGTACATCTGCAGGTAGTGCTTACAGAGAAGGCTCCCTGGAGCTTTTAGTCGTAAATACAATGGCAAATATATATATATATATATATATATACACACACACACATATATATATATTTTTACTTTCCGTTGTGATACGCTCTGAAATCTTCATCACCCTACAAACTACAGTGAGAAAAAGCAGCTACAAGAGATGTGCTAGGTACAAGGCCCTGTTAAAATGCTAACATGGCACAATGTGGCCTCCACTCAGCCTTTTAGAGCCATTGTCTTGTGGAAGATATATATGTCCTCAAGATATATATATTCCCCCAGAAAACTGAGTATTTGAGAGGTTATTTTTATCATGGATTGGAATATATCTTCTTCATCTTCACAATGAAGTAGAAATCAATGATAAATGTCTCTGCTAGAGGCTCCTGTTTTTCTCTAAATTGACAATAATGTTTATGCTGAGCAGCTTAGATTTGTCTGTCTAACTTTGGATGACTAAGTTAGGGCAGAATAATACCAAATACTCTATGTCAGAAAGCTTGATGAGCCAAGTACTAAATTGGAATTTCAGAAGGGAATTCACTTCGAGGATAGATTTGTGTGGTCACTGCTCAGATATGCAAACAGGCCAAGATATAAAGTCTAAAATAGGCAATGAGGATGAAAACACCTGTATGTGCCTGATAAGAAAATTTATTCATTACTAAGCAGCAACTTACTAGTGAGTTATCAGCCTAACATCTGGCAGAGTAGCATGGGCTATCTTGCTATTAGAAATATGACATAAATAGTATTGCTTTGACAACATAGCCTACTCTTTCCAAAACTTTTCCATTCTCTCCCTGTTTCTCTCTGATCATTGGTATATCATATCTCATTGGTATATCTGATCAGAGAATAACTTTGTTGTTGCTGTTCTCTAGAAAATCATGACTTTCCTGGCATTTTTCTCAGTTCTAAACAAAACAGAGGCAGGATGATGAAAATTCCCACTGAGTAAAAGTTCAGATAGTTTATTTCAAAACAGCAAAATCTTTTCATTATGGTAATGTCGTGTATCAGAAAAATTGTTGCCTACAATGCACAATACCTCCTTTATTGAATAAAATTGAAACATAAATACAAAAAGCATTTTGACACTGTCAGAACAAGCCAGCTGGACTTTTCCCTTTTGAAAAATGCAATCAAATTGTACTCTCAAAATTTAATACAACTGCATTTTCCAATTGGAGAACTGATCCATCAGCTGACTCTAGCCTAAGGAGTCTGATATTGCCAGTGGAAATAGTAAAAATGATAGCGATCTAATTGGACTAAACTTGTAGAGCTTTGATGGAACTATTTCCCTAGCTTAAATTTTTGTAGGCTCCTCAGTCTCTGGGCCAGGTCCCTGGGTTGTGGAAGGTAGTAGCCAGATGGATGTGATGGGACCATACAGTGGTAACATCAGAATTAGTGCAATCTATTTGCCCATCCCTACCTCATGGTCCTGAGTTTAAGAGGAGTGTTTGCTGATCCACTGGAGCTGACTTGGTTCCCCACAACAAACACCTTGCCACAATCTGTCACTCGTCTAAGCTGTAGAAAAACAAACAGATTTCACTTATTAGCTGGTGAATCCAGGAATGGAAGTAATAACTTTCTCAGATATCTCTTTCTTGGAGAACACTTGCTGTGATCTTTGCTTTTCCAAAATCTGATACGATTTAATCCATAGTTTGCTCATTTGTGCTTTCTTTCCTGCTTGACATTTTTGACATGCCAAATAAGAGACTCAGAGAGACTGTTCTTTTTCTGTAAAGGGTACAAGCTGTTTTTACAGACCACGGCTTGCATTTGAAACAGAACAGAGGCCTCTATTTTTGCATTTTAGAGAAAGCGTAGAAATGAAAAGCTTTTCCATGAACTCCACTACACTCGCTGCTCTCCATCTTACCTCTCTGAAATAGGATTGATCCTCTACAGCCCAGGATGCATAAGGAGCTTGTTGCTCCTGCATTTCTAGTCAGCGAGCTCCTTTTGAAAAGACACATCAGGTCAGTGCCCTTGTGCTGTGTGCTATTAATCCACTGAACTAATATCTGAAACCCAGGATGCTTTTAACCAGCTACAAATGAGCAAGTTAATAATCATTAAGTTACTCAATCATGGCTGTGTATTCTTGCCTTCCACATCAGTACTTTCTGAATAAAGTCATCCTCAGATAAAGAAAAGTCATGATACCTAGTGGTCTCATACTCACAGACTCCATCAGAAAGCAGAAAAGTTAATGCTTACTTGACCTGCTGTTAAATAGAAGCTGACTTGTTCTTAGAGCAACTTGGTACCTAAAAAATTAACGTCACCTAGGAGAATCTAGGTGCCTTGCCTTGTTTTTCTCCAACATGGTATAGAAGATAAAGGGGAAATGAAATTCATACCCTCAAAGGAGAATAAGCATACCGAGGTCAAGGAGTTTACCTTGCATTCCTCATCTAGAAACTATTTTTGCTGTTTGCTTAATTCCTCTAGGCACATTCTCACGGTGACCAGGTCAGCTCATCTAAGAGGCAGGCTGCTTCCAACACTAATCAACTCGAGCAATGTCCTGCAAACCTGTCAGTGTGCTACTCTGCCCAGGAGGATGCAACATCATGGCCTGGGGTTTTGTTAAACCCCTCAGGCATTTCACAGCTTTTACAGAGCTCACAAAGTTTGAACAGCTTCACAGGCATTTTAGCTGTCTTTTAAGCACATGGCCTTATTTCATGGTAAATTAAATCTCAGGTTTTTCTAAAAAAAGGGAAGCAGCAATCATGTATGCTCTTCTAGCAGGTATTCTGGGCATGTAATAACTGAAATATTCTTGAAAGACGAGAACTGGGTGAATGAAGGGAGACTTCTAAGGCACCTTACCTAAGTTGCAAGGTTAGACTGTGGACTCCCCAGGTAATGAAAGGAAAGACGTAAGAAAACCCTTAGAGCAGGAACTGAAATTGGACTAAATTTAGGGTGTCCATCCTTCTTACCCATACATCCTACTGGCAGCTCAGTTTCTCAGCTAAGCTCACTTAAAGTGGGAAGCCCTAACTGTGACTGGAAAATATTCCCATTAACATTTTCCTCACGACAATCAGTCACCACTGATTTTCCTCCCTAGTCAGATGAGAGGACTTGTGATGTAAATACTGTTTTTTTTTTTTTTTGAGAAGAGTAGCACTATTTAAGTAAAAATATTATGTAAATCAATCTAGAGAGGGGACTATCAACCAGCACCCCAGTCAAAAATACCCTCCCATACCTACTCAAGATAGAAGATGGACATCAACACCACAGGTTTTTATTGAGTGTTTCTTGTTGCTTGTTCTGCAAAGACCTTGATAAAATCCACCCACACTAGGTAGGGAGAAATGATCCTGATATTTCATTTGTACTATAGCAATAAAAATCAATACCAAGCACATCATTGCTTTTGCTTTGCATTTTACTTGTGGCACATCCAAGTCTGGTAAAATAAAGCAAAAGAAAATAGAACTGTGGGGAAGCATTTGCCATTTTTCCCAGATTCTGGTGTCTAATATAAGCAAACCTGATAAGTAGCTTCTGCAAAATGTTATTTGAAATAATATTTGAAATTTTAATGAAATGCAATCGAAAGCAGAAGAAGTCATTCTTAATGCACAGATCTCTTTTGTTCTATTATGCATTGATGAGGAAATTTGCATGATCATTAGGGAATGGCTGAAGTTTGGAATCTTTTTAATGAATATTACATTCCCACCTATTAATGGGAGGAATGACAGTAAATTCTTTTTGTAGTGAATTTCTGCCATCTGTATAACTTTTCCCTAGAGCGTTACTAAGGATTATGTCAAAGAAGACATCTAAATAGTGGAGAGGAAGGAATTTCAACAGAGTACAAAGTAATATATAACCAGTTTCCCATGTAAATGTTATCTTCTGTCTTTGGTAGTGTCTTCCTAGTTTTCCTTTTTTTCTTTTTTTTTCTTTCTTTTTTTTTTTTCATTTTGCAAATTGCCCTGTACTCCATAAAGTTTACCTGACCCATCTGCACACTCTTTTTGTTTTGGCTTTATAACATATCATCTAACATATATATATATTCACTGA
Source organism: Tinamus guttatus (assembly GCF_059628265.1). Lineage (NCBI taxonomy): Eukaryota > Metazoa > Chordata > Aves > Tinamiformes > Tinamidae > Tinamus > Tinamus guttatus. The sequence goes on from NW_028289026.1 coordinate 812,719, forward strand.
AATACCTTTGACAAAAAAAGCTGGCTTGGATAAGTGAAAATCCAATTGATTCTGACATATTTTCCTACTTAAGCTCCACAATTTTCCAATACTTTTGTAGCTTTACTAAAGGAATGACAGATAGACTACAGACTTACTTTTCAAGATCATGGTTATATTTTCATCCACAATTTCTTGCATACAACAAACACAACAGTTTGCTTCTGAACTGAAATAGACATTTCAAGAAAGACAACCAGTCTTGATTAAGAAAAGTCTTTGCAACAAATATTGAATTATAGCATGTACCCACTAAAACTATTCAGAAAATATGTCCCTCTCTTTTAATTATTTTGATCCTGAAATAAGTATTTTTCAGAATGCTTTTGCAGTACCTGGGTTTTGTGATTGCAAGATCTTTTAATCAAACTTGTCATAATCGAAAGTGATTAGATTATGTCTTTCTTGTTATACTGTTGTTTTGCGTTTTATTGAGAAGAAGTCATGAGACCTGTTTGCAAATGAACATAAGGAGAGATACGATCTTGCCTGTATGTAACATGACAACAAGTAGAACTACAAGCTATTGAACACCATAGTTGCACTGCCTTTGCCCAAATACTGAGGATTTATGGGTTTAAAGCATTACAGTCTTACTGATAATAAACACTAAAATTTCCACAGCTTTTCTTTTTTCTTTTTATCCAAAACATTTATTTAGGAAACAAATGGAATTACTCTACTTTTCAATTATTTTAACCTTCAGTTTAATTAATTCTTCAATTTATTTTCAAACTTCAGCCTCCAGCTATTAGATACTGTTGTGGAATGACCTGCTACTTCTCTATAAAGCTTACTATTATCTGATACCTTTTTCTTGCAGGCATTTTTAAATCATTTTGCAATATTCTTTGGCTTTCAAAAGCTAAATAACTTTCTCTCCTTTGATTTCTTCTCTCCAGGTCACACATCCTTCCTATAGTTTTTTTTCTGAATTCTTTTTAGCTTCCAAAATTCTTTACGGATTGTTTTTTATGCTGGTTCTTTAAAACTTGTCTTTCTCTTTCAAGCATATTTCTGAGGAACACTTTCTTCTAAAATGAAAGTGAAGGTTCAACATGGGAATACATCTGACTACTTACCTAAAATGACTCACTGCCCTCTAACCCACCAGAAACAACCCTCCACCTCAGGTCTGATGTCAAAATTACAAGAGTCCTGTATGTCCCCTGAATCTGTGAAAATGACTGATGCTTCATATTCCTGCTGTGGAAAAAATCTGAGCTAACCAGAAGTGTGCAGTAGGTTCACAAGGTCTTTGTGAATAGATATCCTGGTGTGTTACGATGCAGTGTGAACAATGCTCCTCAGCAAATGTGAGCATGAGGCTTCCGTTAGTCACTGCCATGAAGCATGTGAACATCTTCTGAAATGTGCTGCAAACACAAATCTGCACATCTAACATGTCTCCCATCTTTTTGTCTACTTTGTATCCGCTGGAGAATGGAATCGAAGGCAGTGAGTTGTGCACTATCTTGTTTTTCTTTTTTCATGGAGCCACCATGTCTTCCACTAGCAGCAGAGAAGTGGATGGAGAGCAGTTCAGGGCAGCAGTATGCTTGGCAGGTAGTGACTTCTTAACTCAGAGAAGAAAAGTCCCTGTATAAATTTTGTGTCATCACACCCGTACTGAGACTGGGGACTCCACTGCCTTTAGGACTGGAGCTGCTGACTTGCACACGGAGCTCAAAAGTCGAAACTGATCTGGAGATGAGAAGCAGAAAGTGTTAAACCAGAGAGAATGATTTGACATATCCAGCCTGTTTCTTTACTTATATAAGTCATGCCCCCAATAAAAGTTAAGTACTGAATTGTGCTGCCAAAATATTTATTAATCAGAGTAATTATTTCTCTTGCCACTTTCAGGAATCCCAGACATGGCTCTCTCTATCAGTGATGGTGCATACAATGGAAACTACTGAAAGCAGCAAAAATAATCTAACTATTCTGAAGTGAAGAGAGTTACCCGAATACAGGTACAACCATCACAATGTGTCATGTATTTCAGAGATGATGGTTGTCTCAGTTCCTAAAGGAAAAGGAAGCCTGTGGCTGCTAGGTATTTGAAGAGAAAAAACGTATTTTTATTTGTCTTGCTCCAATAAGTCCTTATTCACAAAGAATATGTGGGTTGTTAGCTTTTAGTTATTATGCTAATAGTATTCTGCTAAAGGTATATGGAAAATATGTCTTCTCACTTGTGGACTCATGTATTCTTTAAAAAAAATATTAAGCCTGTATAAAATAACTGTGACATTGATATCTTACCTAATTTTTGTTTTAACAGAAACAGTCAATATCCTCTCTTTGCATGAGCACATGAAATTCTATATTACCACTCTAATTCCTTAATTCTGTAACTCGATTTCTTTATCCACTTAAGCTCAACAGCAATGTTTTCCACATGGAAAGATTTAGTACCCATAAAGATGTTCCCATAATCTGTGGTGCTACAGGGGGAGTCTATCCCTCCTTCCAAGAAACATATGATTCCTATAGAGTTCTTTGATGATTAAAGATAACTCAGACTCAGAAGTCCTTATGAATGGAGAAGGGCAACTGGGTTTAAGACTTAGACACCTAAATTAAGGTGTCTAAATATGAAAGCTTGATTCAGGGGCCTAACCCTAGATGTCTAGTGCTTTTTGAGATGCTCTTTTGATGCTGTTCAGGTGCTCATTTGGCTTTCAGTTGCCAGTGCAGAAGAGCGTAGGTCTCCTGTAGGCCCTGTGCTTATATCTGCCAACTCCATATCTTGCACGGCTTAGTTTATCTCAAATGGCAACAGATACCTGTGTTTAACTAACTGCCCAACACTCTAATTACTGTTTAAGTTAAGGAAAATATAGTCATTACAGTCAATAGAGAGATTCAGCAGTTACCAGGTTGTCAGCTGGGTCAGTCTAAGTTCCAGTGAGGGCACAGACTATAACAATTGTTTAGGTACCAAGTTCACATATAGACATTTTTTTGCAGACAACTAGTTTTAGGTGTCTTTATCCCAAACTGAGTCCAACCCATGGAGTCTTTGCTATAAAAATGGGTGAATTCAGAAATGGAAGACAAAGCATGGAGGGCTGGTGGGGTGAGGAACATCTGTGCATACATCTTCGTCAGGCGCACCATTGACTGACACAGATAATTACTAGCTATTGCTAGTCTCATCCAGGATGTTTCAGTGGATATTATGCCTACACCAAAGGTGACAATGAGAAGGTGACTTTCTCTTTTTACCTTCTCCTAGCTGCAATTAGGCAGTGCCTCTCCTACTGAAATGCTCACTCGTATCTGTAAGCAGCTGCAGTCCAGAAATAATTACATTTTTTTGGAGCTGTCCTGTTTTTTATATTAACACAATTGGCTTAAGCACCAATCACTATATTAAAAATAATATGAACTTGATTGTGCCCTTCTGTTTCAATCAAGAATGTCTTCCACATGCTTGACAGGAAGGGAGAATAGTACAATGTTTAAAATGCTTCCAAAATTTACCTTTCAGTTTCTTATACTATTAAAAAAATCCTCTCACCACTCAATGCAATTTTCACAAGGTACCTAAAACAAAACAACCTTGAATTGTCTTATGACATTAGCTTCCATGATTATAAATCTCAAGTTGAGAGCAAACAGGTAGATATGATACTCTCCTGGAACCATGTTTCTGAATAATATTATAGCAAAAGATGTTCTTTATAGTCTTTACTACAGAAAATATGCAAAATTTTATTGGCAACATCTCTTTGACAGATGCCACAAATGTCCTTGTTTAAACCAGCATTAGAACATTAAACACAACATGAAAAGGCAGCTGTTATCTGAATTCATATTTAATGAAATATGAAAGTGAAAAAAAAAGCATCCAGAAATTAAAAATAAAACTGGAGTTGACTAAGGTACCAATTATGAATTAAATGTATGTGTTGCGTTCAAAGCTGTACTGATCCAGACTGATCCAAAGAGGTGTAAGACTGAATAATTTACAAAAGCAATTTAAGAAGTTGTGAATGTTCATGCCAAAATCCTACTTTTCTTCTTAACTACTCAACTCAACTACTCTACTTAACTACTCTTCTTAACTACTCTTCTTAACTTGAGTTTAGCTTGTTTAATCACTATTTGTTAACACTATTCTTTAGAAGAATTGGATAATTATTTAGGAGGAGCTTTCCAATAAGTGCCTTATCAAAAACGTCAAATATCATTAACCAACTCATTGCTAAGTACCACAGTCATGGAAACAGAAGGCAAACTTTCCTTCTTAAGAGTAGAAGATTGTACACCACCCAGTCAGACCTGTCATCTTTGTATTTGTCAAGATAATTATCACAAATTATTCTGCACCCTAAAACAAGAACACCAAATACGTTCATTGATAATGTGCTTAATGAAGAGTCATTCTGAGCTCCTCAGACTCTTGCTTTACTTTCTACACTCATTCCTCCTAAATGAGAGCATCTGTGTTAGGTTCTACAGAAGACTGATCGCAGCTTTCCAAGACACCATCCTGCAACTGGGACCTCCCACACACCTAATTGCAACAGTAGTGGCACTGTGGGTGAGTTGTGAGAAACCTTGCAGATTTCTCTCAAGCTGATATCAAGGAACTCATTTCTGTGAAAAGTAACAGGCTTCTCCAAATCAGCAGGTCAGTCCTCAAAAGGTCAGGACCTCAAAAGAAGTGGCTTAGGCATAGCAGGTTCTATTTCTGCCTTAACTGATTGGATGGAGAATTTTATGAAGTTGGTGGAGCTGCTCAGCTCGACAGGAGCTATGTGTGGTCATGAGTTTGGGTCCCTTTTTATGCTTGTCTCATTTCTAATGGGCTTGCTAACATCAGCTAAGACTGTCAGCAGTGAGCATGTCATAAGCACAGCACAGAGATGAACTGTAGATATTTTGCATGTGAAACGTTTCTAGTACGTTCACTCTTGACAGGCTTGCTTGTTATGAACACAAGGATGCTAAACTTGCCTCATTCTGCAGGAGCGAATGGACCTCTATGGTCATTCAGCAAAAAATATTTCAGTCTTCCTACTGTCATTTTACAGAATATGAAAAGGGTCTGAAATATCAGGCTTTGCAGGAGGGGAAAATTGTTTCCTGAACAGATCTAGTTGCTATCATTTCCCTGGAAATCTCCTATTTCAAAAATTTATCTTCATTTTGATATTCCTTGGGACAGTCAGTAATTACCATTTTTGTAATTTGAATATGTAAGCATTAGAATTGAAAGCCTACCATAAACAAATGTCTTGTTTTTATTCTGGCACTTTCCATTTTCATTTGTTGTGTATTTCACAGATCATTCTCACTGATTTCATCTGGATTTAGATGCCTGAACATTTTTTAATATGTACAATTTCACATGCTTCTAAGCCTTTACAAGCTTATTGTTAGGGTTTGATTTTGATCACCACCATCTCATGAGGTATTCAGTAGATCTGTACTCAAATAAAACTGAGAAAGTGTCATCAGAAACTACCTTTGTCTGAGAATTATTTCTCATAATCCCTCAGAGGAACCATGCTTAAACACCTCCAAGATAATAAGCAACTGCCTGCATCAAGAAGTCATTAGCAGGGACAGAGGAAAAGCCATTAGACTTAGGAGAAGTAGCAGGCAGTGGTTTTGATAAGCTCACAAAAGTGAGCAGGTGAGTGCTGCAGGGGAGTGGGACAGCCTATCATCTACTCTAGCATATAACAAAATTCAAATAAACTCTACAGAATTTGGGTATCTTCCTACTAGGAACGTTCACAAGAATTCAGGCTGGCTGAGATGCTCAACCATGAGTGCACAGGCCTCCTGCACAAGTCCCCCATGCACGAAGTGGCCAAAATAGGAAATTAAAACTGGAAATCTGGTTTCTATCCATGAAAGACACATTTCCCCTCAGAGGATCTGACAGCTGGGGAAAACAAAAAGGCTTTTTTTTCCTGCTATCTAAATATCAACATTGGTATTTTTGCATCTATTCTCACAAAAACCTAGCAGCATGTGCACAAACTATGCTAGATTCGTAAACTTGGAGTCCGAAATACTCTGAAAATGCAGAGACGTGACTGTTATTGAATATAGCTGAAAATAATATGGCTATTATTGAATATAGCTAATGTTTTAGCTTCTGTGTCTGCTCAGTCGGGAGTCCTTGTGCTGACACCTCCCCTGGTGGGTTGCAAGGCAGATACCTGCGTGACTGGAGGCTCATCATTACCGTTGAGTACTTCATGCAGAGCATTAGCCAGTCACTCTACCCATCGCCACTGGAACTATCAACATCCATCAGCTGTGCGCTTCAACCATTGCATTAAACAAATAATACATATGGCATTTTTAATTAATAGCATCAGTGAGGCCTCAAGCGCTATAGATTCAGTGTTTGCCAAGACTAAATGTGAGGGTCAGAAAGCCATATAGGAAAAGAGGGATCTTCTTCGGCGCAAGCAGCCTGTGCCCTTGTAGCCTAGTTTGGAGGCCACTGAAGTAGCTGGGGTGACTTCATTTCAGCGCTTGTAGTGGGCTTTGGAGCTCCGTTCTGGTTGTAACTGTGAAATCCAGTGCGGACAGCAGAGCAGCACTTGTGAGAATCTCTGCGGCTATAACTAGAAACATAATCCTTAATTCAGATGTTGTGATGCTGAAAGCTCTATATAATCCCTAGGCACATAAATAGTGAGGCTGCTTGGCAAAAGGGATTTTCTTTTTCCTGAAAATGCTGCATAAATCCATTATTTTTTCATTTATTTCAAAACTGAAATTCTCAGCAGTCAATGAATATTTATATTGACAGATTATCCACTCGAATACATCAACTTCATGAGTCCCAACTGGTATTTCTTCCAAAAAAACTATCAAGTTCTTTTTATCTCAAAATATTTTCCAGAGAAGACCAGTGTTATTATTTTCCTTTTATATATAGATAAACTGAAATCCCCAGAACTTCATCTCCATAAGCTGTCCTTGGCCCAACAATATTTCATTTTGAAATATTCTTATCCTTACACCCTTGTCTCTTACAAATGGATGTATCTGAAATATATTCCTTCAGGCATTTTTTTTTTCTCTTCAGATGAACTGTGGCTTATGTCTCGAAATGTCCTCAAACTCTTAATCTGTTCACCCTGTAGTGGAGGGGAGTTACATCCGTGTTTATAAAGATAAAATTAATTTTGAGAAAGTCATAGACACTGTTTAATGTGGTCTCTAATCAGGGAAAAATAATGAATACATTACCTGTGGTTTATTTTATGTCTAAAGCAAAACATGATTTGATCACTGAGTCTTTAAATTTTCCTCTATGCAGATGTTTTTCCTAATTTTGGAGCTTTCTGCTTTGTGCCTTGAACTCTACAAATACAAATATAGAAGAGGAAGTGATCATGACCTTCCCAAAACTATGAATATCTCCAGGCTGGCAATCCATGGAATTTCTATATTTACTCATATAATAGCCACATTTCCTTCTACACACACATATCCTACCTTGGATATCTGTCCTCTTTCCCAATGTGCAGCCATTTCACATGTACACAAATAAATTCACTTAATTGCATAGTTAGTAGAAGTATCAAAGCTCTTATAAGGTCTGGTCGAGTTGCAAAGTGGGAGCTACAACACTACGAAGTGAATTTTGTATCATTATTATGTTCTCTACACTAAATACAAGGAAAAGTCTTGGGGGAAAAGCCTTCAGAGATGTAGTAAAAAATCATCAAGTAAAATTTCAAAACTTCAAAACTTCCCCAGTCTGGAAAATGCATACAAGGATTAAACACAAGCAGAGCTTTGTATTTACCGAGGACAGCTATTATTCTTTTTGAGTCAGGAATTAAATATATATATAAGCATAAGTGAGTGTATAAAAATGCATAACTTTTATATATATATGAGATGAAATGTCCTATCTAGAAACATTAAAACAATCTTTTAAATTACACCATCTCTACTGTTACCTGATGCTAGCAGACTGTTAGGCTTAGGTGCTTCTAAATTTGTCCAGGTAGGCTAAACTTTTAATAAAGATTTTTTGTTCTACAATGACACATAGTAAAAGGAGAGAGGATGGGTTCTTCTATGGCAGAGTAAAAGCACTGCCGTGGCAAATAGTAGGGCCATAACTCTGTTATGGAGGCTGCTCAACTAATGCAGGGCTCCATTCTGGATTTTAGCATGTATCCTTCACTCTTTGCATGTATAATATTATGGGATAAGGGCTATGGAACTGAAGTGATTAGTGAGATCTTATGTTGAAATTCAAGTTTGCTCTACAATTATAACTACAGTGTCACTGAGTACCACGCTGTCCTCTGTTGTTTCTTCCCTTTTTGATCCTGGAGCTTCCCAACAAGTGTCGGCATAGTTGAGATAAGGCACTGGCTTGAGACAAGGATCTGGTTTGAGACAAGGAGATTACCTGAACACCCAACCCTCTTCCCAGCAATGTTTTTGAGTGACTGTTGGGAGGAGGCCTCCTGCAGTGGAGCTGCAGGGAGTCTAGGCAGCTCCCAGGCAGCTCCTGCTATACCTGCACTGATGCCTGAGGGACAGGCAGCATTTGCCCATCTTTCCAAATACAGCACTTTCTACATTATCTATGCTGCATGTCATCTTCTGGACTTCAAATCATTTCTGTATTTCATTGATTTAAATTCTAACCTTCTGAAATTCTTTTGGTCCCTCTTGGCTTGTTATTGTCACGTCTGAGAACGTTCATTCTGTTCTGCCATCTAGGTCATTAATGTGTATGTTGAGGAGTAGACCAGATCCTACCATACCCAGCCTATTTTGAATTATTGACAATTTTCTGTTGTTTCACAGTAAGTTGTGCATTCACATTTATAATGGTCTTCATTCAATTCATGCTTGTTTCATAACCTTTACTGAAAAGTAAAATACTTACACAGGCTGGGCAGTTTAAACTGAGCTGTGGTCTCGAGGAACTGAATTGTCAAATTTCTCATTTAGTTAGATTTTTAGCAATAAAAGTTTTTTTTTTCTTTTCTCTCTAGAAGTCTTCCAAAAATTTATGGCAAAGTCTCAAGAAAACCTGTGAGAAAATAAGGCTGACTTCACTCTTTACTTCCAGTTCTCCTGTCTAAACAACCATTACTTAAACTCGTTGCTAAGACTCCATTCTGAGCTGTCCAGAACGTCATTTATTTTGTATTTACTTTTACAATACAAATTAGCATCTCCCTGGGCATCAGTGTAATAGAAATAGCTGCTACCAATATACTTTTGTGACTAGTGTTAGAAAGTTTGACTCAGTAAAAGACGAGGCTCTGACTACTGTTAAAAGTTATTGCTGTCTCAGGTTACTAAATTTTTTAACTTCTTGATAAGTAAGTCATTCGAAACATAAGCTTCTCAAGCTGTTTCAGGTTTTTACTCCTTTTAAGTGAACCAATCTAAATGAGAATCTCCTGAGATCAATAGTTCATTTTTTCACAGAGCATCTAACTGCATCGTATAGATCAGGTGAATTATCTTTCACTGAGCTCAGAAGTTATAAAACTGCAAATCTGTAGTATAAAACTTCTGCAGAAAATGACATTGTGACTCTTCCTATTTATACCTGACTCTTCCCGAGTAAATGTCATATTCCAGCACAATAATTGCTTTAATTGTAGATTGTCCTTAGACTGTATTACATATTTCTCTCTCTTAAAGCAGGCTATTTACTTCTACGTTTCAACCAGTATCTCTTCCACTGGGTGATATAGGTCCAAATATTTTTTTGCAACCAAAACAGAGGTAGTTTTTATAGTTTCTTTTTCTTTTTTTCATTTGGGTCCTTTTTTGTTTCTTCCAATAGCAAAAGTTCTTAAATGTACATGAGATTTTTTTCCCCATCATCTTTCTTAATTCACAAGATGTAAAGATACATATATATATATTTATGCCAGTTCAAGGAATGATTCTTTTGAAACAAATAAACTTTATTTCAAACCTTGTAGACAAGGATAATCACTCTGTGAGCTCCAGGGTAGAAGGAAGACTCATAAAAATGGGTCTGCAGAGCCACATGAGGAAGAATTAGCGTTTGCATTGAGCAGTGTTGGGGAGCTGCAGCCACTGAAATCCCTCAAAGCATCTGCTCTTGAGGCATAAGCAGAAACGCCCTCCTAATGGGAAGTGTGAAGGTCAAGGTTGCAGAAAGCCATCAGATTAGACTAGGAATTTCACCATGTTCTTGGGTACAGATGTTAAAGAAACTCCTGAGGGCTCTTTCTACGACTCTTTCTATTATCCTAGGCAGAGTGTGCAGCTCGGAGAAAGAAGTTTCATTGTTGACAGAAAATAAAATCTAATTTGTCAGGATATTTTCCAAGGTTTTTCATCATGTTGAATTCCTAGCTATCACTGTGGCTGCAAGACTTGTGGTAATTTATCTTTAGCAAGGTTTAGACACTGCCTTACAGTGCCAGCTGTTGTCATACTAGGGCATTACAATAGCAATCACAGGAAACAAAGGTAGGTGTCCACATTTGTGAGTTCAGTATGAGATCAACTGCAAAACTATATGTTGCTGCCATTTAATTCATTGTTAAATCAGAGTTTCGTTGTGGTCTGTTCTGTACCAGCATTATTCAGGACTTTTATTATTGTTATGGATAGTGTATATGGAATATGTTTATTAATTTTTCATGTGACCCCAGGGTCAGGGGGTCACCTAGAATTCAGGGTTATCTGAAGGATTGAAAAATAGGATTCAAATTTAGGGTACTTTTGACAAAGTGTATAAATACTGAGAAAAAAAAAAAACAGATAAAGTGGAAGGTGCTATGTGCAGGTAGTGATAAGCATCTGCTCATATGCAGGATAGCTAGCACCCCATAAGCATCAGTACAACAGGAAAAGATTTGGGGTGGCGGGACACTAATGAACCACAAAGTGAACCTGAGCCAGTAACACTACACTCCTGCTATAGAAACACCATGAGATATAGCACCTCAACACAGATAAACAGGATTTTGTCCATACAACACATATAGCTCAAATCTTTCTTCTGCTTTCAACTTTGCTGTGGCCTCAGCTGGAGCTGGACACTCAGGCACCAGGTTTCAGGGGTGATAGAGAGACCCTGGTTAGTGTCCAGAGAAGATCAGTATGAATGGTCAAAGATCCAAAGCCACAGCACTCAAGGAAGCTGAAGTTATTGAAACTGTTTACTAATCAAAAAAAGAACACAGAGACACAATTACAGCTTCTGGCACATAACAAGTAGATGCAGAGAAAAAAAGAATTAATTCTACTTAATTAAAGTGGCATATATTACAGTGAGATTTAAATTAGGCAGTAGGAAAAGCTACTAGTAAAGGCAAGAGTAATTAAGTGCAGAAATAAACTGTGCAAGAAATATGCATCACTGGAGGTTTTTAAGAAGAGTCTAGAAGAGCATCTGTAATGTGTACAGGAACAGACCATCCAGCCATAGGACTAGGAAAGAGAAAGAGCTGTTCTGATTTTGGTACTAACAAGTAGGCAGAATTTAAGTTTTCTGAATGCAAACCTCATGTCAGTGATACGCTGTCTGTGTAGCCTTAGCAGATAGATGACCTAGAGCACTTATTGATGTGTGAAAAGGTCTATTTTGGCAGATAGGCCCTCAGAATATTAGGAACACATGAACAGGACATCAAATTAAGCCCTCTGATTCATCCCTTGGTATAAGGCTAGCCCAATTGCAGGCTGGAATAAAGCCCAATTGAAGCTCCAATAAATCAGTATTTATATTCAGGACAAAGCTTTGATCTGCAGGTAGAGTGTGACCAATCTTTGCAATAAGCAGCATGTTCTTAAACACCTTCCCACCAAGTTTTGCTTGAATGATTTTTTTTAATCAATGTTTCACAACTCTGGGCAGTAGGAGAGAAAAGCTGGCAAAGGAAGTTTTTGATAGTAGGAATACTTAAGCATATTTTATGAAATTAGCTTTTATGTTGGTATGAGAAGGATATCTGCAGAACCCAGATACTTTGAGAAGATACTGGATAGAAATTTAACAGACTTTTAATATTAGAAGAATCAGGGGCTAAACTATTTAAATGCCATATTAAATGCAAACTTACCAATGTTTACCAACTTCATGCTATCCCTCGTATCATCAGGTAGCTCAGGGACTTGATTACAGTCATCATGACAACGCTATAGTAAAGGATTATGAATAGCTTGTTGCTGACTTGGGAGCAATCTGGAAATTTCATATCATAAAACCAGCATTCAATCTCTTTAACTTCATTATATTAAAAATGTTATAAAAACTCCCTGCATATTTTTTACTGTGCTCCATACACAAGAGAGCCATTATTTAACTCTTCATTTAATTTCCAGATGCCGTATATGCACCATAGAAAATGTATCCAGAGAACCCAGGAAGGAAACAAGCTTGTGATAGGCAGCCCTGAGGTATGCTTGCGTGGAAAATGCCATTAAAATTACAGCTTCTCCAGTTTGTTTTGCTTCCCTAAACTAGAATCCTTTAAACTATTTTCATAGGACAACAGCTTCAGACTACAGGTCGAGGTCCTTTCGTCCTGTCCAGGTGATAGGGAAGCCAGGTGGGCACAGCTGTCTGAGCCAGGTTGGCACCAGAGGAGCAGAGATGAGCTGCACTCTGAGACATCAGATCCAGGATCCCGTGGTGTTTACCTTGCAACATAAGCAGCTAGCACCTTTGGATCACTTTTTATAAGATGCTGACATCGGTACACCACTGCATGTCAAAATACAGTGCAAGTATCTATAACTATGGCAATTTGCAAAGTCCCAGGCAGGGATTCTTATTAGTATCCCCAGGTTCGCTTTAGTAGAAAAGGGATACAAATTCCGTGTTTGCAGATAAAATCTTCTCCAAACAACACTTTTCAGGAGACAGAGCTACACGGGCTGCATTTACCCATGTTATCCATCATGTCCCTGTGGAATGATGCAGGCATACTCATGTGACGTGTGAGTCTTCACTTCTCATTTGGTCTTGTTGTCCGAGCAATTTGCACATACTCAGAAACTGGAAAGGAAATAAATAAAATTTCTAAATTTCCCAAGTCCTGTTGTTTCTGAAGTTTTGGATTGCCAGAAGTGGTTTCCTACTCCAAGCTCAGGTGCCACTTTCAGCTTTGCATCCTCCAAGGACAGGAGGAGCAGCCCGCCCAAGTATTCCACTTCCTCCCAAAAATTTCAGGGTTGAGCTCCAAGCTTGCAGGCCTGGTTTGGAAATTATATTTCCGTCTGTGGACACAGCTGTCTGCTGTGCTCCTTGAGGCAAACATGGCAGGCTCTCGTTGACTTGGTTTACAGCCAGTCTGGCTGCCAATCCCAGCCAGGCCATATGTCATCTATATAGTTAAATACTTGTAAATCCGACTGATTTTTCTGCTGGCAGTAGCCTTCAGTTTGCACCAGAATGAGTAAGACTCTCTGACTCTTCTTGTTACATATTATTGCAATTAAAAGTTTAGAAATTATACATGAAAGAAAAAGTGTTTGAGCAAATGGCCAGTGACTTCATGGTGGAGACTTTAGGATGTGGGAGATGTTTAAACATCGGCAGCAATTTGATAGGCTTAAGAAATCCTGGTTACTGGGAAGTCTTTAAATATGATGTCCCTACAAATGCTTTTACCAGGTTGCTCTGTCCTTTTCCTAATTCAAACTGCAATTCTAAGGATGATAAAATGGAAAATACATATATTTGTAATAGCTGAGAATAGCCAATTAGTTTTGCACTGTTGAGAATTAATGCAGAACTCCTTGTATCTTTGACAGACTGACTCTCCATACATACAGTAAAATGTCTCTTTGTGGCCCAAATATGCTTAGGAGAAGCATGAATGATAAAAGAGTGTATACTGCAAGTGTACTAACGGAACTGAGGCAGTAAAGCTCCTACATTTTATTAGTGGGAGAAAACAATTAAATTGATATCCAGGTAGTAACTTAGGAACTAAAAGTCATAGCTGTCTCTCTTGCTGCCAAAATACATGTACTCTCTTCCTCACAGTCTCTTTCCCCAAGGAAAAATAAATGTATCTAAGAAGTATTTGTTAGCAATGCAATTACAGACTTAATTCCCCAAGCAGCTTCAGATATCATAAAAACAAAAACAAGCAGAAGCCCTTTGAAAAAGCAATGGAAAAGAGAGAAAAACACTAAGTGTTTCCGAACGAAAGATGGTAATATATTTTTATAACAAAAAGCTGACACATTCTTTGACAATAGCATTTGAAAAATCATTAGTATTTGTTTTGCTACTGTACTGTCTTTCCTTTCTAAGCTACAGCCTGGAATGCAAACCTTTTCTAAGGGTACTCGCAGTGCTGCTCCTGAACAGGACATTCAGGGCATTAAGACATAAAAGTAGCTTGCCAGAAAAGCAAAGACGCTGAATCAGAAAAACATTTCTTGGCATTACTTACTTCAGAAGCTCTGGTTTGCCCGAGTAGCCTAATGGTAGTTGGTTTTATTTGGAAAATGTGGATACAACTGTGAGTGTGGAGCTAATGGGAATCTGTCCTGAGGCTTTCTGGGGAATGTTGACTCCAACATAAAGCTAAAAGTATATAATATAAAGATTAAATTAAAAGCAACTATAAGGATAAAAGTGCTAAACCTTATCCTTTCCATGAGCATAGCAATCAGATTCATATTAATCTCACATTTGCGAGGGAGAAGAGCTTTAAGAAAGCAGCTCAGGGCCATATGAAGTTTGCAGCTATGCACAACTCATATTTACTGGTGGTGGTCCTCCAGGATTCACATGTTGCAGGCTAGATTCGTCCCACATCTCCTTATGGAATCCCCAGGGTGTCACCGTCGGCACCATTCCTAGGAATCTCTGAAGAGGTCTGCCTGCTCCCAGGTGCTCTCTGGAGTTGCCAGGTCACTCCAGCAGCTTTGTAAGACTCCTTGGACAAACTTCAGACCCTCAGAGGGGAAGGGCAGGTGTGTGGAGCACCTATTGACCCAAGCTCCCTCAGTCTGGGATTGCTGAATGTTGCAGTGCCCTGCAATGGGTGGCAGACATCTGACACCACTGAACCTCAGGCTTTGGCCGCAGTAGGAAAATTTCAATTTATTTTGGCAGCAGCATATACTTTTAGCGTTGGAGGTGACTGTGTGCACTGCAAAATGGTGCCATGCCATACCTGCCTCTGTTGGATCACAACTACAGACACAAACTCTAATCTCCTTAACAAGGGCCTGAAAGATAAAAAGTCTTTTTCTCCCCAGTGGCTTTATGTAATTTCAAATACACTCACCTAAGAGTTTGCAGAGGACATCCACCCTTAGCAGAGACAGTTCATGGCTATCAAAAGTCTCCATTCTTCTGGGAATTGGCTTCCAACCCAAGAGAAAAATATTGATGTTTAAAAATGCAGTATTTTAAAATATTGAACATTAAGATCCTTTCAATGATTTAACAACCTTTCAATGATTTTTAAATTAGCTCTAAATCAGGGGAGAAATTTTCCTTTTGATGATAAAAGTTCCTGCATTACCAGTTTCACAAAAAAGGAAGTGTTATTCCTGTTAATTTGTCTTGCCTCCAGTCTCAGATCTCAAAATGACAGATGTCTAGAGAGGTTCTGACACTGTGAATAAAAAAATATGTTCTAACTATAAATGCAAAAATTAAAGCCCTAGAAATCACAAATACATGGATTACCATGCTTCAGGCAAAGCTACTGGAGAGCTACTGGAGTTGATGCCAGAGAAATGTGAAGAAAAACTTTGCAGATCATCTCTAAGATGTCTTATGTCTGGTAAAATTGAGTGACTTCACAGGCATTTTCAATTAATAGATGTAATGAATTTCCCTCTGCACATTTAAACTGTCAGTATCTGATCCCATAATAACAGGATGAGGGTTTTTATTTTTTCATTTTTAGAATGTGGCTGATTAGAGTTGAAATGGGATCAAGGATATGCTTTTTTATTTACTGATGAAGATTTTGGATAATAATGCTAGGGGACTTTCATTTGCAAAAGGCAATGTGATGCCTCACATGTCTGCACTGGATGCAAATTTGGAGAAATGTCCTTGACTAGGGTCATTAGAGCCAGTGGGATTGGCTATGTGAACCTTTTTCATGTAGACTCAGAAATAAACTACATTATTATTAAAAGCAGAAGATGAATTTATTGAGATGGTCTGAATAATTTCTCTGAAGCAGAAATTCCACAGACAGCTTCTGTCTGTCTCTTAATGAGTTTCAGATTCTGTAAAAAGTGGAAAACTCAAAGGCTCTGTGAAAAGCTCTGAGGAGATTTTTTTTGAGCCTGTCTCACATCCTGTCTCCTAAGAAGCACAACTATTGCCACTGACAACAATAAACGCAAAGCAAAGATCTAAATTAAATGCTAGGAATGATCTATGGCTTTGTTTTGCTGGTAAGCACCTGAGACTCACGACCCTTTTGCAAAATGATGGAAACTCATCTATCTCACTAACAAAAGTTACACGCTTCCAGTGATTTAAAACAGAAACAGGATTTATCTGTAATCTCTGAAGTGGATTTTAAATTTTCCTTAAATCGAGGGTGCTTAAACTTGATAGTTTGGCTTAGCAGCTCAGAAAGACTGAGATTTATTGTAAATCAGGCCCCAGGTTAGGCTTATTTTCTAGACATCTGTGATCTGTGACAATGTGTTGGTGATTGGTAATTTCTAAAGGGAAAGATGAGCTGAGAAGCACAATGGAACACTTCTTGGATATGACTTATAAGATCGTGTCAGCTTTCATGGTCCACAATTGGAAAGACTTCCTTCCTTGTGAGCATTACTCCCTCTTGGCCACCTAGTAAAATTGCTGTTTAATGACATTTCTGGAATGGTAAGTAATCTGGTGCTTTTTATTTTGCGAGATTCTTGCAAATTCCTGAGGTGATGTCCATAGCGTTCACTCAGAGGTCTGAGTTTCCTCTCAAAACCACTCTTGCCAGCCATCCACATTAAGCACTGGGCTGCCAGTGACCACCTTGACCCATGCACCAGAGCCAGAGCATACTCACACCTTGCACTCCAGAAGGAAATGGAGATGTCTTATTCAGGAAGCCAGGTGAGATCAAGCCCTGTTCACTGCTGGACATCTTGGGCTTGACTCATCCTCAGCCCAGAGAAGTCCTTCCCAGGCAGAGGCAAGAATGAGGGCAGAGAGATGTGGGTCCAGAGTGACCCTCTATAACAAGCACCTGACTCTATCTCGTGGTGCAGCCAGATCCACCAAGGGGAGCTCATGTAGGATTTTGGACTGTAGCTATAAGTGACCACACAGGATACCTGCAAGACAACGAGGTAAGAAAACATGTTCTTTACAGGAAGAGCAACTAAGAGGGGAAACCTTGATAACTAGGGTCTGTGAAAAGAATGAATCAGGCTAAGTAGAAACTTACTAAGAAGAAACTAAGAGAAACTCGCCCCTGTCCAGAACTAGTTAGGAATGGGTCAGAAAATCAATGGCATAAAAAAACCACATTTTTGCATTTGTATGCCATACGAAACATCCCCCCAAATTGTGAATCTCACACTGTGTTCTGTGAGCGGGAGGGAAACCCCAGCTTGTTCTACACATAGAATTGTAGAACCATAGAATCATTATGGTTGGAAAAGACCTTCAAGATTGAGTCCAAGCATAAGCTCTTCAACACCTGTCGAACCATGTGCTTAAGAGCCTCATCTACACATTTCTTGAACACTGCCAGGGATCAGCTACAGACAACAAAAAGGGCTGCAAAATTTACATCCAGCACCCGGAATTCATACCTGTTTCTAACCACCGGCCTGTGAAGGCAGACCATGTGAAGCGATCTAAGTCTATGCAGAGAAGGCAGTAAGATATCACTGGTGCCTAGTTTCCTTTCCTCTGCAGGCAGTGGTAAGAGGCAGCCGTGACTGAGGCTGGGATGCAGGTGTTTTCCTTCCTTTGGCATCTTGGGATGTCTGTTGATAAAAGTAACAAACTGAATAAAGCAGAAATAACAACCCTCAGTCTTTCTTGGTAAAATGAAGATTTGAACAGCCCGTGCTGCAAATGGCAATAATGAGCAGTCTTTACCACCTTCCTTCTTCTTTTCGGTGTGTCCACGTGTATGTGTCAGCCTGTATGTGCACAGCTGTGCTCGACACTGAGTCAGCAAATGTGAGAGCACTCACTCGTCATATGAGGAAAGGTCATATCAGAGCATCAGAAATGGAGAAAACAAGGGGGGAAAAAAAAAAAGAGGGAGGCCCTGAATCCCCAATCTCGCACACTCAGCAAGTTGCTGCTTGGCAAGTCAGTGACGCCAATAGCAACAGGAAAGCGGCTTTCTCGTGGTGTGGGTTTATCAAGTGGATTATTGAAGCCTTTTCTTTTAGAAACCTTTGGCAGAGATTTCTTCATAAGCTGTGAGGACTTTTTTTTGCCCACATCCATTTCCACAGGAAGAAGGAGCATTAAAGGGGGAAAAAACAAAAACACGCAAAATCGCAGGGACTTTGCTCATGGCTGCCAAAAAGGGTCTTGAAAGAGCTTGCCTTGTGAGTGAGAGGGACACCAAGAAGTACTCCTTGGCCCTAGACAGGTAACACAGATCCATGTTTATGTTATGTTATGTTGCTTTGCCTTAGAGAGTCTGGTGAGACTCCTGGTCTGCAGGTGGGTGTCAGAATTCAAAGTACTTGGAGCCTCAGTGTGTACGTGGAGCATCTCTCACTACTTTCAAAATGTTTTGTTTGATTTCTCCCTTTTCAAACTTTCTTATTAGATGTTTGATGCATTTACTAGACAGTAACCTGATCTATGCACCTTGGTGATGGATTGAACCAATCTATCGCTGAAGCAAGTGTCTCCTGCTATGTGTTTTATAAGTGTAGTAGATTTATTGTAAAATGCAGAACCTCATGGATTATACTGTAATTTTAGTATAAATTATAATAGTGCTGTTGACACCATGTTTGATTCAAGGCTCTTTCATGCCTGAATGTCTAAATAATCTGTTTGGTTTGAAAGAAATGTGGTGGAGTTAAGAATTTGATCCTTCAAAACTTTATTCATGTGGATAGTCACTCCAACCAGAGGTGGATGTTACCCTTTTTGTGCTTGGTCCTGGGGGGAAGGGTTTTCTTGAACAAGGAAAGAGCCTCTCAGGCCACAGTGGACCAACAACTTGCAGGTACATATTCTTAGAGCTATTAAAGAAGTCAGTTAAATGGTAATATAATTTGGTATATGGTGGTTTGAGTTTAAAAAGTATAAATTTCTATCAGGAACCAGTATTACAGCTGGACTTTTTTTTTTCATTCTTCCTGTTGTCTCAGGCCAGTAAATATTTTTTTAAAGAAAATAGCTGCTCAAATACAGCTTTGACATTTCCATTATCTCACTGGTTTTCGTGTTATTTATTGCTTGGCTCTCTTAAAATGCATGGGACAGAAACTTGGCACAAACACTGTCAGTTCTAATGGAAATCCGCCTCTCCATATTCTCAAACTGGGGTCATTGCCATCGTATTTTAGTCATTTGAGTGTCTGAGTTATTATTTTAATATTATTACATGGCTCCATAAATATACGTGGCACTAAATTGGCTTTTGTGGCAACATTTATATTTTAAAAAGGTACCATATGATTCTGCAATTCATTTTTGTTGCTGAACAATCTCAGAGCTTTTTCAAGAATCTGCAACTGTGTGGCACAGCTTCAGCATGTGAGATCCTTTACACCCTTTGCCACCTCTGGTCTCAATGACATCTTCAGACAAGTCCTTTGCACAGTGTGGGGCAGGGTGTCCTGGGACAGAAACTACTCAGGACTAGGCTGCCTCACAGGGAAACCCCCTGCTTCCCAGGACTTTGGGAAGAGGGAATATCCTCAGTGATATTACAGGTCAGATGAAGCTCCAGGGGTAGGATGGAAGCTTGTAATCTCCTCCCACAGGTAGCTTATTCCCCCATCTGGTATCTCAATCACCTTCTGGAGAAGTCTATTTTCTAGTTGAGGATTAAAGTTAATTGGACTGGGTACATACAGGCTTGTTGTTGTAGATATTTGTAACAGCCTCAAAGCTTGAAGGCCAGTACCAAGAGGAATCTATAGCAGATGCCCTTGAGGTGGCTGAGTTATGCTAGTGATAACAGCTCCAGAAGGAGCAGGAGGAGGAGGAGGAGGAAGAGGACTCTTCCTCCAGGCATGTGGCATATGTGCTGCTCCACCCGTTGTATTCATACCAAGTAATGTTTCATCAAGCGTAAGATCTAGTTACTCTGTCTCAGCAAAAATCTTGGATAACAGGGACCTCTGTTGTGCTGTTAAGGGTTAGCAGTTGGCAGGAAATCCTCATCTCACTCCTCCCATGCAGCCAGGGACCAGTGGGCGCAGCCGGTGGCTTGAGGTCAGCTAGCCAGGGGGACCAGGGAGCAAGCAGAGGACTGGGAACATGAGGTTATGGGCACTGACTTACGTAGACCAGTTGTGTGCACAACTTCAGGTGTCGAAAGCCGATCAGTCGCACTAAGCTCAGCCTTTAGTGAGTTTACCAATTACCGCAGTTTTTCCGATTCTCTGTGTATTGTCTTAATGAACAGCTCTAATATATTAAAGAGAATTTATTTAGAATACCAATTGCCTATTTCTCTGCCATCGTCCAACCTCTTTCTTTTTAGTAAATTCCGTTCTTATGATACATCTTAATCATGTAAGTAGGCAATCTGAATACAGGGAGAATGCTATTTACAAGCCAAAACTGTCTATAGTCAGTGGTAGGTTTGGAAGCATTGAGGAAGGGACCTCTAGAGATCATCTAGGCCAAACCCTCTGCTCAAACAAGGACACCTAGAGCACGTGGCACAGGTGGATCCAGGCAGATCTCCAGAGAAGGAGACTCCCCAACCTCTCTGGGCAGCCTGTTCCAGGGCTCTGTCACCCTCACAGTAAATAAGTTCTTCCTTTTCTTTCTTTTCTGTTTTCCTGCTGCAGATATGAAAACTCCTGTAGGATCAGAGCTCATCAAATGAGGGATTTTCACCACTTCTACCTTGCAAAAGTCAACACTCAGGAAAACTTTGGGTGGTTATTTAGGTGATCAAAGCTTCAGGTGACCGCTGAATGGTTTAGTTGTGGGCTCTTCGGTTATGTCTTCTCCATGCTTGCTTGCTAGCTGGCCGCAGGAGCGCACTGTACCCTCAGAGTCTCCAAGACTCAGCACATCATATCCATCACCACCTAACTTTACCATGTTGACATTGCTTTTGCCCTTGTGTTAGGCGACGTTAGGACCCTGTTGAAAGAACTTTGCCCTGTATTAGCCATATGCCACCTCCAAAGTATTGTTATGCCCACCTCATATCAGAAAGAAAATTAGAATAAAGGTGGAAAGAAGCAGGTGCTTTATGCTGGAAAAGTAAAGAAGTAGGTCTTTAGCTCAAGAAATTGATGGTTGAGGGGATATAGCAAAGATATATAAAACCATGGATGATATAATGAAGGTAAACAGGAAATGATTGTTCAAGATTTCTTCAATTAATACAAGATTAGTACAAGAGCTAATTAAAATATCAGATAGTCAGCTTAGAATGCTTTTTGTTGTAGTTGTTTTGCATAATTGCATAATGCAAAGGATAAATTATTTTTACACAAAACATATTTAAACTGCGCAATTTACCAATTCCTTCATATAAATATTTATTTTGTATATATATATTTTGTGCCTACAAAACTGTGAAAGCAAAAGGAGGATTTGGGCAGACAGGGTATAAACTGGGCCCTAAATGATTTGGATACATTTAAGATTAGAGCAGCCATGGCTGAAATCAAAGTGGTGTCAGTGTAACGGAGGTGACTATGGCTGTGATGATTGATAAATTTTCTCTGAAGGCATTTTCATTACCCTTCCAGGCACCAAAACGTTGCTGTTATCCTTCGTGGAGGAGGTTCTGTCCTGTGGGAAGTGGAGTGATTCTATATTTTGCTCTCTTTTACCAAGGCTCTCATAATGGTCTAGGAGGAAGGCGGTTATTCCCATCAGCTTGCAGATCAAGACACTCCATAGATCAAGGGAAAGCAAACAAAAGGAAGTCATAATCAAAAGCTCCCATTAATGATTTGTGCGGAATCTGCAATATGTATTCACATTTTTCCCTTCCCCCCTTCCAGGCACGACTCGGTAGGTGCCTTCCTGTAACATTCCACCTGCCTATCCTTTTTGTAAAGGAAAGAGAATAGGAAATGGAGGAAAGATTATTTTTTAATCTGCTGCTCTGTTTGCAGCATGCTGGTGCACAGATCTGAGGCTCAAAGGCTATGTCTTGCTCTGACACACACAGGAGGGGTTTATGGTTTGACAGTACTGATCTCTGCACCTTAACCTTTTGATTCCACACATTTATATAACTGTCTCTCAGATTCTTTTAATTAGTGGCAGGCTGCTCTTGCAAGAAAAAACGTGGTTGCACACAGGAGCTAGCAGGAGCCTTCCTAACTCAGCAAACCAGATGCTGCTCTTTCTTACCCTGTTGGCTTCAAAGGCAGCAGCCAATGCTCATCACCTCTGAAGACCAGGCTACTTCTACTAAGGCTCTCGTTATATAGAAATATGCAACATTTGAGGTCTTGTGATGTCTATGTTCTCATCTGCATCTGTTCAATGAGATTTGTGGAAAGGTGCTTTCCTCCCCCTCAGTGATATTCAGAGGTTTTGTTAGCTGATAGAAGCCTTAAAGATTAAAAAAAGGTGGGAAGAGGGATCAGAAAGTGACCCATTTTGTTAACAGATAGAAAAGGATATGGGTGGCTCAGGAATCTGCAGTGGTAAATTTGACATCCCTGACCTCACAGGTTATTGAGGTGATTTTAACTCATTTCTTTAAGATGATTTTAACATGCAATGCAAGCTGAGGAAAACTGAGCTAAGGAGAAATTAATTTTACATGCAAGATACAGAAAGGCACTGGAACTTAACTCCAGAGAAGGATCACAAGAAGGAAAAGCTTGCATGCCCTGATCTCCAAGGGACAGTGAGGAAACTACAGTATTTAATTCAGCCATCTGGAAGAAATCAATTTGTGGTACCTTCTGAGTCTAATACATCAGCAAAATATTGTATGTAAGTAAGTGACACGATGCACATGAGAAGCTCAATGAATATAAAAATAGCTTAACTGCAGGAATCCTGGAGAAGGACTGGCTAACAGGGACCCAGGCTGCCAGATGGGCAGTCCATTCCCCAGGCAGCTCAGCACCAATTTATTTGTTGCTGTGGGGAAAATAAAACAAAGCACTGGAAAAAAAAAAAGGGCTCTGGGCCCTGAGCATTAAATCTGACCTGTTGCTCTTTCACACAAGCTCCACAGAAGCATGTCTGGGGAATCAGTTGTCTCAGTTAAGTAAACAGAGACGACATGCTAAGTTGCTAGGAAAACAAGTTGACTCAGGGGAACATGTTGAATCCTTGGAACATCTCAAAAATATTTACAAAACCAAATCCACACGGATTATGTATGGTTGAAGGGCTTGGCTGCCAAGGAAATGAGAAAATTCTGGTAATGAGGTGACTAGCTCTTCTCCTTGCACCAGTGCCTGAGGAAGAAAAAAGGGATCAGAAAAGCATGGACCATCCACAGCTTTGGGTGCCTTTGGCTCCTGCCCATCAGCGGGGCTGCGGCTGCAGAGCAAAACCTGGTCCATGAGCAGATTGGGGCTCTTCTTCCTCCCTCACTCTCCATGCTCGGGGTTCCCCCGAGCTGATGCTCACTGAGGCTACGCAAAGAGGGCAGATGGCAGGCTGGTGATTTTCAGCATCTTCTAGTTTTGACACAAATGATGCAGACTGGCAGCCACCAGCATGGTTTCTTTCCAGTAAGATTCTTACCTTTTCATTAGAAGTGCAGAAATGACTCAGAAAGTCACAAAAATTTCTCCAGAGCGCAGGTCTCCTTAGCCCAACAGAAATGGCTCTTCCCGATCCTAAGGAAAAGTCCTCAGTACATAGACTGGGGAAAGAGTTGTAATGATGGGGTGGAGCTAAAGTCATCGCTCAAGATGCCTCCAGACTAATTCAGACCTAGAAACAGCAGCGGTGCTTGTTACATTCCCTGTGCATTATGATGCTACATGCACAGACCACAAAGAGCTAAAACATATGATTATATGAGCATTATGAATGTGCATTTGGGCAGAACTTGACTTTTGCTACCACAGAGCACTCCCAAAAGTCTTGGTGCATGGTTTTCATGCAAGCCTCCCAGGCTGGGGATTTGTTCTTTTTTTCCAGGCAAGTAACTTGTTTAGAGATAAGGAGGACTGCTACTGCTTGCCAAGCCACCTTGAGGCCTCCTGGAATAAACTAGAGGAGTCTCTGGGATGCCACAGGGACAACATTGGATGTTACGGTCATTCAGCTACTCAGGCAGCTAAAATGCAGTGTGCTCTGCCCTGGGGCTCTCTTCCCTCATCATATTCCCTATGCAGGAGCTCAGAGAAGGGCAGCACTTAGGTTTTTGTGGCAGATCAGATTTGTCTGTGAAATCACCTTGTAATGGAGGGTTGCTCAAAGAGGCAGTTCTGCTGGAAGTCTGTCCTTTTTATCAGTGGTACAAAGGGATCAGCATTCCGTTGAGAATGGATTTCCTGGAATTTATAAATCAGATCTCTCTGAAAATTTTGGGCTAGCATTTTCTATGGAAAATTTCTCTGCTGGAAGGTAGATAGCTTTTTCATGGAGGTAGAAATCTGACATAAAACAGTTCTGTGTACAGAGTGGAGAAAAATCCCTTTGGTCAATTATATCTGAGAATAAATTTGGTATTTGGTGGGGGTGGATGGAGAGAGGGTGTCCCTTTTTATATTTTAATAGTCTTCCTGGCAAAACTGGTGAGAATAAATAAAAAATCCTATGAAATTGTCTTTCTTCTTCACTGGATATAGTGTATACTTGCCTGAAGTATGACTTTCTGAAAATCAAATTCTGTGCCATCAGATTCTTTTCTTTTCTGGCTCCTTTTTCATCGGGTTCAAAAACTAGCCTAAGAAAGCCACCTTGTGCTTTGCAAATTGGGATATGATGCAGGACAACCCAAAGAATCAGGAAATAAAGCCATAAAGCCAGAGTGATCATTTCATGAGCAGTTCAGAGTTCTTGGGTCTTCTGTCTGCAGAGTCCTGCCCGTGTACGAATACTCTTCAATGAAATGTTCTGCTTCTCCCAATACTGATTTTATTCTGGGAAGCATTAATTATGTAGTTTCAAGGGCTGCAGGGCGAGACACCCAAATAACCATGTATTTTTTTCTCTTTTAACTTTCCATTTCTTTCAATCCCATAGGGTGAACTGGCATCAGAAGAATTTGAATGAAGAGAGGCAGCAGCAGGAAACACATGAAACCGAAGCTAATCCAACATATCACTGTCACAGCTACTATCAGACTGGGGATGACAGGAAAAGGGAGCAGCGTCAAGCCAGGCAGAAGCTCTGTGCAGCATCACTAATTTGCATTTTCTTCATGATCGCCGAGATTGCAGGGGAGTATTTATGCTCGAACAGCCCCAGTGTTTCACGGCCGGGGATGGCTCGTTTTGTTCTCGAGCGCAGTTGTGGTCCCGCTGTTTGCACCTGCACCTGTCCTACAATATCAGGTGTATTTGGGGGCTCTCTCCTAGAACATTGTGTATTGTTTTGTTCTATTGATGCTATCTCAGCTTGACTTCTGTGATATTTATATCTAACCAGTATCTCTCGCTACTTTAATTTCCCCTTCCGTCTCCTGAGGTAATGAAAGGAGTTATGTGTGGGGTTTTGTCACATATGCCCCTGGGATGTAACAAAAACAGCCAAGAAGGGCTCTGAAACCTGAATTTGTGCCCCTGGAGCCCCATGAAAATGAAATCAAGAGGCTCTGTCTTCCCCGTAGGTGAGAAGCGCAGGCACTGGCAGAGTCCCTGCATTAACACCTTCCCTTCGGGCTGCCAATTAAACAGGAATATCTCTCTCCAACTCTTCCCTTCTACATGCTTCATCTGCATAAAGCACAATTTCTTTAGATCACGTGCATGTTGGGGCATGTTTCTAATTTCCATGAAGTAATTTCCAGTGCCAGAAGTAATGCATTATTAATAAAACCATATAATCACTAGGCTTAAGTTTGGTGAATGTGGCCATACTTGGAAGGAGAGATGATATGTTAACTAAATATTTCATTTTGCTTAATGAATCATACATTTTCTTTTTGCAGCCTAAGTAACAGGCTCAAAGACCATTTTGCTTCAGACCATTAAACTTTGACAAACCAGTTATTAACTGGAGTTATAGACAGCAGTCCATGGAGATTTTTTGCAATTATGAACCAAGCATTTAATATTTTTAATCATTAGGCTGGACAGCATGTGTTTGATGATTGACCACTGGGTGACTGACAATTTCTACTGCTTTGTGAAGTACAAAGCTATAAACAACCATTGTGAGCAATAATAAGTCATAAAGGCCACTTGTTGGGAGTGCTGGTACAAAGCAATAACACATATAACTGACACAAGCTTTATTCTTGAAAGCGAAGAATGTGCTCTCCTTCCTCCATGCTCTTAAGGGCAAACAGCTTCCGTTGGCATTAGTGTGCTTAACAGAAGGAACAAGGCTGTATGATGCTCAGAGAAGCTGTGATTCTTTGAATCTCTTCATCTTTGATGTGATTTTTGCTCACACCATCTGGGTTGGCCCTCACTGCTGTCCCAATAGGGTCGCTGTTGGCTGAGTCTGATACACCAATGTCTCTGGAAGATATTTATCTGCTGGTCTTCTAATGCAGATCCATGACAAACTCCATAAATTCGGAGTCATCTGTCAAACCGTTGACACCCTATCTACATCCCAGATATAAAAGCACTAGAATAAGAGACACATCCAACATGCATCATCATGTCAAAAAGGAATGCAAAGGCTCGATCAGGCTGCTAGCATAAGCACATTGAGATCTCAGATACTCACCTGAGACATCAGGTGAGTGCCAGCAATACATGAAATAATCATTTGCTGCATCTTTCAAAGACAGCAGGCTAGAAGCAAGTTTTTGTAGTGTCTTAAAGTATACGGAAATATGGTGTCTAATGCAATAGAGTTTTGCAGATAACTTGTGTTCTACGTATCTGTTCTCTGAAATATAGTCAGTGCTTTGGTTAGCATCCATGCAATGTCAAACAAACCCTCTTCTATGTAAAATAGGTTCCTACTTGGGAAACATTGCAGACAGTGAAAGTCTAGGACCTATAAAGTGATCTTCCTGTAATTGCTGTGGGTCCTGCTCCTGTTTCAGAATCCCATTCTGCCATTCTGTTGAATTTTTCATTTTATCACAAGGAATGAGATGCCAGAGAATTCTGCAGCCCTGACAGCTCCCTTTCAAGCAGTAGAAAATGGAATGAATAGGGATGTAATAGAAAAAAACTTGCCTTGTATGTGCAATATACCTTCCACTGTGGTTGCAAATCATACAATATTAGGAAATCTAATCTAAAAACTTCATATGGGAGGAAATAAACTAAGAAATTTCATCCTGCTGGCATGAAGACTTTCCATTTATAAGAAAGAAAAGATGTACGTATATGTCCCCTTGGCAGTGCTATCTTGCCAAAGGATTTCTATGAGACATTTTGGTTTTTACGATGTTTTTCATGACTCATTGATTCTCCCATGGGTTGTGATCAAGAGAAATAGGTGAGCAGAAATTGATCAGATGATTGAAGAAGGAGGGAAATATATTGAGGAATGTACAAAGTGAATGTTTTAGCTCTACCGTTTCACACAATCTAGTGCTTTACATTGTGTTTCCCCTGCTATAATAATTTGGCAGGACAGCTTCCTGCCTATGAGCCATCTCTCCCCTTGCAGCCAGTGGCAGCTGTGGTAGTTTAGAGTAGCCTTTAATTTCTTTGGATTTATCTTCAGGCCTGAGACTTGGTTAGAAGAACTTGGCAAATAGATAATATTTGGATTATTGGTTAAAAGTCATTTCAGACAGCCTTTTTTATTTTTTTCAGAAAAAAATAAAATCAAATACCTCAGAAGTTAAATGACATTCAGCCACATTTTTCCAGCTCAGACAGCAAAATTAAATCATACATTACAGATGCAAAATGATAGATATAATCCTGCAAAAAGAACATTTTTTTCTATGCTCCCTCACCAAAATGGCTGTTTGTAAATCAGAACTCTTCTCTTGGAACCTTTCCCTCAGTCCTATTTTAATGCTGCCTGTACCAAATAAACAGGCTGGCATCCAACCATCCAAAAATCAAGAAGAACCAGCATGGTTTCATGTCATGAATAGTGAACCCCATAAGCTAAGGTTCTGAGTTTTCATGCATACATACTAATATCAGCAATCTGTGAAGGGATAGGTTAGGTACTGGAAACCTAACACTGGTTTTCATCAGGGAATCTGATGAAATCAGATATTAAAACTTTCCTTCCCTGCTCCAATAGCAACGTGAAAACAAGACTAAAGAGTCACAACTCATCATCCTTAGGACATTCTCCCAGGTATGTATCTTGGATAAAGATTTGTATCGTGTGTCTTTTTATTAATGAATGAATTTTACTACATGAATAAAGGGCAAAATGAAAGGTTATGTGGAAAGTCATGCTAAGAGTCATGTAAATGCTCGCTGAAAATTAAATGTTCACTTTGATTCACAGCAAATCAGATTTTGAGTTTGATCTTGTCAAGTCAAACCTCTGTAAGGAGTCATTATAAGCACATTTTTTTTATACAGGGGGCCAGATTGCCGGAAGTCTGGCTGTGATCACCGATGCAGCACACATCCTGGTTGACTTGACAAGCTTCCTGATCAGCCTCTTCTCACTCTGGCTAGCATCTAAACCTCCTACAAAGCAGTTAACTTTTGGATGGCACAGAGCAGGTAGTAAACATACTATAGTATGGACATGTGAAAAGGGAAAGGCAATCCATCATAACTAGGCACTGGAAAATATGCTTGTGTTCAACACTGGTCTTTAGAAAAGGAGGGTTGACTGATGTTCTCAAAGCTCCCAGGATACATTACAGACATAATAAGATTCAAGGAAAAAAAGAACATGCATCTTGTTTATCCATAAACACAGTTTTCAGTTTGTTACTTAACAGAGTTTTGGTCTGGTATTAGATCTGACTGTGGTGATAACTCTTTCTTCAGTGACCTGAGTATGCACAGGACTGAGTCCTCAATCTACTGTGAACCAAAAACTTCTATAAAAGGTGTAATAGTCATAAATATGAGGTTTTACTCTTTTTATTGAATGATAAAGCAAAGACAAGACAGCCATGCTAGATTCCTTGAAGAGTGAGAAGATCCTTTAACATTTGACATTTCTAAATCCCCTCCTCCTCCTTTATCATTACTGCTTTTAATTATTGGGCGGTTGGCTGGTTTTGAACATCTTCCCTCCCCAACAAAAATATCAGTGCTTTTACAGGTGATCTCTTGATACCATGAGCCTGAAAATCTAATACAAGAGTCTTTTAACATAATTCAAAGCACCAGCAAAATATCAACATGAAGAAAAATTTGCTCTGCATATGAATCCATTTGAGATTTAGACACCTGAGCGTAGATGTCTATATGCATCTAGGCATCGCATACAAGCTAAGTGTCTGAATTTCTGACACATTCTGTAGACAACTAGCTCTATTGATTTGGCTCAACCTGGAGTTCTGGTGTTACTTGGATATCTCTAGGGTATCTGAAACTTCTGCATGGGAACAACAACTGTGGCACAGATTCTATAAAGGGTTGCAGCAGGATGCCAAGCACAATTGAAGTGGCACCAGGCACCCATATTTAGGAAATTGGCATGTGCTCTTAGCCAATGAAGTGCGGAGGATGATTCAGCTTATATAACTTAGATACTCAGAGCTCAATACAGTCATGTAGATATAATCATCTTGTATCAATTGAAAAGTAATTCTATGCTTCAGCTACTGTTCCAAAAGGATAGGGATCTCTACAGGTCTATTCTCATACCTGACAGTGTCATGTGGATATCTTGAATTCTGGTTGTCTCAAATGGCACTAGGCACTTGCCTTCACTGAATCATGTTCCAAGCAGCCAGTCAGCTGGGTCGTTTTCTAAGCACCATTGACCTATTGAGTAAAACTCCATTGCTCTCAGTGGGAGCTTAGACACTTAGCTCACACCTACATTTTACTTTTGGTGTCTCAGTCTTGAAATGAATCCCATGGAGGATATCTTAGGGCTCAGTTTAGTTACCCACACATAAATGATTAGTACTGTTTAAAGGCCTACTGCATCTAACAATGTCTCCAGGTCTCATTCATGAAAGCAATGGGGCATCTATATGTATTGAATTGAGCCACACAGGTTTCTCAAATGTCTTTAAACTCCTATGTTCCTGAAGTGAGGACTTTGAGATTAAAAACACTTCCAGGCTATTAAATATTGCAGTCCAGAAGCAGATTCTGGCTCAGGACATCTGCAAACCAACATTGCTCTCAGCTGCAGGATGTACCAGGGAAGACCCATGCCATACTCATTCTCTCTTTATACTGTTTCCTAAGCATATTTTTTTGGCCCTGCTGGAAACAGACTCCTGGATAAGGTTGGTGTTTAGTGCGGTTGAAGCATGACTGGTGTTATGTTTCAACACATGGCTGAATAATGCAGACCTAGCAAATTGCTTACAATCAGTTGATCTGTGGTAATTCTTTATGTTTATGCAAGAGAAACTTGTCTCTTGGTGATGAGATGTCAGTCTGATTCAGCCATCTCATGTCATCTCATCTGCTTCTAAGATTCTCAGCTGTTTTTTTTCCCTTTTCTTATTACTGAAATGCAGAAGTTTAAAACACATTATTTATTGTCTGTTTATCCTGATGGCAAAGACAGCAGTGCATCAAAAATTGTCAGTCAGTATTTCATTTCATTCCAAGATAGTTATCCTGTTCTTTGCTTATTTTTCCAGCTATACCTCTGGTTTTAAATGCAGGTGGATGCCCTAAGAGAGTAGATGAGCGCAGTCAGATGGGTGGCAGAATCACTGTGTGCTGGCTATCAAACCGTGCAGCTACAGCCCCCTATGACAATGAAAGACACTTTTTCCCTGCTTTTCTTGTGTTTGTCATGCAAAGATTTGGCATGATGGGGGCTCAGGTTTAGCTTGAGCTGTCTGAATGTCTCCCATGTTTCTAGCCAGCACCTAGGAAGCCTGTCGGCTCTGTAGCTACTTTCGGTAACATGTTTAGAAACACGGTATCGAATCAGAATGATAGCATGAGCCAGATCTTCCAGGTTGGACACTTCTCTTCAACTTTAGTTTTTCATCTTTATTATGATCAGAAGTTCTCCTGGTAATCTGATAATAGAGCATGTTGTGCTCTATTAGAGCTAATATTTCTGAAAACAAATGAACAAACAAACAAAAAAATAGAACGTTTTAAGTACAGCATTTATTACTGTTGAATTGGTCTGCCAGATTTGGAAACTTTTGTTAAGATCTTATGCTGCAAAATCTATTTTTGCACCTCAGTGAGTAAAAGGTGACCTCTAAGTCATACAGTGATATGCGCAGCTACTCAGACATATACAAAAGCTTTTCACAAAAGCTGTTGTTTCTTTTGATGCCAATAGTAGCACATCCTTCAATAACTTTTGTGGGACAGAGATTGCACGTTTTAATCTTTTCAACCTGCAGATAGTATAAATACTAGGTATGCTTTATGCTAGCTTATCTCTATGTATTTTCAAACAATACTTGATTTCCCTGTCAGTGAATTTCTGTTTAACCTATTACTTTGTCAATTATAGAAAAATCATTTATTTTGATGAACATCAGGACTCTTGATGTCTGCAAAATATATGATCCTCACAAAAATATATTCAAAATAATAAGTAGAGTTTCAGTTGCTATCATGTATTGACAGTGGAGATTTTTGCAAGTGCTTTGGTCTTCTCAGCTACCTATTGGCTTTCACTCTACTGTGAATTTTCATTTTCATTTATGTTGTCTCAATTGTGCTCAAAAAGTGCTGCATTTATCCATTCAAGTCACATGGCAATTACTAGTCCTACATATTACTAAAAATATTTTGTAAGCTCCTATGAACATCCTCAGACCTCAGCTATGGCAGTGCAATAAAAGTTGGCCTCGGGAACAATGGATTTATTTGAGCCCAGCTCAGAGTCAATAGAGAAGAAATTGAATTTTGCTGCCCCAGGGACAAAAACAAACAAACAAACAAAAAAACCCTTTTTTTCCATCAGTCCTAGTCTAAAAAAAAAAAAAAAAAAAAAAGTGGCATTGGCAGAATGAGTCCCAGGAGAAAGGAGGGAGAGGTTTTGCTGGCAGAGCTTCATCAGGGGTTTTCAGGGACTTTCTGAAGTGTGAAGTAAGGAGAGATGCGCAGAAATAAGGAAAGTTATGGAGAGGTACTGCGTCTTCCAGCATATCTGAGTGAGTAGCATCTCTCTCTTTCCCTCCAACCCTTCTCCCCGTGACAAAGATAATTCCACTGAGAGAAAAAGAGCTAGTTTCTGGGGTTCTTCACCTCACACTGGCAGAGCAATTGTGTACGATGCAAAGAAATTGCTCTTGCATCCTAACGTTCTCCAGTTTTCTCCTTCCCATTCTAGCTCCTTTTGCTCCTTCCAAAAATCCTCAAATCTTCTTTTCATCTCTACTTTTTCTCCAAATGCCCTAGAAGCTCAAAACTGTAAAGGCAACAAGAGCAGGAGCAGGTAGAATGGGATTACCCTAAAACATACAGCCACTGGATTTACCTATGTTTTTAAAGGGTTTGACCCATTCTTTTTGACATCAAGGTTGCCAGCACACAAGAATAATTTTTCTGGCCTCACAGAACTCATAAACCTGGAAGCATTTGCATCAAACCTTTAAAGTTCCTTACTTTTCTACTATGACTCCTGTTAAAATGAGATATTTTTTGGTCCCTAGAAATACTGGGAGCTTTGATGTCCATGATAATCGTTTGGATAGTGACTGGTGTCTTGACATACTTGTCCAGTGTGAGGCTGCTACACCCGGATTATGATATTGATGCTACAGCAATGCTCATTACCTCTGCCTGTGCCGTGCTGGCCAACATCCTGTAAGTGGCTTTGTTTGTATGCAAAAGACAGAAACAACCAGGAATTCTCTGTTAAGACAGTCAACATTTTTACCTAATGTGCCCTATTTTAATATTCTGCATTCAGAAGTGAGTAAGATGATGATGTGTGTTATACCACTGCTTTTGTTAATCCAACAACCTACCTGACATTTGCATTGCATCTTTTGCAGTCTAAGCCTGATTCTGCACCAGACTGGACATGGCCACTGTCATGGGGCCCCAGTCTACAATCATGCAGCAGCTCCTCCAGAAAAGCCAGTTATGCATAACACCAGTGTGAGGGCAGCCTTTGTGCATGCTGTTGGAGACCTATTCCAGAGTATTAGTGTGCTAATTAGTGCACTTATCATCTTCTTTAAGGTTAGTTTTATTAGTTCACTTGCCTTCCTTGCAATTAAGGATAACAGTTATTTTCATAGCATTACGAAACAAGATACTATGTAAATATTTTCTCTGTCTTAATGATATAGATTGTAATTTAGTCAAAGACAATTGTGCCCATTCCAGGGAATTTAAATGACTATCGAGGTTTTAATACTTGCTTCTTAGTGTTTAAATTACAAGTAGGGCATTTCTGGTTCTCCCTCCTTCTTCATCCAAAGTGCCTTCATTCTTTATGCTAAGTTTCCCCAATGGGCAGAGAAGGTCATAGTTGATTCTTCACTAGATTCATTAAATATATTTTTCTTTGAGATAAACTAATTACAAATGGCACTAATCAACACTAATGAAATTAACTAAGTTATGTGTTCATATTTTTTAGCCAGAGTACAAAATAGCTGATCCAATCTGCACATTTGTGTTTTCCATCTTTGTTTTGGCAACCACCATCACCATTTTAAGAGATATTCTGATTGTGTTAATGGAAGGTAGGATCCAATTCCAGAATCAGTGGAATTATATTTTGTTCTTGCTCCTTCTCTCTCTCTGTCTTGCTGTTCCCCATAACACTTGCATTCATCAACAAAAGCATAATAGCATACTGCTTTATCGGTTTCTCATATTCTCATAATTCTGTTCATACAAAACATTTTCTATCATTTTGCTGGAAGCCTTGTACCCATATTCCAATTTTCATAAAATCTGTGTGTTGATGTGTTGCTATAAATCCCCAATGTATGCCTAAAACTAAGTTGCTTTTGTTTGTCATATGCATTACTGTGTTTCTTATCACCCCTTTGGCACAGGAGGTGTCTACTTGCTTTGCTCATTGTGCAATTCCATTATCCATGTGAAATAGAAGTCTTGGCAAAAAAGACCAAAGAAAAAAAAAAAGATTATGATTGGAGCTGTATCTGTGAAATAGGCTGAGTGCAAGAGGCAGGCATTTAAAAGACTTTTAGTTATACTAGTCCAGAAAAGCAAGCAGTCACATTCAGGTGGAAGGTATTAGGCAATTCTATGCACATTAGCATTAAGGCAGCAAGAATGACTGGTTTTAGTCATATTAATATTGTCAGCTATGGGCTTGAACATCTGATTTGCAAGGATGAATGATCTGAGCAGTTATAGGTGCATGTTTTTGTCTTCCTAAGGCTGAATAGAACAACACAACTTTTGTTTCAGCTGTGAAGACACAGGCCTTAAGGAGAAAAGTATCTGTAATGATGTGGGGTTTGAGTCAATATGAGTTATCCAGTATGAATGTCTGCATGCAACTTCTCTCTTTCACTTTGCACATATTTGTCTTCCAGGGGAGAAAATTTCCAATATTGTTTTACAGTAAAGCTTTATTCTAGGACTGTTTTGCTTTCACTTATTGTGAGATAGAAATGAAGTTGTGTAAAAACACACCTAGAGATGTAGCTAGTGTGTATCAGCTGCCTATATCTTTACCTCTGAAAAGTCAGAGGGTCTCTTGGTTATTTGAAAGACCAAACTACCAGGAAATCCCAGCCATGCCTGAGACAAAGGGATTTTTCCTGGAGCAACGATTCCCTGTTTCTCTAACTAGTGCTCACAAGCAAAAATTGGCAAAGCTGTTCCCCTCTGCCACAAGTCCCTTTATGCTCTCTTTCTGCGGAGGTGTCTGAAACTCCTAGCTCCTACAACGCATATTTCTGCCTCTAATTTCTAAAGAGAAATTGGTTATTGTAGCAGTACAAGAGTCTGTGTCTGTGACTGACTGTGTCATACTGGCACCAGTTGTCCAGGGATTTCTCTAAAGATCGTGCGCATATCATTCTTTCAATAAATTGATAGGGCAGAGCGTACAATACTAAGGTCATTAACGTAAATAGTTCAAATAAATAGCTATCATATGAAAGGGCCAATTAACCAAAATTGAGTTCATTGAGTTTGGTAACTGGTGACATTGAAATATTTTCTGGTTAACTGAGACAAGTGAAGCAGGATGTGCACAGTTGTTCAAGTGGATGTGGAGGTCCAGTTCTGAACTCCCAGCTTCTCAGTCTAGGGAAGATCCTTAGTTAAATTCCCTGATGAAATTTGGATCTAGGTTCAACTCTCAATTTTATGTTGCAACTAGCCCGATCACAAACATCCTCACTCAGAAAGGAGGTCATCACCGCCATCATCATCTTCTATAAAAAGGCTCACCTAGGAAAACAATCACTGACTTGATAATTAAATAAACCTGGGAACTGATCTCAACTCATCTAAGATTTCTGGGTCCAATCATTTTAATCTTCTAATTTTTGCCTTTCCCTCTCTTTTAACAAGATGCTTCTCTGTTATGTGCAGTGAGGGCAGAAACCCCCAGAGGTGCTCAGATGATGTCATAGCATCTGCACTCATAAAAGATGCTGATGCAAACCCATGAAATGATATGGCTAAATAATTTACTTCCTTATGTAAACTAGACCTTCGGAATATGTAAGAAATATTTGAATTTCATTCTTCCATGGAGCACCGTAAAACCAGGGATGGAATTAAATTTCACAATGAATTCTAAAGTGGAACTATTGTCCATAGTGTAGAATATTTTAATAAGAAATGAGTATATCCAACTGAATAAAGGTTAATGATGCTTTTCTTCCAATGATCATAATTCTTATTTCCTCAAAATGTGTTTTTTTTTCCCCCCAAACTCTCCTTTTAAGGAATAACAAAAGGACTTACTTATGATTCAGTTAAAGCAAGAATTTTAGCAGTGGAGAAAGTGGAGTCTATGCACAACCTTCATCTTTGGTCTCTGACAATGAATCAAACTATTCTATCTGCTCATGTTGTTGCAGGTCAGTAAATTTCCATAAGAAAGGAGTAAGTATTCAGCTGCTGCCTGGTAAAGGTCAGTCTCTCTGACTGAGATACAACTGACTGCATATCTGTTGCTTGTTAAAGCAGATGCCATTATTCGTTTGAAAAGTAATAAAAAAAGACTTTTAGATCTATTAGATCATCCTCCTAGGAATCTTGCCAGGACAATAGGGACCTGTTACATAACTTGGAAGCTGCAGAGGCTGTGAACAGGGAGATAAACTGCAGATTTTTTTAAATAGAATAATTACACCCAGATTGTATTTTTCTCACACAAAAAAAAAATCAAATCGATTTTGGAGTGGATTATCAATTGTGAAAATTGTTGATCACTGTAATAATAATTGACATGGCACGAATATGTTCCTGATGCCTCGCTAGCCATAAAACAATCTTTATAATGTAGCTTGAAACACAGAAATAATGTCAGGGGAACGATGCATCTTAAAAATATATATTTTTTAATTTCATCCTTGTCCCTGTTAACAAATGATCCATACCTAAAGCAATTTTCTTGTTTATCTATTTACTTTTTGAAACTCATACGTGTTTTTGTTTATGTGAGAAAAAAAAATGCTATCTATTTTTGGCCAAGAAGGGGTTCACGGTCAAAGACCTCCATGCAATTCCAGCTTCCCAAGCAGAGATGGACTACTGGTCACTCAAATTTCTTGACTCTGTTGTTGCTCTCTAACTGTATGAACTGATCTCTGGTAGTATTTCTTCTTCTCTCCAGAAAATACTTTTTGCCAGACTGAATTTCTTTGTTGATTAGATTTAGGTCAACTTTTGCCAAAATTGAATACTCTCACCACATTTGAATGAATAAACTTTTGCACACAAGTTCCTGAAAGGAGTATAGAAGGGACCTGAACACTTCTCCAAACAAATTCTGTTTAGAATTTGCCAGGCTGTTTGCAAATAATTTCTCTCAATAATAAGTTATTCTTCTTCGAAGTCTTATGTATTACACAACTTGATTATTTTCTGCTTGTTATCTATAGTGGACGCAGCAGACAGAGAGAAGATTTTGAAAGATATCACCCAGGCCCTGCTTGAGCACTACAGCTTCCACTCCATCACCATTCAGATTGAATCAGGAGAGGATCAGAAACCAGACTGTGTCTTCTGTCAAGAGACCAGGGATTAAAGGAAGCAGTATGCTATGTAAAATATTGTTCATCTCTCTTTCAGGTCAATGGAGTCTGTATGTGCTAGTTATATGTAACTGATTAGCAAAAACAGTAATTAACTGAACTAAAAAGCTCTATCACTGACAGCTGTCTGTGCACCTTTGTTTGTTGGCACCATTTACTATAGGAAAACAAGTAAGTCCATTCACCAGCTACATTACCTCTTTATCAATAATTGCCTTCAGTTGCTAGAGAAGACATCTAAATTATTCTTAACTAGCTATGGCAGACTGGCAAGAAAGCAACAGTAAAGAGTACCTCTCTGCAATTGCAGGGAACAAAAAATAATCAACCTTCAAATTACCAGCAGTCTAGTTACTATAAAATGAGTGGAGGAAATATAAGTTTGGTATTTATTGGCAAAGCTCAACTCTATTACTCAGGATAAAGGAGAAAAAATAAGCTAACAGGAGAAGTGAAGGCAATAAGAAGAGGCCTGGGAAAGAAAGAAATGTTGACGTGCCCTTTCCTTGCCTTCCCTTGTATATTAAGGGAAATTTCAAATAGGTACCGTACTCAGTAACACAAGAATCACAAGAGGATTCATTCTATTCCACATTCGGCAAATATATGTTTTATTTCTCAGATAGTCCTCTTTATTTTTCAGCTAGCCCTCAGCCAAACTACAAGGAGTGGGAGTATTCTCCACCACTGAGAAAACCCGTAACTCGTTTTGCACTGCTTTAAGACAAGTTGTGATGGGACATTTGTAAAGGACTTTTGGAACTCTGTCACCAGGTACCACTGGGTCATGACAAAGAAAAAGACTGGGTTGTCCTAAAAAAAGGAATGACTAGGTCAGGGAATGAGTAGCGGCCATCAAAAACATCTAGTCTGATGTCCTTCATTATATGGCCTGTGGAGTGTTACCCAGTAACGCTGCACCCCTGATGTTATATCAGATAAATAAAAAGCCTTTTAGCATATCACCCAGCCATTAGCAGAGAAGGGATGGGGCATGACTCTACTTGGGACAGCAATTTCTCAGATATTCTGACAACAGGATTTTTAAATCTTCCTCCTCTGCATATCAGGGCATTAAACCAGAGAAAGAGAGAGTCAGGACGTTCTGCAGCACCTCTGTTTTTCTGACCTACTGAATTAAAGTCTCACCCTTTAGCAAAAATATGAGATCTATTTGAAAGTGCATACTCCAAAAAAAACTCCAGTTCTGCCCTTGGCCATAATTGGGCAGCTTCACCTTCCATGCAGAACTAGACTTAATGTTTCCCCACTCCACAGCTCTCACTCCCTCAGCTGCAGGGCTCATTTTATTAACAGCTTTGTTAGAAGAGAATAAACTATGTGATACGAGTGGTATTGAGTTTCTGACAGCTTGAAAGAGCATTGTGTTATTAAGGTATAATGAGGCCTTGCTTTTTAGGGAATTCTGGTTTTATTTGGAAAAGGTTCACATTAATTTTCTACTTGATGATCCTAAGGAGATTAGAATTTATTATTAGGACTTTCAGCTGTGGGTAATACATAAGCATATGATGATAGATTGATGTGTTAAGCTGCCATTTGTTACCTGGTAGGGGGAACAAGAAATTATTCAGCTTTGTGGAGGCATCCCAGAAGATCTTAGTCAGATAAATCTCCACAGAAATCAGATAAGATTTTCAAACACCACACCAGCTAAGAATTTCATGAGTATCTCATTATTTGCTGGCTTGTAAAGGCTGAGTACATAACAGTGGTTTTCAATACAATGATAAAAACAGTTCTTGCCCTTAACAGCTGAAACTCCAGATGATAAGAAGCAGATAAATCAAAGCACAGTAAGAAACCCTAATTGAAGAAATTAACTTGTATTTTGGCCAGTTTCTTTACTGGTGTAATTTAGCATAGTTGTCTCCTACCAAAGGCAACACAGCTGTGCTCATAAAGCAAGCTGAATATTCTTTTCATTATTAGAGAAAGCAATTTAATTGTGTGGCTTTTATGGAGAAAAACGTCTTTGAATGATAAGAGGACGCAGACATACGTATAATGGGGTATTAGGGGAACAGTCTTGTCCTGTAGTCAAGGACAACATAAAAGGTAATCAGTGGAAGAAAGAAGTATCCATATAGGATAGAGGTAAATTTGGTTTTGAGACTTAGGCTAAGGGGGACATGAAGAATAGTTTACAACGAGGATTCATCTTGGGGAAAAAAAGTGACATGACCCATCAGGAAGACTTTGTTGGGTAGCAGTACTGTGGAAAAGCTGGATGGAAACAATGTGGAGGGCCTGGAAAAAACAACGTTGAGTAGGTGGGAGAAGGTCTGGGGAAGCTACTATCCAAACAAACTGAAAGTATGGGGAAGACTTTTGTTGTGTTTTAGGAAAAGCAACAGTGAAATATAGAGACATGAGGAAAGAAGAGGTTAAACCAACATGCTGATCCTTAATAAAAGCAAGTATGGAAAAGTTGTAGAAAAGAAGGTTTAAGAAGAAAATGAAATATATGCTGTCAACCATAATAATCCTGATGATGCAGCTGAGACTGAGTGGTAGTCTGGGTATGTAAGTGGTATGAGTCAGTATAGGTAAAGTGAGGAACAGAAGTTTTGATTCATTAGCAGCAACAGACATTGTATTTCAGATAGAAGAATTTAAGGACACATCTTGAGCAAAATTAGAGACTGTCTACTCACTGTTGTTGAATTTACTCCAGTGTGCTTTTGTAGTTCTATGAAACCTTAAGGAAATTTTTACCTTCATATGGAAAACTGAGATTTGATTTACAGTAAGTATTTACCCATAGTTAGGTGTATTGCTATGAGGAGCTGACACTTTGGTGCTCCTCATTATATTTATGAACTAGAAAATAGAGATCTATTCCTCATCCTGTTCTAGCTTGAACCTCTCAAGCCAGGCACAAGGTTGTTTTCAGAATATCTTCTGGGTGGCCTGTGAGGGTTTCTGTAGAAATACTGCTGAAATATAGAGAGGCAAGGCTGGGAAACCCACTCCAATTCCTAGCCTTCTCTGCTTTTATTATCTTTGCAGTCCTTTGATCCTCTGCAGAATGACTATAAGAAAATTGCTAAAGTAATTGCTATCTCTAACTCCATTCCTGAAACTCCTGTGAAACACAAAAGTATGTATTATAAAAGTACTCTATTTTCCACATCTAGCTAAACATTTTTTTTCCTGGAGTTCAGCTCATATTAAGAAGCACATGGTTTTACTGGCTAGCACTGAAATTCTATGTATACATTCGACTCCCACTAAATTTTAATGAAGTTGTTTTACAGCTTGTAAGTTATATAGTTCTCCATTCCTCAAACAACACTCTCTGTCCTTCACTTACTACAGAAAAAAATCTGACTCTTTGAGCAGAGCCAGAGGATGAGAAACACAGGACTTTTTGGGGTAGAAACCATGAAACTGAAAAATGTGTAGGTAGAATTCCCTCATTCACCAGTGCCACTGTTGTGCCAAGGTGACCTTCCAGCAGCGACAAAAATATTTACAGCCATTTCAGTTGGAAAGATATAAGGCACAAATCTGTCACTAGCATCAGTGGAATAGTGCCCCACTGTGAATATTCCTAGTCACAGTCTTGTGTCCTCCTGTCTGAAATATCTAGTGCATATCGGAATAGGATATGAAATCCTGGATTGTATTGCCCACATAGTGTGAGACATCACTACAATAATTCCTCATCTCCAGAGGAAGGCCAAACAAGATGCCTTCTGCTCCAATGGCAGCAAATGGTAGTCTATTCAACAAGCTTTGTGTAGGTATGAGATATCATTCTTACTGATGGCAAGCGGTTATATCAGGCAATTTGGTTCTGAGAATTTCCTCCTCACACTCTCCTCAGCGCTTCCATCTCAGCATTACCACATTCCCTTTCCATCCCCTTGGGCTATTGCCCTTTTGTAGTCCCTCTCTTTTTTTTTTTTTTCCATTTATCTTTTTCCAGCAATGCCTCACTTGTCTGCCTGTTCAAATTGCAACATTATCATGATATTTATCACATATCTGTTTATGGTCCTCCCGTCCTTCACTGCACTGTGCCATTAGATTAAAATTCCTTCAGAAAGAAACTGCATTTTGCTCCATGTTCACTGCAGAGATGTCATAGTGAACAACCTTTTTTAAGTTTTTTTTTTGATTCTCTATTTAACTCCATAATAACATGGGTTTAGCAAAACCAAAAAAACATCAGCTATTCTAGATGTAATTTGTTCTTGCTCATGCCAGGCACAGCTTTATATTTAGTTTGTATTTTTTTTTTTTAACTTTTTAAAGTCAAGAAATTTTCTGAGCTGGCTCCAACTACTCTTTAATGTTCTCAAGCCTGATGATAATCTCTTTTTGCTAAGAAAAATAAAATTCTTCCCCACCTGAATAAACAGTCCAAGCAAAAAAGAAATTAGAGACATTCAATTGCCTTACTGTTTCCTGAATCGACACCTTTTTTTGAGGAGCAGAAAGTTGTGCAGTACTACTTCACACTACTTGGACTCTGTGTCAGACATGAAGTGTCTAGCAAGGACATGCTGCAGCAGTTTTGGAGGCCAGCCCAGCAAGAATGTGGCTGGAGAGTATGGAAAACACAGATTTTTTTTTTTTTCACATGGTTACTGATGAATATTCAGAATTTTCCATCCTAGGTGTTATGCTGACTGGAAAAAAAGGATGTTTCCATTTTTCACTATACTGCCGACTTTTTGCTTTTGATTAAAAAAAAAAAAGATGAAGGGAAATAAATGAAAAGAAACTAAAAGATTTTGATTCTGAAACATCCGTGGTGACATCAGAGACATTTTTTCCTATGGTTTTCCTGCTTCTCTAGCTGCACCTCCCAAACTGCATCGCTGCTCTTTCTGTCGTGGTGGCCTGTCTCTTCTTATCAAGCAGCACAGATAATGGGAACCAGGCTGTACTAGAGATTCTGGGACAGAACACCTGAGCTATGGCTGCCACCACATGCAAGTGAAAGGCTTCCAACTGTGAGGGACGCTGTGTTATTTCTTGTATGCTACAGCCACAAGCTTCTCGGTTATAAAGACTCCTCTTAAACTGCATGAGCTGAACAGTCATTCTGGCTTTGGTGGAGCACTGACTTTTTATGCGGTTGCGTGTCTGTACTCTATATTGATTTTCTTCCTGGAGACTGAAGCTGACTGGAATGGTCCATGCAGCTCCTGCCTAAATGAGAAAGAGCAGGAATGCATTAATCATGGCACAGCCTACTCATTTGCAAAGAAGGACACCAGACACTCTGGGCTGGTTCCCGAGCTATGCAATAATTCTGATGTCAAAACACTTGGAACCGATGTGTTTCCCAGCAGGAGCATGCAACCTGGTTCCTTTAACTTTTGTCTCCTATCCTTCTTTCTCTTTTGCTGAGAGACAACTGATAGAAGCACTTTGAAGGATGTGGTATGCTTTGAAGGATGTGGCATGCTTTGAAGGAGCAGCAGAGGCTGCTGATGAGCTTATGAGGACATCTCATCCATCCCTTTCTCATCACAGAGACAATGTTTGCGAAAGTTGATCCTTTGTGGGAAACAAGGGAAAATGATAAATGGGAAATCCTGTGAATTTCAGTCCTATCTCAGTGCTAAGCATCTGGGAAATGCCTGGACAAGCTGAAGAGCGGCTTTCCCTGCAAAGGGGTGCAATGCCCACAGTATGCATGAGCATCAGCAATAATTCCACAGGATTGCCAGCAGGAGAGGAGTGTGAATGTGAAGTTAAATTTAACAGATCCCTGTGCCCTTTAAACTACACTTACAGAGTTAAATACAGAATTAGAAATCATAAAAAAGCTCTCTTAAAAAGAATAGTGTCTGTACTTTCCCATAGCACTTTCTTTTTCTTTTTTTTTTTTTTTTACAATTGATCGGAATTGATCGGTCATACTCATTTCTACTGAGTATTAGCAGAAAATAGTTGGCCATCCATTAGTGTTCCTGCGGAGCTGCAATTGCAAGGATGTGATTGAAAGCTGCTATTAACTGTGACAGAGAGGTTTTAGAGCCATATAGGCTTCATGCTGTTAATTCATATTCTCATGGCACATAGGGTTTGTACTAGGCACAGCTTAAGTTCATACAGTAAGAGATGGTCTCAACCTCCAGAATGTTGTGATCTAACTAGAGGAGGTAGATAAAGGATGGGAGAGTAACCAAAATCTGGAAAATCAAAGGGTTATTTCTGAGGTGATATCTGAAGGTGACAAAGGGTAGACCAAAAACCAACCTCCTCCGTGTACTCTGATGTCCTGTCCAGGAACACACCAGTTAGTTCTTGTCTATATGGAAATGCATTGCATAAAAAAGGCAACTTGAATATTAGAAAGGAAAAGTTGTTCACAGCTGATCAGAAAGGAACCATCCATAACATAAAGGACACAAAACATCAAACCCAAAGCTTCTTTTAAAGTTGCTACAGGGAGTGTCCACTGGACTATGTCACTTAAACTATCTTTAAGCTCTACAGTTTATTTTTTACTGAAATAGCCTCTTGAACAGGTTGACTTTGAAGACAATAAAACTGTGTCTTATTGACTTGGGAGAGATAGAGAGAAGGTTTATATAAAGGAGAAGAGATTTGCTTTTCACAGCCCCTGCATTAGATCTCTGATATAATGTTCAAGGGGAGAGTCTGTATAGTAGCAACATGATTAGTCAAGGAGACAAGCAGGAATAAATACCATATCCTCCAAACTGTAGAAAAAAACTTTAAATTTATCAGGGATATATATTTTCCCTTCTCTACCAAAAAAAATGTTATTTCAGACCTATACAACCTTGCACATATTCTGAGCCTGATCTGTGAGTACGAGTTACTTTTTGAGTAGAAACAAGAAAAATGAAGTTTTCATTTTATGATCTACTGAATGGTGAGAGGCGACACCCTATCATGATACAATAAATTCAAACCTAAAACCTGAAGCTAAGGAGAAGATTTTATCCTTCCTCATGTAATTTTTCAAGCAACTTCTAAATTTCCGCAGTGCATTTTAAGCCTCAACTAACAGAGTGCTATTCCATCCAGTATTTGTGTGTAGAATACTGTATTTTATTTCATCTTTTAAAT
Source organism: Tinamus guttatus (assembly GCF_059628265.1). NCBI lineage: Eukaryota > Metazoa > Chordata > Aves > Tinamiformes > Tinamidae > Tinamus > Tinamus guttatus. Next base: position 857,325 of record NW_028289026.1, read on the forward strand.
TCTTCTGCAATTTCATCTCTTCTGTAATAGATAAACGTCTTTTAATCAGGTCTGGGTTACTGTAATTGAGGTGATGCCCTTTTGGATACTGGAGCATGAAAAACCTACACTCTCTTGAAGGAAGAGCAGTATCAAAAGGAAATTTTAGGGCAAGGGCACAGAGCAAGGCGGCCCTGTCTTTCCATCTGCTTTCTGGGCAAACCCTTGCACATGGCACAGGCCTCCCTGGAGTTGTTTGGTCACTGAGGATTTCCTCCATTTTCTGCTTGGCTCACTGAGCTGGCCTTGGGTAGTCAACCTCTTCTATTGGACTTGCTAAAGGCCTTGATCCTGAATGCTCGTGTTTCCCTGTTGTATAGCTGAGAAGTCCTGAGACAGAGAAGCCATAGGTTTCATTTCTTCTTGTCATCCCCCTCCTGCCATGGTGAAGCCTGCTTGGAAACAACTTTGGCATTGGATATAAAACTTGATTTCAGCTCCTTGGAAAGACATCTCCAGAGCTTGATAAGGGTTTTCACTCACGCATTTGCTGCTTATAGTAAACCCTAGGAACCAAATACACTCTGCATGGACACTGTGCAAAATCTAATTTACAGCTTTCCCTTCTCCAAAACATTGCTTGGTGTAACTGAGCAATAAAACACTGAAGAAAACATAATTAAAAAAAACAAGTGGAATAACTATCTTCTAAAGAGCAGCAAAGCACTAGGAAACTTCTTTGATTTTTTCCCCAATTTATGTAACAAAACATTATTGAGAGGAAAGAAGATAATCAATACTGAGTAATCTTATAGCTAGCTGTGCAGCAATTTAATGCTAGAAATGGATTAAGGTGACAGGAAAAGTCAATGCAGTCTTAAATTAAAAGGTGGGAAAAGTCAATGAAAAGTCAAAGCTGGTTAGGGGTCCATGAAGGAATAGAAACTAAAGCTCTGGTGAGTAAAAAGGGTCTCAGTAACCTTACCTCATTGCTATAACTCTGTGTTTCACATGTTCATTCAAAAGGGTGAGAGGGTGTATATTTGTTCTCCATTTGAATTGCTAAACCATTTGAATTCAGTTGGTTATTCTAAAGAGGATTTGCAAAAGAGGAATATTCTGTTTTGTATATTTACCCTTGCAGCATAACACAGCATAAAAAGATGGATTTTCCCTTCTGATTTTTATTTTTTTTCATTAGAAATTTAAGGGTTTTGCTTGTTTGTCTTTTTTCATTTGTTTGTTTTTCCTGAAAGAATTTTAATAATAAACTGACTGGAGAATAAACAGAATTATGACATTGTTAGCACCAGTACAGGCACCAGTAGTTTACTATGGAGGAGATATGTTTTTGCCCACAGCTTCAGCTTAAATTGTAGCTTTGCTTTTTTCATGTTGAAAACAACAATTAAGAAAAAAGCTTTCTACATTTCAGGAAGAATATCTCTGCCTTTCATTTGGTGCAGCTTTATAGAATCTCTGACAAACCAATAAAGCATAATGTGATGTCATTCATATTTCTGAAACAAAAAATAAGTCATTATGTCTGAATGCTGTCATACTGTTTAAAATTACAAACATTAAAAAATTACACTGTATTGCTAAAAGAACATGAAATCTCTTACAATTACTGGAATGTAAGGCTGATCAAAAGAGAGTGAAAATGGCTAGTTTACTGGGATTTCATTGTTTATGTTCTTTACATGCTAAAAATCCCAAATGACTTACTTCTAAGATTTTTTTTTTTTTAGCTTTGACCCATTGATAGTAAGAACGAGCTCTTTTCTTTACAAGCAATAGGGAAAAATAAGGAACATTACAAACATTTCGCTTGAAGACAGGACTAGCAATAGCTAATCATACTGATGAGGAAGGTGGCTTTTGCAACTCCAGTTCCTCAAAGCTATGCTTCAGTAGATTCTGCTTTTGAGGATCCTAGAGCTTCAACTTTGGAATGGCAAACAGTTACTGTACAATGTATGAAGCTGGAAAATCTGCTCTGCCTCTCTTGCAGTTGCCAGAGCCTGTGAATTCAGGCAGAGCTTTCTCTTGCTTTTAGCAGCAGCCAGGCGTGTAACAGAATTTCAGGGAATTTGAATCTCTCGCACCCGCTGATGCTGTGTGAAAGGTTGGTGTTTCAGTTCAACTCTCATTGGATTTTCTACTTTGATGCTTAGCACTTAATATGCTTGGCAGAACAACCTTAGTGATCACAAGCTGTATATGCTCTGCTAAAGTAGCATCTTTAACCAAGCTGCTTTACCTAGGCTCAATCCATAAAGCGGAGCTGTCTGAATCTGCCTCCATCCTCCAGGAACAACAGTATTTCAAAACATGGCACTTCACGACATGAACAGTGTGTCACACTGAAGTAAACTTCACATTTTCCCCTCTTTCTACAGAAGACTGAATTTTAACGAATAAGTGAAATCTCTGCCGTCACACGATATATATAATGAAGCAAAGCAGATAGTATGCTGGGCAGATTTTTTTCTGCTTCCACTATTGAATTTGAGCTTATAAACAATTCCTCACACCACAAGAGCAGGAGAATAAAAAAATGTTGCAATAGATCTCATCTTTCACTGTAGTTTTATCATCTTCAGTGTCTCCACTGAATGTATAGCTGGATGCATAATGGCAAACAATGTAGGCTTTTATTCCAGTGGGAAAGAGCTCATTGCAGTCCACAGGTACCTAATTCACAGAGATACTTAGAGGAGAAGGCTTGCAGGTAGAGATCTCCAAGATTTAATTTGCTTGCTATTTTTTCAGTTTTCTATTGATCACGAGCCAGAGTGGAGGCAAGTAAGGCAATAAATGGACCACAGTCAAGTCATAAACACCAATTTATTTACTTTTTTTGTAGTGGAGTATGTGAAAGATGTTTGAAATCAATGACAATTGTGATTTTTTCTCTCCTGAAGAGAAATTCATTCGGTTATAAGGAGATGAATAATCAGTAGAATGACTTAAGTAGCCACAGTCACCAGACCGGATTTCTTGATGTTGATTACATGAAATAACTCTTTAAAATGACCTGGCCATACCTAGTTCTTTTTTATAGTGAAATCGAATTCAGACTTTTCTCCAACTATAGTAACTTCAGCAACAGACTCAGGGAGAAGTTGGACTTAGGAGACCACCCTAGCTGAGTTATTTCTGATGCTAAAAACACCGTTATATACAATGTGGCAACCTCAGTGATTACACTGACATCTTTCTTAATAGAAATGGCATTTGCATGAGAAGCACATTTCATCCAGTCTTACAATCCTCTTTCACAGCTGATTCTGGCGGCCTCTCAATGTTCAGGTTGTCTTCAGTCTAGGAACCTTTGTGAGTTACAGATTTTATGGCTGAAAGGGGATACCAAGCCTGTCCTCTCTGGTTTACATTTCCTGAGTATTTCAGTAGCAGAGGGAGTAGCTGTGGCTCAAGGGCATTTGCAGTGAGCTTCAGACTCTGAAGATTTAATTTTTCTTACACTGTCCCCACATGGACTACATGATATTGATCTTATTGAATTAGTGCTCATCCTGAAGTCTGGTGTGATTATGAGTACTTACATCTTACGTAAGTACTGATATGTCTACCTACAGTTGAACATAATAAGCACTGACTGATGAGCTCTTTTCAAATTTTGGAGCTATTCTAGGCTCTGGAAAATTTAATATATAAAGCAGTTTTTAAAAACTTGCAGAGACTTACCCAATCTGGAGATTCTGTAAGACTATTCCTCGGAAAACTACCAGAATCTGTCTTAAATTCTTCTCTATTGATTTGTTCCATGTAATTAAACACTTGTTTTTAAAGGTTCTTTGCCATGTTTACCACTCACCTTACTTGCTACTGCTCTATAGTCTATTGCATGAGCTCCCATGTGTACTGTGCCCCAGCTGGACAGCAGAGCAGTGCTCTCTAGGAGGTATTTCAATGTGTCTCTGAGGCTGTGACAGTGGGGTCCTTGGAGTCATATCATCAGCGACAGTTTTGTCTTACTCTCTGCAGTCATTCAGAAAGTGCACATGGGTCTGGGAGTTAGTGAATCCAGAAGAGCTGGCTTTGATAGAAATAAGTGGGGCTATGAAAGCTGCTTACTGAAGTATTTAGCAGTTTTAGTTGTTTAATGAATGAAACAGAAACTAAACATGAAGAACACCCTAATTGTAAACAGATACTGCTGAACCAATATAGTTTTGTAGAGATTTTCGAATTCATCAGGTTTTGAAGAGTCAGGCCTATGCTTCTACTAATACTGTTCATATTTAACATTGCCTCCCTAATCAAAATAAAATTCAATGAGTTTTCAGTCTACGAATCTATCACATGCACATGCTGTCCTAATCTTTCTTACACATGAAGGGAATTTGATTTTCTAGCTAAATCCCTAACATAACATTATACTCATAATTTGACAGCTTATGTAACAAACACAATTTACACTGTTGAATCTGTATAGGGAGCATGGGGAAAAAGAATAAAGTAAGAAGTAAGTTCATATAGGTGGAAAAAAAGTTCTGTGAATTATTCTGCTGTATAAATATTTCCTTCAGCTGTGAGGCATATCAGTGTGGAATTAAATGAAACGCTGAGATTAACCTGGAGAACAGACTAGTGCTTAGTTCTTAAAGGAAAACCTAAATGTACCAATGGAACCCAAAGTTCTCAAACAAAATTTTCTTCCATTCACCTCATTGACATATTTTCCACAGACTTCAGCATAAGTAGTCTTGGTTACAGCATAGTTAGTTTGCTATATATTTTTGTCTTAATATGGTAGCACCAAATGGCCCCAGTCGGGATCTCTGCTCCTTCTCCACCTCAAGCCAGTACCTGCTGCTGTAGCACACCTTAAAACATGGTATCTCTCCAAACAGCTTCTGAGAGCCAGTGAAGATGGTGCTGTCATTCAGTCCCTTCCTTTTACCCCAGTGTGGTTGAGGTATTGTTCAGGGCTATGAAGTCCCAAACAGTTCACAATGAGACCAAATGTAGAAGTTGGGAGCATTTTCTGCTTCTTCCCCTGCTGAGGGGGGAAGAATACTCAGAGTGTGGAAACCACAAGCCATTAAATCAACCAGTCAAAATGTATCTTGTTAATACAGGCTAGTAGATTCAGAATAATTTAGGTAGAATAGGACTTCTGTGGTTTAGTTCAACCTTCTGCTCAAGGAGATCCACTTGGAGCTCAGTGTCTCGTCTGGCCAACTCTTAGAGATCTTCAAGAAGGGAGATCCACAAGCTCTAGGAAAATTATTCCAATATTTAACTGCACTCATGTTAAGAAAAATTTTCCCTATACTGAACAGGAATTTCTCATAGCATGTCCATTGCCTCTTATCCTGTCCCTGAACACCTCTAGAAAGATCCTAGCTCTGTCTTCTCTGCACCCTTCTCTCAGGCTGTTTAGACAGCAGTAAGATTTTATGGGGCATCTCCAAATTCAGTTTCCTTAATGTGTCTTTGTATGTCATGCAATCCAGTCTCCAAACATCTTTGTGGCCTCAGTGGGACTCATTCCAGTTTGTCCATGTCTTTCTTATATCGCAGAGCCCAAAATCATGACCACAAATTCTTCAATAAATGAATCAATCAGTAAAGAATGTCATATCTGCAGGGACTTTTGGGGTCCTTACCACAATTTTCTTTAGTCTTATATCAGGAAATACCAATCTTAGTACTTAAATCTTGACAGGCTAGGATGAATGTTTGTCACTGGAGTAGAGTGACAATCTCCCACCAATCTTCCTCATGAATTCTCATTGAGAGTTGAAGTGAGGGCCTTGGTATAAAGTTTATAAGGATATACAGTAATTCACATCAATTCACTTCAATTGTTACTCTAATCCTTTTATGTAAACCAGCCCTCCTCCCACAATGGACTCAGCATGTGCTTAGAACTTCATTATCGCTACTCTTTCAAGCTTAACTGAGATGACCTCTGCACAGATAAGAGCATAGGCTTTTTTCAGCCTAAAATTTACTAGAAGGGGCCTGATGCAGCATTCATGCTTGCACTAAGTCAATGCTGTGTCTACATTTATAAGCTAACAACTAATTATGAAGTTTACTTATTCAGAAGATTCTGTTCTTAGTCTTCTCACCAATGCCATCAGTAATTTGATCATTGTACAGTTTATGTACAACTAACAAAGACATTTTATGTGTTCCAGTTTCAGAAACCCAAATGGTATATGGATTTCCTCTCTGAGTTCTGTCACAAGAGCTGACTGAACATCTCATTCATCGCTGGACAGCTATACCTACTAGTTAATATTTGGTTTTCATGGCCTTTTTTTCATGCTGCATTCTATAGATTTGAACCATTGCAACATGCCCTTTGTCCTCTTCTGCATGGAAAAAACACTCTCTGTGGAAATATTTTTCTCTTTAATTTTAAAGCCCTTTTCAGGACTTCCCTTGAGACATCGTAGACCAGAGCAGTGCCTCAGGACAGCTCTAAGCACTCTGCTTCCTTTTATGAATCCAACAGAATAGCATTTTGATTCAAATTTAAAGACTCAGGCTACAGGTAACAAACAATTATCCATCGCGGTTCCTATTTCAGGATGAAGTATGCTTGACAGAAATGAAAAGAATGATTTTGCCATTTCTTCTCCAGTATATCTTTTATTATCATTGGTCCTACTTTAAACTGTTTTATTTCTCCAATAGAAAAGATGTTTCATCTGAGATAACAAAGACAGGGCTGGTTCCTGTTTTTCTACTTCATAGTTTGCCAGCTGCATTCAGTAATTCCCGTGCTGCCCTGTGCACTGATCTGATCCCTGGCCTCTTGGGAATTTTCACTGTACTTGTGTTCAAAGACTGAACTGAGGATTCAGCATGACTTTTTTTTTTTTTCTTTCTTTTTTTTTTTTCTTTTCTGGCATTAAGAGTAAGGAACTTTACTTCAGAGGGTGGCAATTTTAATTGCTAGCATCTCAGGTAGCATGAGAGCTGACCCAAGGAGTTACCAGAGTAGTTTTGGGCATTTACGATCAGGAGGAGATGGCAATTACTTTGTTCCTAGGATCAGAGCAGCAGGTTTACTGCTGTGTTGTGTGTTTTCTGGAACTTTAAATGCAGAATACCAGCATAATATTGTTTGCTTTATTGCTGCATCTTACCAACACTAATAGATAACGGCACAGGGCAAATCTGGGCTTTGCTATGGCTTATACAGTGCAACTGTCATATGGTGAGGGTTTAGGACCCTGGCACCATGGAAAAATCTTGTTGATTCTACCCAGATGACTTTTGTAAAATGTTTATCCAGGAAGTTAATAGAAGCAATGTGTATGAACTGTTTTCCAACTGTGGGAGAAGAAAGGAACTGATGGACAGCACTGATGAAATTTACATTCTGCTACTGGATATATGGAAGAACTGGGTAACCAGGAAGTTTGCAGTTTCTGAACTGAGTTGAGTCAAGATAGATACAATTTGTTTAGTTTAGTTTTTTGTTTTGTTTTGTTTTGATGTTTGTAAGAGGAGTAGAAACTCTCAGTCAAAGGTGAGAGAAAATGAGATCACAGAATCAGAAAACAGCTCAGGTTGGAAGGGAACTTCAGAGATCGCATAGTCCAACCCCCTGCACTCAAGCAGGGTCACTTGCAACACATTGCTCAGGGGCCTGTCTTTTTATTACCAGTGCTGTCTGCATTTGTTCATAGGCAATTCAGAGATGCACCAGAGCATGCTGATTTCCAAGAAGTTTTGTCTTGTAGATAACGTGTGCAAACGCTTGCAGCACCTCCAATTAAGCTCTGTTTTGTTGATTGTATAGTCTCTGTAACTCTGAAATCTGTAAGGGCATAGACTGGCCGTTTAAGGAACAGTCCAGTCTGTATCTGTGACTATGTCTAAACAATAAAAAAGGAAGAAATTCTCTCTGGACTAAAATGTTGGTGAAAGGTGTCTGAAATAAACTGTGGTGACAATTTGATCTGCTGCATCTTAGTTTGAGGCAGACATAGGATCTCTGACCTGAATAACAGTATGACTACTACATAAACATTGGCATGTTCATTTTCAGCTCTAGGGAGTAATTATCCCTATTTCAGCTTATGGAGAAGCAAGAGGTACGGAAAATAAGTAAGTGGTTTGCCCAAGGTTACAACCAAAATGGATAGGAACTGAGTTCTGATCTAATGAAACCATCTTCTGCATTTGAACTGCAAGACAACCCTTTCTTCATTACACGGACAAGTAGTTAGAGGACTTGCTGATGTGAAAGCAGTTTTAGAATACTGGCAGATATGCCACAAAACCATAGCTGTTGTAAATAAATACATCTCAAGTAAAACTGCACGTCCCAATCTGTCCTCCATTTCTTTTGCTAGCTCAGCAAGGTGTCACACAAAATTAGCCTGAGATGTTAATGCATTAAGCATTTATTGATCTCAGTAAGTTACAGTCAAATATGACCAGTGTCTTAATGAAGAGAGATAAAAGGTCATTTGCAATACTTATACAGTAGCTGCAATGCGATGCAAAATATTATCTGTTGGACCAGAATAATAACTAAAAGGGTGTTACAGTCCTTAACTCTCACAATACCAAATATCAAGGGTCTGAGCTGAGATTATTCTAGCTTTATCTGATCTACTTGTAACACAGCCCAAAAAACAAGTACATTCTCTGTTCTTACTGCAAAAATCCTTGCTTAAATTTACTTATTCTAGAACAATTATTTCAGTTCTAAACTAGTAACATTAAACAGATATTAGTCATTGCTTTGTCTTTTGCTTGGTCAGAATATCAAACCGGCACTAAATTTAACTTCATAAAATTAAACTCTTTCTTAATAGAAAGTTGGGTTCCTCAGAAAGTCTATCCATAGCCTCTTTGCACACATTAGCAGAGTAGAAAAGGCTCAGTCCCTGTGGGTAAAATCTTTATCTCCCTGAAGGAAATATCAACTGACTTCAGCCTGTAGTTTCATTCCTGACGCTTCATGAGAAATGAAAAAAAAAACCCACAATGGTGACATCTGCTTTATAAGTCCCAATTTCTGACATACACATTTTGACGGCAGAAGGTACATGTTCTGGCCAGCCTTTTGCATGCTTGAGAGGGAGAAGCATCTCTTGCTAAAGACAGAAACTTCATGGTACTCGTCCTTGGTTTTATCTGTCAGAAACTTTTGGGAAACTTAGTAGTGATGTGGTTCTGACAGACCTGCAAACCCTACAAGAGAGAACACGTAGGACAATTTCTCTTTTGCCCACAAGCTTTGAAGGAAAGCCAAGTCATTTCTCTCTTACAAATGTTCAGTTTAATTTTGAGGAAAGGTGGCATCCTGGTGACTCCTCTTTATGTTTCTACCTCAGAATGTTTAAAGAATATATTCAGCCCATGCTGCAAGAGATGCTCTTCTAGTGAGGAACTAGATGCGAGTAAGATGACACAGAGATAACAAAGAATTCGGGGAAGAACAGAAAGGACATGCCAAAAATGACATTGCCTAATACTGTTACAGTGGCAGGCAATCTTTTGTAAGTTCTCTCCCAAGTGATTGAAATTCAGGTCTTGATCTTCAGAGCCACAGATTTGAACAAGAATTAGGAAATCTGCTGCCTTTTGGAGAACTCATTCTTCCTAATGCTCCATAATGATTCTATGCCTGGAAACCCTCCCAGCATGCTTCAAAGTTTCCCTTGGGAAGGTTCCCTGGGGACATGGCTAGTGAATGGAGATGCAGGGTGTTTTTGCAGCCATAGTCTGTTCATTAACATTCGCCATAACACCAGTAAGCCCTGCGGCTCATCATGATCAGATTCCCCCTGTTAAGCACCTGCTTATTTCCATTTTCCTCAGCTCTAGGGAAAGCGAGTGATGAACACTTTGTCATTCCTGCTGACGGTGAAGATGTCAGAACAAATAAAAGATATCCTCGTTGCAGCTGGGTCATTTAAACTTTAATAAACCTTTTGTCTTTGCCCTGTCCTTTGACTGACCTTCTGGCAGCAGCCTGGCAGAGGGGCAATTAGGCTTGCAGATTTGCCGCCAGGCTGGCTGGTGCATGGGCCTCAGTGCTGTGCTCAGGCTTCAAAATGCAGCAGGAGAATTTGGACAAAGCAGAGGCTACCGTGCACAGCAGGACTGGGTGAGGGTTACAGGTCGTGCTTCCTGGTGCAGCATGAAAAGTTCTCCAGAAATGAGGGCATAGAAATGTAAAAACAAGAAATTAATAGAAAAGGAAATGAGTTGTTTTCTTTTATTTACCCCAGTACACCACAGCATTTCACTTCAGCAAAACTATTCCAAACTCAGATCACTATCCCTGAAAGAAGACCTTGGCCCATACTAAGCAGGTCTAAACTTGGTAGTATTTATGTTAAAATAGTATTGTTGTATGTTAAAGTAACATTATGTTAAACATCTTCCTCTGTGAGAGAATTTTTTGTATACACAGAGAAACTTTCAGGTTGCTAAAATTCTTCAACAGAAGAAAATGGGGAGAAAAACTTGTTGGTAAATAAGTCGCTAAACAAGCAGTGGAAGGAGATATCAGGAAATGAGAACATGAATTTGACAGAAGTCTTTCCTGCTCCCAGTCTTGCTTGCTTTGAAATCACACATTTATTATTTATTTCTGCAAAGCTGAAATCAGATTCCTGCCACTATTTAGTACTGTACTGATCGTGTTGACAACTGTCACTGTTTCATTGATTCTTGTGATAGTTTATGGTTTACTGCTAGAAATTTACCTCTGGAAATAAGTGACTCAATGTCAATCTCAACAGCTTTGTTTGTTTGTTTGTTTGTTTGTTTCCTTAAGAAATGCAGTCACATAGTCCAAACCTTGTGGTCGTCAGCAAATTTTAAAATGTGACACAAAAATGTTCTCACTATCAGGCTCAAGAACTAGGCAGCAAATACAATAAATCTAACTTTTCAATCTTGTGAGCATCAAGCCAGTCTCATATTATTTAGCACTTGAGCATGACCTTTCAATGCTTGGGATATTCAATAATAAGAAATCTTCATGCTTTCTTTGACAAAGTAGCTTGCTCTTCTCTCCTTCCAGTTCTTCTGAGAGCAATTTCTCGTCTGAGTTTGGCAGCTCTTCTTGGCTCATGAAGCATTTAATGCAACAATTATATTAAGAGGATTGGGAAACTCCAGGCACTTGCACAGGAGATGCTACCCATTTTCTTTCTTCTCATTTCACCTCTCTTCTATTGCACTTCCTTTCTTCTGGTTCTCACCCAGCTCTGCTACACACAAAGCTGGATGGGGATAAATCAAGAGCTCTGCTGTGATGGGAGAGCTTGGCTTAATCGCATTGCTTCCCTCACTGACATCTTTCATTGGAGTAGATCTGTGCTCAAGAGCACCTTCTCCTCATGTGTGAAGACTTTTAAAAGAAAGCATCTAACCTATTTTTGGAGCCTTCCTCATAAAGTGCCAGATGATTTGCCTAATAATAGATATAATAGTTTATAATTAGGATTGGGAGAGTTTGACACTTTGCTGAAAGCTAACAGCTATGATTTTGGATATATATGTTTTAATTTACTGCTGCTTATATTTTTTCTGTCCATTTCATATGCTCAGATGACATATATTTACAGAAATTGCAATTTATCTGACAATGTAATGTCAGAGTCAGTCATGAACTTTATGAAAGAGACTGATGAATCCTTGGTATTCATGTACATCATGGGCATTTACTGGTAGCTCAGGAATTGATTGCATTCAGGAAATGATGCCTGATCTTTTTTTTCCAGTAATGAAGTGCAGTTCTTCCTTTATTTTCTGTGCACTTTCTGCCATGAAGGTATTAAATGTAATATTGCTTTCTAATGGTTACATCAGATTATATTCATTAGCACTTTGTATAATGCAATGTCTTCCAAAATTTGCACTGATAATCCTTTCCAAAATTCTGTCTCTCCAACTCTGGAGGCATATTCACTTTTATGTTGTGTCAAATGCTGTCTTCAGGATTGTTCAGAAGCTGCTTACTGGTTTTCTTTGACACATCACATTATTTGGAAAACTTTGCCTTTTTTTCACAGCTCTTTCTGGAACACTCTAAACTATGTGGGTAACTACTTGGTTTACTAGTGATGATAGTAGGAGAGTGGATGACCCCTCATTTCTTGTGAAAAATACAATATTTTTTGAGAACGGAAAACAGAAAGCAAAGATTACTATGTTACTTTTATTTTTGCATCTCTGAGCAGATATTTGTTTCCTCCCATTTCACATGTGTGAGCTGATTCTTCTGAAATAAGACAATCAGTTGCCCCCTGGTTGTTGTTTATGTACCATGCTAACTACAACCAGAAAAACTACCAATGCAGTGGGGAATATGGCAATACCATTCCTCAATACCATTCCTCAAACTTCACAAGGGGATCACTTCCTGGCTTTCTTAGTCCTGAACTACATCAGTGAGAAATAAAACAATTGTGCAACTAGGAAAGATGTTTTTGGACAAAATCCTTTGCAGGATCCCATGCTTTGGGCTGTCCCTCCACATTGCCTCTGCTCATGCCACAAATCTATCCTATCTATCTTCTTCCTTTAGAGCAGACAAATACATTGCAGATGTAGGCTGTTGGACTGCTAAAGAGATATTACATGATAGTGTTTCCAAAAGAGTCATTAAATAACTGCAGATGCAGCTCCCAATCTACTAAGCCTCACCTGCTTCATAGGCAAATACCGTACCCAAGCCTGAAGGGGTATGATGCAAAGCTAATCCAAACAGTTTTAATGCATCTTTATTAATACAGAAGAGATGCTTCCTTTTAATGAGGGTATATATTTTTCATAAGATCATTTCCTTTTGTTTGACACTCATTTCTGCTTATGCACATCCAGAATTGTTAAATATATACAATCTGTTCTATAGGTATATATTATATAATGTAAACATATGCTGTTTGTGCATAACTGTGTAGTTTTTTTATATATATAGGAGGTGTGTGTGTGTGTACACATAGCAAAAGATGAAAAGAAGCATGCTGTTTTCTGGTTTAAAGCATATTGTTTAAAACTGCTTTGCTGCTAACTACGGAAAACTCACCACAGCAACATTTTTCTGCTATTTACTGAGAAATCGGACCTAACACAAATGGCATGATGCCTTCCTGCTAACTGCAGCCAATGGGGGTAAACAAAACTATGTTCAGTTCTTTCAAAAGCTATTTCTTGAGAAGAGATTCTGTCAAACTGGCAAGGTGAGAATAGGCTAGAAATCAGAATAAACAAATGGACAAACCAAAATGAACAATCAAAGTAAAAATAAAATAAAAAAAGTAAAACCAAGAGAGATAAGAGATTTTTTTTCATCTGCCTGCTTCTCAGCTCCAAACAGTGCCCCGTCCCCACAGCACTTGAGCTGTTAGAAATCCCTCCTCCAGTGGGAAGGTGAACCCTGCCACACATCGGATGTCAAGCTGATAGCATGGTCTTGAGGCAGGAGCTCTGGCAATCATCAAAGAGACAGTGATGGATGGACTGTTGACTGCAGATGACAGCAAGAAAATAACAGGAAGTTATGGCAGAGAGCAGTAATGGAGGTTTAAAACGACAGAAGCTGCAAAAAGATGACTAGTTCCCATGTGTCATGACTGAACAGCAATGAGGCTGGTAATTCCATGGAACAAATTAAGACTGAGTGTTTATGTAGCGTCCTAAACTTGCATATATAAGCTTTGAGTAAATAAATGCCAGCATAAATCAGCTGAACTTTGGATTTCTGGATTAAAGGGTTTTTGAGTAAGGATCTTATTTCTTGACAAAAAAAAAAAAAAAAAAAAACAGGCTTTGAGGGAAAGCAGGTGTTTTGAAAAAATGTTTCAGTTGAACTAGAAAGCTTTTTTGTTGTTGTTGTTTTCAGAAAAAGAAAGAAACAAGAAACAATTCTCCTCAGGACCTCATTACAAAAAATAAGCCAGAAAAGAATATTTGCCAAGTAGATTTGTTTTTTGTAGAATATAAAGAAACTACCTGATAAAAATGTACAGCAGATGTTGTGCAGAGGAAAGGTCTAATAGAAGCAAAGTAATTTCATATCCATGGTGAATGTTTTTTTCCCTTTTCCAGCATTCCCAACTATTCCACATGCATTAGTGCTTACAACATCAGAATGAAAACGTCTTTATAGGCATTACATCTGCATTGTAATCCTGTCATTGTACTAGAAGTGTTGTGCAGTTTTTTCAAAGCTCAGAGGGAAGAGAAGGTGAAGTCAGACAGATTTTTCTTACACCAGCACGTTATGTTTTCCCTTTTCCGCATTGCAGTATCCCAATATCTCTAGGAGGCAGAATGACATTTCATCACCTGGATATATGAGAATTGATTTTAAAAACTAGCTAAAGAATGGAGTCCAATTAGCAGTAATAGTTAAGCATTAATTCCTACTGACTGAAGTGTCAGTCAGTGTGAGCATATCGTGCATATAAATCCATCAGGACTATTGGCTTAAACTAATCATATGAAGGAGTTTCTGAACCACTCTGGTTACTAGACCAGGATTTAGACGTGAGTCTCTAACATTTCATTCTACCTCTAAATGGAAATTATATTCATTTTTACAATGCGACAGCGCTGTTGTAACTACAAAAGCAGCAAAGGCCACTGCCAATCACTTTGCAGGAGTTTTCATTTCTCTAGATGAAATCTTGAAGAGAATAACTCCACCTCAGTGAATTTTTAAAGAAAGTTGAAAGAAAAGTATTTCAGGTGTTTTGAAGGGTTTTGAAGGGCAAGAGATTTTTTTTTCCCTAGCTAAGGCAAATTCTCTTACTCTTTTCAAAATTATCTAGAGATTTGAGAAAGATAATATTTATAAAGGGACTAATTTTTTGTAGAAGCATTTTCTAGGAAGACAGAGAAAATTGCTTGTGATTGGACAAAATTATTAACTAATGTAAAATCATCTTCTGCACATCTGCCAGGAACTTGCATAATGTTATCTTTACTAATATTCAAATCAAAGCCAGTTCAAGTAAATAAAAAAGTCCCCAGCTGAATTTATTAAGAATTCAGAGACAGGGAAGATGTTAGGAGACAAAGAAGGCTAAACAGTCTTACTTTGCAAGCGTGTCGTAGCTTACAGCACAGTGTGCTGAAAAATATTCTGCTCATGTACGGTTGTGTTATCATAATTGGCAAAATGGTTCAGTATCATTTCAGTTGTGGAGGCACTAATGAACCTTTAAACACGTGCTGAGTCCCAATTATGTTGTAGACTGACATGCAGAATAAAGACTGAAAACTTTTCTGTGTTTGCTTTTCCCAAGGTAGAAATTCTAACAACTGCAGGAAGAATATAATTTGAGTTTTGTCTGTTTAAAATTAAAGGCTCTGTTCTAACTTCAGTGCCATATGTAATCAATGGAAATAGACATCCTGAGACAATTAGTATGTAAATGAAAATATAAGATTGGGAAGAGGTGGACAGACCACCTGGTCTTGTATTGTGTCTGCAGAAGTGTCTACATCAGATGCCCAATATAAGCACAGCTCAGACAAGTGGTAAGAGTTCCTCAGATAGATACTGCCAAACTTCAGCAGCCCTGAGGGCTGTGGCACCCCCAGCCAGGGACGAGGTCTCAGTCTTCTTCTTCTGAGCCCAAGAAAAATGGGGCAGATGACCTTTGCGAGGTGCCCCTCTCTCCCCAAGGGCAAAAAGAAAAATACAGGTGAGCTCCCTTGGCTAAATGCCTTAGTTTAAAATGATGCAGTTAGCTCTGATGATTAGTTCTTATCCATGCTCAGCAGTTTCTTACCAGGCAGTTGCCACCCATCTTTCATTTGGATGAAGAGGTGCTCTCAGAAAGTTGGGACAGCTGACTCAAAATACCAGGGTATCACAGGACCTGCCATTGCACTCCCTGCAGGGTAGTATCCATCACGAATACTGCAGTGAAATATGCAAAACCAAAACAAAAACCCAGCTTGTCTGGGCACCTAACTCGTGTACTCAGTGCACTAGAAGTTCAAGCTATTTAATTCAAAGTTTACATAAGGAATTGTAGAGCAGATACTTATCTAGAGCTGAGGATCTGCTCCCTGGTATCCACTGAATTAGTATATTCGTTGTAAATCCTTGAACATGTATATTTTAGTTTTGGGTGATCACAGTGACTGAATTTTGTTTTGTACTATATGCAAAAATGAATCTCAGTCTGCAAACATGACATAGGCTGTGATGTATACTTAGATGCATGCAAAAGTCTTAACACCTGTAGTCTACTACTTCAATGTAAGATGCTGATTTCCACCAGATTTATCCAGACATCTGAGTTCCTTTTCAGGGTAGAATGTCAATCTTTCATTTACTGACAGCTTCAGTAGATTGACTACATATATATATCTATATATCACACAATATTTCATTCTGCTTCATTCTGATGGAGGCCTGCATTTCTCAGCAAATCTTTCTGGGTAAACAATACACCAATCAGTTGTTTTATTATTAAAGTGTAGATAAAAATAATCCTCCTTCAAATTAGCTATTTTAAAGGTATTTACTAATTTGGCTGTCTGCTGCATGAATCATGACGTGATCCTGGTAACTTGGCAACTGCATTAGTTATTTTCTATTTGGCAGCACACATCGCCAGCATGTTAAAAGGCTGAACAGATTTTCTTTTCTATAACTAATCTAATTTTCTAGTGTTATTCTAATAATTTCCTCATATGTGCATCCTATTGCTCCTTTCACTGATGTGAATCCCCAAATTTGCAAGGACTTCACATCTTGCTTGTGAATCTTGGAGGAAAACTATGACAATACTAGGATTTGCTCAAGAAGCACATCTGCAAACTGATCTAGGCACTTGGAGATGGGAGGATGAGTAAGTATTTTCTCCAAATTGCATTTTGAAAAAAAAAAAAAAAAAAAAAAAAACATCTGGAGGAAATTTCTCAATCTCCTTCTTATCTTTGCTTGTGGAAATGCATCTCTTCTCAAAAGCAAAAAAAAAAAAAAAAAAAAAAAAAAAACCTAGAACTTACTAGAATCATTTGATTTATTCTTGTGAAAAGAGATGGGTTACCCTAATACATTTTTAGATCTGACCAGCACTGTAAATACTTTGCGCCTAAAAAGACTGTGCAGAATGTGTAGGAAAATAGGAATATTAAGACTGGTATAAATGGGGAATGAATACAAATATCTGGTTGAGGAAGCACCATATGGAACAGTGGCAAGAGAAGGATCATGTGTAGAAAGCACCTAGAACTCCCAGCACGCAGCTTTTCGGGGCATTCTGTCAGAGGCAAAGGACAGTGTGTAAATCCTGACTAATTGCTTTCTGGTCATTTTTTTGTTCCCAAAAAGATATATCTAAAAATCATCACATGGCTTCCTACTTAGGAAGAGCTCATGAGACAAGAGGATGACGTGATAACTGGTTTCCTTGTCTTCCCAGGAATCCCGTACAAACACTTGCATCCAAGCATCCTGATACCTGTGTGTTAGAGAGATGCCTGGATACACATTTTGTGGGGCTTGGGAGTATGAAAGTGTGAGTGCAAAGGAATGAAGAAACTGGTTTGATTTTAAAACAGATCACTTCCTCTTCCTTGAAGGTTCCACACTGAGCTTTGCCACACTGCAGAGTTGCTGCAGCGTTACAATTTTACATCCTGTGTTATTCTCACAGCTCAGAAGAAGGGAGATCCCAGAAATACTCTCTAATGGTTGTAGTACTGAATCCTAGAAAGCTTCATTGCAAGCACAGATGCAGGGAGGTCTCTAGTCTTACCTCCTTGGAGAAGGATAACATCCAACACTAGCATAGTCCAGCCATAGCTTTGTAGAGGCAAATCAAACGTTCTCCAGCATAGACAGCTGCAACCTTCTCTGGTCAACCTGCTCCAGGGTGACATCACCCTCCTCATGTCCAGCCTCAGCCAGTTACACAAGGCCATTGCCTCTTGTTCTGTTTTCTGGCACAGCTCAGAAGACGTTTGCTTCATCATCTTTGCAATGAACCTTCCAAAGCAAAATCTTATCAAAACTCATCCACAAATCTTTCAGAGAGCACACATTATGCTGGCCAGATCTTCACGGCACAGGCCATATATTTAAATTGAAAGAGGAGGTAAATCCATACCACTGATAGTTGAGGTTCTGCAGACAATGAGAACAATTCCTCTGTTGTTTTTGATCAGCAAGTTCTTAGATGATGAGTTAAGATTTTAAATTCTCTGGGGTAAAATATTGCCGATTATTTTCTGGAATGTAATTCCTTTTCTGTCATTCATACATTCAACACTCTCCTGTCCTTTCAGTGTGATATCTCTATCTGTCATAATATCTTTCTTTCTACTGATGATATCTCAATACATGCCATCTGCCAGTTTCCACTTTTTCATGCCAAGATATTTACTAAAACTACTATAATAAAGTGACATCCACTGGACACCTGGAGCACCTGTCTCCAGTCTGCTACCCACCGTTTCAACATTTTCAACTATTCTTTTACTGTGTTAGCTTAAATAGATGCTACAGAGGCAGTGCTGAGGTGACCAGGGCAGATAAGTATACATGTGGGTCACTGTGGAATGAAGGTTGTAGGGGCATGAATAAAATGCAAAGTATTAACTCATAGATTTCTCAGTGTTCTAAGTATTGGTAGTACAGGCAATGGAAATGCATACATTGATGCTGGCCTAAATGAGAATGCTAGATGTAGGATTCTTTGCTGTAGATGATAGCTAGGCTACAAGATAGTCAAAGACTCTGCCTGGTATGTGAGATATTCGGTAGCACTTAAGGAGACAATTTTGCATTTGCATACTCTTTTTGCTTTGAAAGGTTGAGTAGGAATGCTATCATTCAAAAGGAACTTTGTCTTGTGACAAACCTAGAAGACTTAGTAATTGTAAGCAAGCTATCTTCTCTAGAGATCTCATACTTGCTTGGAAAAAAAAATGTAAAATCAGTGAGTATGCCTAAAAAGCATCTCCAGAATGGCTATCAGGCTAGGCCCTGGAGAAAAAGTCTCAGGTCTAAAATGAAACTTTTTATTAAAAAAATGCAAATAAAAGCCCAAATCCCAGAAGAGGACTAAGGCAGAGATTATGGTCATATAAAAAGTAGAATCAAAACATAGCTTCTTTTTATTCTATTCTATTATCTGTTTTAGAACTCGTATTCCCAACCTAACATGCTGTAGAGCATGAAATCAACAATAGACAGAGAAATGGGCAAACTGAGGGAAATGTACCTTAAAGAACTGTAGAAGAATGGGCAAGGAACTGGAAACTTTAAAAACTGGACAAGCGGGAATCGTGTAATGAAGTGTACACACATATGCTTACATACAAAAATAGTGCGAGTGCAGGCGGTATGCTCATTGTAAATGTGCATGGATAAACACAATGTAAAGCAAAAATAGATTAAATCACTACAGAACCTATTTAGCAAACAGAGCTGTCAACTATTGTACAATATTTAAGCATAGGAATAATTCATTAAAAATCCTACCTGAAAGAGTGCAGGGGAAAGAGTATGATTTTTGGAAATGAACACTCATATCAATCTGCAAGATTTTGTCAAATAATAATACAGCATTTGACACACAGGGAGTTGTTAAACTTGAAACATGATGCTAAAATTACTTACCATTTTCCTCCTGAATTGTTTTATGAAAACAACCTCTTATACTTCTCTTGTTCCTTGCCCTAGAATTAATTTACAAATCAGTACTCAGTCATATCACATATCATTCTATTGCCAAAGTTATATGTAGGGGTTTTATTTAAAATTAGTGATTTGGATTTGGATCATAGCTAGAATTATTCCTTGCCCAAAGCTCCAATAAAGTGGCATGATCATTCATTTTTTGCCCATGAGCCCTGGAGAGTTCATTTCAATTTATTACTCTTTTTAAGTGAACTAATCTAAATTAAAATCTGCTTGAATCAATTCCTCATCTTTTATTAGAGACTTCTCTGACTGTGTCATATTAATCATTCATGTTCTGCATCTGGTGAAGTTAGAACGGCTTTGTGGCAAAGATGGGCATTTTTCTACTAGATGGTCCTCTATACAAATGCCAGGATTGTTCAATGTATAGCAAAATAGTAGCAAGGTTAGAGATTACAGATTTAAAACCATCATGGAAAACCATTAATTTCTTACTCTTTCAGCTTCCTAATTGAGCCATCAGAAGGAATAGTCAGTTTATGTTATTTTAACTAACTTTATCAATCATATTAATTTTATGACTGATTCTAAAGTTTCTGTTGTTTCGGGGATGCAGCTCAAAGACTTCTAAAACAAGTTTTGTTCTAATGTTTCATCTCTGTGTGAAGGCAATGAGAGCTAGAAAGTAAGGGATGGAGGATTCATTCTCATGACAAAGGCCATAAAAACCTTTTAGAAGACTTAGTCCTATCCTGTTCTTTTCATTATTCTTTTATGTCCCATTTGCATTACATAGTCCACAACCAATGCATAAAATAAAATAAAATAAAAAATCCTGTTTTATATGCACGCTAATAGACATGCCTGCATAAAATAGCTGCTCTAGATACTTTATGTCCAGAATTCCAAATGGTCCTATGCATTTCTTTTTTTTCTTTTTTATTTTCTTTTGATTTCTTGGTCCTCTCAGTTACGCATATGATTTTCAACTGTGAGAGATGTGAAAAAGCACTTTGGAAATGTCTCTATTCAGCAAAATGCTTCAGTATGTGCCTAGCTTTAATCATACAGATAGCCATGTGCTAAGATACCTCATTGCTTTAGTTCTGAGTGCTACAGAGAGCTGAACGCTCTCTCTCTGCGCTAAAAGCGCTTGTCAGCACATACTTAATTCTAAGTGAAGGACAATTCCACTTTAACACCTAAAACCGAAAGGGTATTTGGAGCACCCAGAGGAAATGTTGTCCGATGCTACATCTCTGTTGCCACAACCAAGCATTCTTCCCATGTCTGAGCATCCGTTGATCCATCTCACATGCTCCAGAGGAACCTTCTGAATGGTTAGGGTACAAGAACACATCTCACATCAGGATATAAATCTAAACATAGCCCTGAGCATCAATCAGTCAGGCAATTTGTAGATATTAGAAACAAAAAAAGAATCTGTGAGAAATAGCATGAGAGGACAGAGGGTTGCACTTGGCTTGGCTACAAAATGCTGGAGTTATTTTAGGTCCTATGTAAGAGCATGCAGTGCCTCATTTACTAAAACATCTGTGCATGGCCCTGAATCAGAATTCCTTGCAGAGTCACCAGTATATGGTACATATATGTGCTTGCCCTTTGGTTCTGAGAAAACCATACACAGTTACCAGACATGTGTTCGTATGATTACACTTCAAAAAAAAAAAAAAAAAAAAAAAAAGTCATGTTGTCTGAAGATTTAGGTGTCTGAAGACTTAAGAATGTGCTTCAGGTTTAAGATTTAAGAATGTGTTTGTGTCCATGACTGTTTTCACTGAGATAAACTACTGCACTATTTAGCCCTTAAAGTCTGATGTACAAAGGCTGCTCTTTTGGATGCATTAACTCAGTTTTGAGGTCTTCCCTTTAAGTAGAGGGGTGGACTGTCTAAGCTAAACCATGCCATTGTGTTGGAGTGTGCATAGGTCTTCAGCTTTATTCTCTGGTTCACTTGTTCACTTTTCTCAAGTGCACATGGGTATGCTGTAAAAGAGACTCACTGACAGCTTTGCAGAGCCTGTCTTAAAAGGAAATATCAGTCTCTTGAACTGATATGTTTTGAAAGAACAAAGCTGGATTTTTCTATGCCTTCTTCCATCTTTGCAACTGCTCTTCCATCTTGCCAAATTGTTCTACCTCCTTTAGGGGAGGAAGTCTACTAGAGCTGCAAACAAGCACTTCTACTTTGTTTCTCACACTGCAGTTCCTCTCTGCAATTGCCATTGCCCTAACAACTCCCAAAAATGTGACAAGTGGCAACACTTAGCTGCCAATCAAGCTATATATAAAGTTAGAGAGGACAGGATTCAGGAAATGTATGATAAACACTCTGCACTGCTCCAAGGACGCAGATGAAAAGCAAGACCTCTTTCATCTCTAACTTCTGTTATTTTGTAACTGGGAAACTCCAATAAAATGAATGTAGTACATCTCTGGCACAGCTCGTGCTTGTCAGAGATCAGATTCTGTGGACTTTTCTTTGCTTGTTTCTGCCTTTGCATTAAATTCAAGAGACCAAACATATTTCAGATATAACACCTTAAATATAGCAATCATGAATAAGTTAAAATGAAAACATCTCATACACACTCTTCTGATAATTAGACTTGTTCTCTGAGGGTCTTCCTAAAATTCCGAAGTTCATAATGTTGCAGTAAAAACATACTAAGAGAAAAATAAAATGCCACCCTTCTTAATGCTCCAGGGAGATAAGGAAAGGCAAAGATGTATCACACTGTTCAATCTGCATCTGCCCTTCATTAAAAAGACAGATAGTTTGTGTCTGCCTTGCTGGGGGCAAGGGAGAGGAACAGGTCAGATCTTCAACAGATAAATCTATTTCAAATTGTCTTTTCTGAAGAACAGTGAATCTAGCATATTGCAGACGTTGCCAAGAGCAGCTTTCATAGGCATATAGGCATCTAATTCACACTGTAGGATAGAAAAGTTTGTTAGGCGGATAGCAGATTCAGGAGCTTATAGAAAAATTACCCTTCTGAGAAAGAAGTCTGACCTAGATCTCTTTCCACATAAATAAATTTGTATTAAAAAAAAATCAACCAGTATAAAGTAGAAGGAATGTAAGCTTTCACAGCACTTAAATCTTTGCTAGTAATCACAGCATTACAATTACATTCTCTGAACAGTATAGGATGAAATAGCCTGTGGCTTCTTTCTGAGCTTCCATGACACACTCTTTTTTTTTTTTTTTTTTTTTTTTGATAAATGCTTCTCAAAAAGTCTTACATGGTGCACTATGAGTTATATATCCAAGTAATACATTAAGTAGAGCTGCTCTCATGCCTGGGAGATCTGTGAAGAGGCTGGGAAGGATCATGATGATATTCCAAAAGCAGCTCTTGAAGGAATGGCTTGCTAAAGGCAAGTTTAAAAGCAGTTTTAGTCTATTTGTATTAATGAAGTGTGATTTTCCTTTTGGGGAACTGAAAAGTTTGAAGACCTTTGTATCTCGATGGAAATCACCTTCACTCTCCTTCCCATATACAGAATCAAAAGCTGTCACACAGTATGCAGAAAAGTGCTTTACAGACTAAGAAACTGTTTCTCCCTCATCTGGCCCGAGGTAAAAGGAAATGTCAATATACATGTAACTGTTAACTGAACCTTTAAAAGCTGGGAGCCTTGGTTTGGCAGCAGACATTCTAGTTCAAAGAAGCAAATATGTTGTGGCCTTATTGCTTTAGGCAGACTTATTTATCAATGTTAGTGATAGCCTCACAGAGAAACTGGGCAGGACTTTGAGAACCACAGAGATATTAACCACATTGACTCCAGAAGAGCAGTAGACAAAGATCTGCCTTTCCAGCTGACCGCTAAATAAGACTGTTTACCTACAATCTTCATAAAAAGAGAATTAATTATTCTCTAGTAATCATCGAACAGAATATGTGTTACTTGATTTTATTCTGCTGATGTTAGAATAAAGTTCTGAAACAAAAACATTTGACACGTCTGCTTGGTCTGAGAACAAAAGCGAAGAGCAAACCAAAACTTGTGATTTTAGCCAACCTCGGGTAGGAGTGAAATTTAATCTCCAAGGTGAGCTTTGGATACTGAGGTTCAAAAGTGTTCAGATCAGAGACTCAGTTTCAGTTCTTTTCTTTATTAAAAAAAAATGTTTGAGATTGTTGATTCCATTTCATGCCCTTTGAGGAATTTCAGGCAAGCCACAACTAAAAGAAAAAAAAAAAAAACAGCCCTAGGAAAATTAAAAAGTGATACCTCGTGCCTCAGGGCAGCATCAGAAAGCAGACACCTGCCAGCTGCAGCATTCCTGCTCAGAACACCAGATCCTGCCAGGTGTCACACTTGTGCCATCTCTGCTCTTTTGCCAGAGATGACCCAGTCACATTGGCAGTTTTGTTCCATATAGGACACATCCTGCCATGCTGACAGGATGCATTTGGGTGCCTAGTTTGTGGTTAGGTTTCTTTCTAGTCAAAATTATGTAAACCTGTCTTAAGTGGATTTCAAGCACAGGATGAAGACTCAAAAAATCGAGGCTGAAATTTTGTCTTTTACCAAAACCTAAAGCAGAGAATTTAAGAGTTGCTACCACTGCTCTAAGCACAGTTGTAATATGCATTATCAGTGTTATTTTTGTATGTTGTTTTTTATAAGATTACAGGCAAGGCATGTGTTTTAACTTCATGAATCACATCACAAGTCTGATGTTTATGCTGTCTTCACCCAACATTAAATATGCATCACAAATTGGTAACCCAAACAATTGTAGGCAGACTTGATTTCCTACGTAAAGTATAATGAGTAAACAATATCCTTGCCATCTGTTTGATTTTCATTTACTGATTGCTTTGTTGTTGACAGTTTACCTTACAGATAATTTGAGATTGTGGTAAATGATACCTCCATTCACTTTATGTACTAAGGTAAGAGAAATTGTTCAGTCACTGATACTGAAAATGAAGAGAGCATCTATAAAAACTATAAAAACATACTGTTTGTCCTTGAGATATAGATGTGTGAGTGACTGGCTCAACACAAGTCTCTCCTGACAGATCTTATATTTGGAAAATATGATTTCACTGGGATTCCAAGGTATATAAATTTGTCTCTGATCCTCAGCACTTACAGGATTTTAAGGAGTTGTGTAGAGAATAGCCACAGATGTCCAGGTGAACCTGCAATTGAAAGTCTGCATGGCAATTTTTTTTTTAATGCAAGATGTGGGAGAAGTGAGATTGACTCTCCTTAGGCAAATATGGGAATGGAACAAACTTTTCCCATCTGTAGACAGAGCAACAGTCCTGGGGTGAAAAGAAAGAATTACTGTTCCTTTTCGTATGATGTTTTATATGAAGAGATGATATTCTGGTATTATCTGAAGACAGTTCCCAAAGCATTAGAGGAGTTGCCTTCTGTACGGGTCCCCAGTGGATTTACACGTGAACTGAGCCCCTTACCTTGTATCAACAGTAGCTTTAAGAAGTGAGAACTGCCCAGAAGAAGATCTGAGGGTCCTAAGAGGTCTTACTCACTAAGAGATCCCCATGGTACAGGATTCTGTAAGTAAACATTTTTGAAAAATTCAGTGGCATTCAGACAGGAGTGAGAAGTCTAGGTGTTTTGCAGTCAAAATGCTATTTGTAGTTGCTTCAAAACAATTCTTCTTCTGTGCCAACAGTTGGAGAAACCATTTTATTCCTTTTTGCGAAGGACACAGGAAATGGGTGAATCTATAATTCTCAACCTTTTATTATATCCTAGGTTGCCTCTCAAACCAATGAGGAAAAAGGCAGCTACAATTTATTGTATGCTGAAGGCCCATCTGTGGGAAGCTAATTGTTTTTCCTCAGCTACTTCCATATTTATTTTCTTTTTCATAATCCCTATAACTGTATTTGAATGAGAGGCCTCAGCAATAACAGCAACCACTCACACTGACAGCACATGCTTTTATTTTTCTTGGCAACAATTCATCCAGCTTGTCAAGTTGCTGATGACATTGAAATAGCATCTGTTTCACACTATCTGCATCACTTAATGCAGAAAGACACAGTTCTCTAGTGCATTTAATTTGTTCTTGTGACATTTTCCTCTAAGTTTTCTTTTCTTAATGTCTTTTCTTTTTCTTGCTTTTTGCCTGTTAATTGTATCGTTCTTCATTTTATTAGTTTATTTGCTGATGCTAATTCTCACTGTAAGCTCTTTCCTAAGATCAATGTTCATTGTTTCCCTTGGTGTCTCAGAGCTTTGCCATCCAAACATATTCCTTGGAGCAGTGCTTTACCTGCTCTGCAATACTTCCCAATAAGTCACAAAGAATCACTTGGAAAACAATGCAAGACTACTGTGTAATAGATAAAACAGTCACAGAAAGAAATAGCAAACCAGGCCTATCTGCCACTTGGTGGTTCTGCTGAAAGCCGTAGTTCTCCAAAACTTGACATTAGTGACCACCCTGTGCTCTACCCATGAGAATGAGATTGTTTTTGATATCAACGTTCTGACCTGACAGAGGCAGCTCCATTTAGTGAACACTGCATAACTCAAGACCTATGTCACTCCTAAGCTTTTTTAGGATCCACATCTATCTTTTCTCTGTGTAGACAGATAGTCCTATACCAGCTTGAAGGACAATTCCAGAGAAGTCGGAGCAGCTGGGCTCCCTAGACAGCCAAGCAGGTAGTTCTTTATTCTGCTTTCCTCCAGTAAGTTTACATACTAGTATGGGAGATACTGATTCAAGTCCCTCCTCAACAAAAAAGGTAAGGAAAGAGATTTTGCCTTCCAGAAAAATACCACAGCATTGCCATTGTAGAAGAGAGCTTTCTAGTGGTGTTGTTTCACTCTGGACTGCCTAACTAGACATGTTTAGACAGAATAATGTGAGAGAATTAGTCTGCTTATCAAAGTACTTACTATGAAGATGGCCAGGAAGGATTTCAGAACTTAGTATTTAATAGAAGAAAATAGAAAGCTGATTATCATGCATTTGATTAAATATTTCTTTGAAAAAAGTGGCATGTTTACTGACCTTTACATATTTTATCCAGTATCACCCTCTGGACCAGAAGTCATGTATTTCAACTATCTCTAGCACAGTTTGCAGTACTTGCAATACCTGCAGTTCCCACATTCAGAATACAATAATACTGTTCTTGCCTAAACTCTAAAATAATAAAATGGTTTCAGAATTCCTATTGAAACCACTGCATTCCTGGGAGAGACCTAGAGGGTTAGCAGGCTTGTTGTTACCAGCATCCTGAGTGGATTGCATATGAACATATATAAAGACATAGATCAAATTCTGGTTTTAATTTCAAACTTGATCACCCTGGATATGCAAATGTCAAACAAGACTAAAATCTCTTAATAATTGCCACAAGCTTCTTTAATAGTGAAGCTACTGTTTAAACCTCCTGCTGAGAGAAAAAAAAATATATCATACACATATGTCCTTCCCACTCTATCTCCCCAGTGAATTTGCCTTTCATAACTTTAATCAATTGCTCTTGGTGTTTTAAACTAACCTCCTTGCTTCCTGATGGGACCATATGCCTGATATTGCCCTAAGTCAAATGCATCTTTATTCTTCAGAAGAGTTGCTAACAGTTTGATAAATTCCTTAGAGATATTAAAGAATGGATGACTGAAAATTATAAACAAATATAAGAATTATTGGTGAGCAGCACTGCATAACTACTTGGTCTCAGTACTATTTCATGTCAATCTCTCACACAGGTTCTGTGATGCATTCAGTATGTGCCTAGAACATTTGATATCTGAACTTAATCTGCCACATTATAAATCAAATATATGTGTGATTCTTGGCATATTAAGGAACTTTTTGCTTGACTGAGAATAACTGAAGTGCCCTTGGACTTTCTAAAAAGAGAGTAGCCCTATTGAATTTCAGTCAGAAATGACCTATATCACTGATCAGTCAACATAATTTGGAAGATTTCTGTGATTAAAGCTGTAACAGTCTTCTCGGCAAATTCCACCATAATGAGTGACTCTATTCCAAGCCCCTTAGGGCATGCCTATACAGGAGGGAGCAAACTGAACCATTCTCTCTCTGCTAACACTCCAAAATGGCCAGATACAATCTAGCATGGGTCCAAAAGCAGCATTAGTGTGGCACAGTGCCCAAACTAATAAGCCCTCTGACAAGACTAAGACCAGATACAGAGGCAGGCCAGTGCTGTCACCATCCATAGCTGTCTTCTTTCACAGGATTTTTTCTTCACTCTCACTTCTTGGTAATAATGGGTGCCTCAGGCTAAATGTGGCTCAGACACTTGCACAAGAAGGGTGGTCTAATTCCCTGGACTCTTTGATTCATGCTTCTTTGATTCATTATTCAGGCTGACTTCAGCAATATCCTCAAGGTCAAATTTCCAGCTTATTCAGACTGTCATATCACACCCTGGCAAACATGTATGGCTTCCCTTGTAAAGCCACAGAGTCCTTTGCCATCTGTCATTTTGCTGGACTGGATCACTGAAAGCTCCTTGCAGAAGGTAGGTCTTTCACACTGTGAAAGAATCCCACACTAGGCTATCTCCCCAGAAGGGTAATGTACACAATCACTCTCAAAGCCTGAACCTCCTTGGCTGTCTAGAGTACTAAGCAACCTAAGGTCCTCCTCCATCCGACAGCAGAAGTGAATGGAACAAAGTCTTCTTCCTCTTCCTCTTCCTCATCCTCTTCCTCTTCTTCTTCTTCTTGTAATATTGTGTAAAGGCAATATTCAGAATTTATAAATAGGAGTAAACATAAAGAACTTTCAAATAGGATCAGTTTTAGTAAGACAGGCCTTGGGAGTCTAACAAGCATGATGCCTCAGGATTTTCACTTCCCTTGCTGTCAGCAGCCTGACCTTTCATTCTCCCTTCCTAAAGCTGCAGTGTCATGCAGAAGGGAAAACAGCCAGGACTCATATGGAGACAGTGTGTTGCCTGTTCTAAGTGGTACACACAAACCACGTATCACTGCCTTCAATTCTGATGTACTCCCCGTCTGCCCTACCTCCAGTTTGTCGTTCACAGAGATTCTCTATACAAAGGTATTTTCCTGAAAAGGATTTCTCAGCCAGGCACAACACTGCAGTGTAGGTTTCCTGAAGTTAGGTGTGTCTTGGAGGTCTTTCAAGAAGCTGGATACTGTGCACTTGAGAGAGGAGAAGACCATTTGCCATGAGGATGTACTTCAGCACCACCTACCAGGGTTAAACCATTGTGATTCTTGCCACTATGGACATCAAAGATGGCACAGGAGAAATAGGGCTGCTAGAGTAGAACATCTACCACAATGTTACTTGCAAAGAGACCCAGTAATAAGCTCTCCAAGATCATTCAGCCTCTTTTAGGGAGATTCATATTTTCTGTGGTATGTATGCATTATGTCTGGAGATGGGCTCAGGGCCTGATGTGTGAATAGGAGGGATGGTTCTCAGGAGTGGCCCAACAGATGAGTATAAATTGCAACTGCTGTGATTTCTAATACGAAATGGGTTAGTCAAGGCCAATGCTAGATTCCTCATAAATGAATTTAGACTGCGAGGTTTGGACTGCAACGAATTGTGCCAAGAATTCTCTTCTATACAATTATAGCAAATTCATATAACTCTATGAAAGAAGCTTGTGACTACAGATAGAAGGAAACTTACTTTCTTAACATTGCTGTGGAAGTAATTAGTTGATAGATAGTCAAGAAGTTGCTTTAGAACAATAGGGATTTCAGGGATTCAGTAGGACTATTCTCCATCTATATCTTATGTCTGTGAACACAGACAAGAGGGTGAGGGATGGAAGGGAACCACAGTGCATTAAAATTACATTTTTAAATCCTCAATTTTATTATTTTGTTAGACATCATATACTTCTTCCATAAAGTATGAAATATCTGGACTTCCCGAGACCAGACAATGACCTGCCACCACGAACCCATTATCTGGAGGCAGATTTTAAATGCATTGGATTGATGTGAGGGTGAATCGTTATGGTAAAAAGGAGGTCTGGATTTATTTTATATGAAATCTGAGCAGATACACTCTGAACCTTATCATCTAAAGTTACAATGTTCCTTCACCAAAAGGCAATGATCAAATTAGCATTGCAAAAGCCACTGTAACCGTGTTGGAGTAGTATTCTGGGAAAGGTACTCAACAAAGAAAACAGAGATTAAGTGGAAAGGATCTAAAAGTAGCAACTTGAAAGAGCGCCCATGGCTGGTGTAGCAAATTGAATGGGAAAGGCACATTATGTCTCAGGGCAGGTGGGATATTCAAGCTGTCATACACTTGAATGAACATGGGACTTGATATTCCCTGAAGTTGATAAAGGTCTTCACTTTGCAAAGTGAAGATGTTTGGCAGGAACTTTTTCTGTCAGGGAGTGAAGCTAAGTGGGACTACTGTGGACCCTCTAATTGCAGATAGAAGGGAATGAAATGCCTCCTAGAAGGGTTTGGGGAAAACATTTATCCAGTGCTCAGCTTTGGAGAGATGTTTTGGAAAGTGTGTGCCACTCTTCCTCTATCTCTACTATGAATAATAGTGCTAGAAGAGGAAAAATGCTGTTGCTAGCCTGTGAAAACTATTTGTAATAACTATTTTTTCCATGCCTTTCAATTAGAGTCAGGAAAGGGGGTCCAGCTTGTTAAAATTTGTAGATAAGAAAGTAGATAAGGACCATGCGACGATGGAGACCTATGAGGTTTTTAAGAACTGAGAAACTTATTTCAGTAGGCTGAATTTCACTGGACATTTTTTGAGGAGGTCTACAAATCAGAAAATCTTTAAAACTATTAAAACTGAAAAAAAAATCAGCTTCCAGATAAATAGAATCATAGAATCACAGAATAATAGAATGCTTAAGGTTGGAAGGGACCTCTAGAGGTCATCTAGTCCAACCTCCCTGCACACACAGGGTCACCTAGAGCACGTGGCACAGGGTGGCATCCAAGTGACTTTTGAAGATCTCCAGAGAAGGAGACTCCACAACCTCTCTGGGCAGCCTGTTCCAGTGCTCTGTCACCCTCACTGTTAAAAAATTTTTCCTTAAGTTCCTGTGAAACTTTTGGTGTTTCAGTTTGTGGCCATTACCTCTAGTTCTGTTGGTCGCCACCACTGAAAAGAGGCCAGCACCATCCTCCTCACTGCCTCCCTTGAGGTACTTATAGACCCTGATTAGATCCCCTCTCAGGGGGAGATCCCCTCTCTTCTCTTCTCCAGGCTGAACAGGTCCAGCTCCCTCAGTCTCTCCTCATAGGGCAGATGTTCCAGGCCCCTGATCACCCTTGTAGCCCTGCGCTGGACTCTCTCCAGCAGCTCCACATCCCTCTTGTACTGTGGGGCCCAGAACTGGACACAATACTCCAGATGCGGCCTCACCAGGGCTGAGTAGAGGGGAGGATCACCTCCCTCGACCTGATGGAGACGCTCTTCTCAATGCACTCCAGGATCCCATAGACCTTCTTGGCCACGAGGGCACACTGCTGCCTTATGGTCAACTTGTCATCCACCATGACACCCAGGTCTTTCTCCACAGAGCTGCTCTCCAGAAGGTCGGTCCCCAGCCTGTTCTGGTGTCTGGGGTTATTCCTCCCCAGGTGCAGGACCTTGCACTTGGCCTTGTTGAATTGCATGAGGTTTTTCACCGCCCAGTTGTCCAGTCTGTCCAGGTCCCTCTGGATGGCAGCCCAGCCCACTGGGGTATCATGTTTGTGAATATGCCTTTTTGGTATCATCAGCAAACTTGCTGAGGGAGCACTCTGTGCCTTCATCCAGGTCATTGATGAATAAATCGAGGTAGACTGGACCAAGGACTGACCCCTGGGGGACCCCGCTAGCTACAGGCCTCCAACTGGACTCGGCACCACTGATCACCACCCTCTGAGCTCTGCCATCCAGCCAGTTCCTAATCCACCTCACTGTCTACTCATCTATCCCATACTTCCAGAGCTTACCCAGGAGGATGGTGTGAGGGACGGTGTCAAAAGCCTGGTGAAATAGATATAATTACATAAAACCATCGTACTAATAGATACACGTGGTTATTCCACTATTCATTTTTATTGTGCTAGCATACACTAGCATCCACAAGAGGTATGTGGAACTTCTAGAGAAGGTCCATTGCAG
Source organism: Tinamus guttatus (assembly GCF_059628265.1). Classification (NCBI taxonomy): domain Eukaryota; kingdom Metazoa; phylum Chordata; class Aves; order Tinamiformes; family Tinamidae; genus Tinamus; species Tinamus guttatus. The sequence continues at coordinate 889,088 of NW_028289026.1, forward strand.
AGCAATTAAGATGATTAGGGGACTGGAGCATCTATCTTATGAGGAAAGACTAAGTGATCTGGGCCTGTTTAGCCTAGAGAAGAGAAGACTGAAAGAGGATCTTATCAATGTGTACAAATACTTGAGGGGAGTATGTAAAGAGGATGGAGCCAAAATCTTCTCAGTGTGGCCAGCCAAGGAGTAATGGGTACAAACTGAAACACAGGAAGTTCCACCTCCATGTGAGGAAGAACTTCTTTCCTGTGAGGGTGACAGGGCACTGGAACAGGCTGCCCAGAGAGATTGTGGAGTCTCCTTCTCTGGAGATCTTCAAAAGCCGGTTGGATGCCACCCCGTGCCATGCGCTCTAGGTGTCCCTGCTGGAACAGGAGAGTTTGACTAGATGATCTCTAGAGGTCCCTTCCAACATCAACCATTCTGTGATTATGTGAATTCAGAGTTCCCTGTGGTTTAAAATATGCGAGTGTGAGACATCTGAATTTCTCTCGTGCTAAGGTATACCAAGACTTGAAAACACTCAGCCCCAAGTTTGGCCATTCTCTAGAATAAACACTATAGGTTTTTGAAAGAACTCACATAACAACTGCTAGCATAAAATATTCACTTGCACAGCTGTATAAATAAGATAGCAGAGTTGGGCTGCAGTCGCTTTGAAAGCTAAGTAACTTGCTAGAGTTATTTCACAAAGTGCTAAAACTTGTATTTGGAATGCACAATGTAAAGAAAAAATGGTACAGGTTTTTCCTTTAAGCTTTTCTCTCTGTACAGTGCTAGGAGCAATTGAATGAAATACTTTCTGGAAATCTCATTATAGCTCTTTTCCATATTATACTCAGAGGCACATTGAATTGCAGCTGTTGTATTTGACAAATAATACTAGAATCTTGTAGGTGAAATTCAAAATATCTATAAGAATAAGACAATTCAACTGATCATAAATTGACTCTGTATGTGCAAGTAGGATAGAATACTTGTCTGTTGCTATAATAATTTTTGTTCACACTCTTTACAACAGGGTGTCAGCTTTGCAGGCATGACAATATTGTAAAATTCTTGCTGGTACAGCAGACCTTGAGAGCTTTCGCTACTGCTAGTCTATGGAAATAGCAAACGTGTATTATAAACAAACTTCTTTTTTAATGAATAACACATCATTTCAGAATCATAGATACGCAACATAGAGAAAGACGTTGGAGGGTAGCTTTGTCTCCTCTCTTGCTCTGAGACAGGATAAATTATGCCTGATATGCCTGACAGATATTTGTTTAAGCTGCTTTAAAAGACGGTAATGAATGGGATTCCACAACTCTCTCAGCAAAGCTGCTCCTGCATTTTACCATTCCTACAATGGAATATTCTTTTTTTCTTGCTATTTAACCAAATCTTCATTCTCAAGCTGGACTGTCCATTGATTTGACATAGTTCAAATGACTATGCAAGTTTACGCCTTTGCAGCCTGGTTTACTCTGTCTCAAAGAATCTTGCTTATGCAGGGTATAGGTTAAGATGCTTTTTCTGATTGCTGGTTCATTTCTGTACCATTTCAGAAATAGTTCTTCATTTCTGAAGGTAGAGTTGGATTCTTGTATCTATCACATGCAGTAACCATAACCACACTAACATGTACAAAAAGACAGCATATCTAGAGGATAAATTGGCTTGGGGCTATTGATGCAGTTCCAAATATGAACCATTATGAATTTCTGGGAATTTGTAGGAAAAATGAAGTGTGTCATATCAGAAACAAGATGAAATAATCTTCAGTCACTCCATTCTGATCATTTGCAACTGTTTCATTTGCAAACATCCATGGAAACAATTCCTGAATATAGTCTCAAATAAATCAAGCCTATGCATGACCTGAGTGAAGATATCTGCTGTCACAGGGACCTGGCCAAAACTAGAGAGCTATCCTCATTGCCGGAAAAGAATTCACTTTAATAAACAATTTATACAACTGTTTGACAAAGACTAATAATTCTGTCTCACAAGCATTTCTACCGGAGGCATGTGGCGGATTACCAGGAAATAAATAACCCTATAATGACAATCACTCCATTACTCTTTGCTGGAGAAGCATCAGCTTGGATTTAATTTTTTTAAAGGTTCTATGAGAGAGTTTCACGTTCAGTTGGTGGCTTGTTCTAGGACAAACCAGAAGGTGAAGAAGAGAAGAATGTATTTCAACAGCTGTATGATGACTTAGAGTAAGGTAATCATCTGTCTTCCTCTCCAAAAAGATTAGAACTGTGACCAAAGGAACACTGTGTGCCCTGTTTTTATTCTCAGAGAGAGATGACAACTCATTATAAGTATAAAAATGTGTGCACAGCTTACTCTGCATTCAAGATGTGAACACAAAATTAGGAAAGTGGAACCTGGAGCAGAATATCTAAAATGTTAAGAATTGTATAGCTCATAATGCAATAAACAGAATTCACAGAGCTCAAGGCTATTAGTACAAAGAGCTATTCTCCAAGTATGGACTAAACACCATGCATAGCTAAATAATAAATCTATGAGCAGATATAAAATAAATGGACTTTTCCTTCTTGAGGGTGAGGAACAGAAAACAATGCCAGCTGTTATTGCCAGTTTTCTATTATAATTCATCAATTCATTTTGTCCTCCCCACTCAAATAAGAAAATGCCCCCCAGTTTAGTGTTTCACTTTCTTACTGATTTCTCCAATACACAGTCACCACTTGGCTGTTTTTTATTCAACTCTGTTCAGGTCCCATGCTATGACTGCCTAATAAGCACGAAGGCTTTCCTGATTTTCAGTATCGGTGCTCTTTCTACTGGTGAATTCATACTGTTTATCCATCAGCAAGTGAGCAAGTTGGAGTTTAAAAATGGAAGGAACTCTCCTGGGTTTCCACACAGTGCTAACTAACCTTTATGGAAAGCATGAGAGAATTTATATTAACAAATTACTGCTCCATTTTCCTCACTGATATGTGGACTCATGTGATATGTGCTTCATGTGATATGAAGAGGCTGAAGTGATTAAGACACTGAAGAAAGAAACTCACCTGTTTTCTGAAACTGCTTGTGGTGTACAACACATTTTTTCTTAAGAATTATGACAAAAATTGTCCAGGCAGGGCTAGCAGGACATCCCTAAGACTATGGCTTGTTAGAGACAAAAATCATCAGAGCTCCACAGAATATGCTCCCAAGGTAAAGTGTACTTCATGCAGCAGATTCTGGGGAAAATGAGTCAGAACTAAGCCCCTTGATTTGGTATCTCTCTTCTTCTCTCCTTTCCTACCAGAGTTATATTTATATTGCTAAGGAGGATGTCTACTGCTAGATTTAAAGGACTAATTATTTGTGACAAGAAATTAGATATCTTTTTTTTTTCTTTAGAGCTTAATCTAATCATAGTCTGGTGGGACTTGAATTTCCTTGTACCCTTATTTACATGACATGGCTGAATTCTTTTGACCAGCCTTCACAATATGTGTTGGAGTCGTGTAGCACAAATCTGACTAAATGTTGCTTACAGTGAAATTTATGAGGGTTACAGGGGAGTTGCAGGTTACAAGGGAGTTGCACCCTGTTTACAAATGGAAAACAAAAATGGAAATGAGATTGGTGGATAATGAAAACACTTGCAGAGACACTGACATTCCTTGTTCACCCAAGCTTCTATAGTTATTTGATTATCATACATTTCTTTGTCTTCTTTCATACTGTCTGCCAAAACTTGCTCCCATGGAAATTCATCTGTGACATAATTCTTCTGGACCTTCAATGAGATATTCCAACTGAATATCTCTTCTTTGGGTCTGTCTCTGTTTGCACATAACAGCAGAAAGCTGCAGGTGGTACTCCATCTTTGCAAACAGTACAGCATTGATTGGGCAGTGTATAACACATTATTCTACATGGTGTCTTTAAAATCTTTCCTTTTCTTGCCGGATTACTTGACTTTTTTCTATTACGATTTTCTCTCACTACTTTCTCAGAAAAGTATGTTGAGCACATCCAGAAGCTAAACATAAACAAGTGCTGAAACTTCTTGTGATTAGGCTAATTCGGGATAAAATCTAGCAAGGAATAACAATTCTACAGCCCAGCTTTTGCATGTGGGAAGCATTCTCCATCACTCCTTTAAAATCAGGCATAACTCCTACACTGACATAGTAACTTCACCTGAGGAACGAGTCTTGGCCTCGCTGTCGGGCATCTTGAATCCAGCTTAAACAATTTTGCGTTCCTCTATGTTAGATCCAATGAGCACAAGCCAATGAATAACATTACTTTTAAATAGCACAACTTAAACAATCCTTAGCCTGAGTCTGCCTTTCCTTGGTCCCAACTCTTAGCTTGTTAGTTTTCCATGGATTAAAAAAGGGAAATATGGTGTGGATAATGTAAGATGCAAGAAAGATTGTCTTGTTGGCTCAGCTGCATGACTGGTCACATGTCATTTGTAAAGCAGTAGTCTTCATGCCATTAGTAAAGACATTTTGAATCCAATCTTGCAAGGCATATATGTTCTCAAACACTCTGTCCCCACACATCCCCTCCACACAATTAATATTCACCAAGTGCATATTTAATTAGAGAGTTCCAGATTTGCAACAATAAAGGTAGCTAGTGAGTGCACTTCTCTGAGACACAGGATCATTAACCAGAACAGAGGACTGAACCTGAAATTCCTCTGTGATTTAAAAACTAGGAAGTTGATTGATCTCAGCAGCATCCTCCATCCTTTACCAGTCTCTTCATAGACATGTGTGAGAATCAATTCTTCAGTGCCTAAATACTCTGGGACTTAGCCATTACAAAACTGCAATTAGATTTTTGACAAGGCCATTTAAAACTAACGTCCTCTGAGAATATAGAGCAGGTAAAGAAAAGAAAACAAGATGCCTCAGTGCTTCAGGCAGTTTTAGTTCCATTTTTGAAAGTGCCTAAATGCTTTTGGAGCATAAAGGTTTCTGCCGAGACAATCCCTACATTCCTTAGGTGTCCAAGCAATTCCTGTTTCCTACTTTTCTCTATTTCAGCTCCTTGCATCTATCTATCTCCACTGGAAGTTCATTATCCTGAAATGTTTCAAGCTCAAAACAGAACCCCAAATGCAAATAATAAGAGTGGAAATTAATATATATATATAGGAGCTTTTATCAAATACAAATGAATGTCAGTTTTGTATATTACATAAACAACTGTACTTCATTGGTCTCTCACTACTCTTCTGACTACTTTTTGGAATAAGATGGCACTTATAACATCTCCCAAGGTTCAAAACCTCTTTTAGCTCTTACATCAGGAAACTTTGAAACAAATACCACATTAGCTTTCAGAAATCACAAATCCATTCAATTTCACAGTGGTTTCTCAAGGTTTTTTTTCAGTCTCTACAACCTACATTGCAATACAATGTAATAAAATGCACCATTAAATTTGCACTAATTGTGAGTGTTTGCTCATATTTATGTCTTCCAAAACATGGCCCAATTAAGACAGCAGTCTGCTATTGCATTTTTAGTCCTATTGGATTCAGAATGAATAGCTAGAAATGGAAGTTAGTTAGTTTTGAACTATTTGCTCTCCTCTGCTATTATTTCTTTCTTCTTTTCAGAATATATTTACTGTTATTTCTTTCTTCCTTACAGAAAATATTTACCTTATTTTATAGCAGGAAGTTGGCCAGGTGAGCCAATTACTTGTTTGTGTGAATCCTTTGGTGTAGTCCCAGCAGGGTGCTCCCTGCTGACCAGTATTACAGATGTGCACCTGTCCTGCAGTCAGTTATTTCAGCAGTTGGTACCCTCAGGGATGTTCACAGTGTGGTGGCAGAGGACCGGTACTACACAGCAACATCTGGAACAGGCACGAGGGGATGGAGTCAACTGCCTGCAGCCAACAGGCACTGCAGTGCATGCTGAAGGGCACTAGGAGCTCCGCTGAGGACAGTGCGCATGGGCTCACCACTACAGCAGTGGCATCCCCGGCAGCGCCTGGAGCGACTTAGACTTTGCAGTGCATTGAACAGAGGTCATATCCTGAAATCATTAGAGAATAAATTGCATTTAGTTCCCACTGAGGTTGGGATTTTTGCTTTAGCAAGGATCTAAGCACTGAGCTAGAAAAATATAACATTGTTAAGTCCAAATTTATATATATATGTATATATATATATATGTATATATATATATATATAAAAATTACTATATTAACACTATATCTTGCACCCCGAATGTACTGGGGAAAAACATGTCTATGAGATACAGCTTATCAAATAGCTCCCAGCCCTGGGATTCAAAACACACAGGCTTAACTTCTGGCTTTAGGAATTACTACCTTGTACCTCTGTTCTCTCATCAGTAAAGTAGATATAATGACATCTGCCTCCCTTATAAAGCATTTTAAGATCTACTGAGGTTACTCTGATTAAGAAATAGTGATAGATGTTATTACTATTATTTTGAATAATGGAAATGATTTAATTCTGAATTAATTTAGAATTTCCCATTTCCCCACTTGGGTTTCTGACTTATTACACCAGACCTCTGCAGAACAACTTAATAATGTCATATACAAACAATATGTTATTATTCTAATTCTTTAATAGCTGACAACAATCATCTGGTCAATCCACAATAAACATAAGCTATATTTTCAACGTGTTTAAAAAAACACTGATGGAAATCTTTGCTTAAACTGTACAAAACACAGCTTGCAGAAAAAAAATGGCTAATGAACATAATACTCCTGAAAATGGAGAACTAACCAACGAGAGACACAAATATGCCAATGACTACTCTATCCTACTCACTAAGTGAATCTTAAAGCACTTCTGCCTGCAGACATATAGGAATCATACTGCCTATGGCTAGCCCACAGTTTTCTGGGGTATAATACTGCTTGGAGCTGAACTAAACACGGCACTGCTAGAATCCCTGCTGGGAGCAAGCCCAGAAGCTGCTCCTTGGTTCTTCCTCCCATTTCCCTTTGCACGTCCTGTTGTGACCCCCAGATTTGTCTCCACAAGGAACTGGCAGAAAAGAAAGACCAGGGAAAACATTTGCTCAGTCTTGTGTAGATTCAGCTCACTTTCATTTGTATTAGCAGATAGGGCATAGGGCATAGGGCAGTATGACCTGGCCGAATTAAACATGATTTTTACCAATAAGCACAGTGTTTTTGTACCATTTTCTGTCTATTAACTTAAGCCCGCCCCTTTCGCTTTGCTAACTATTTCACACATCCCTGCTCAGACCTCTGCACAATGACTTTTATGTCTGTCTCCTCACAGAGACCTTGAAAAATCAAAGCCCGTCAGCCTATCAGAAGTTTAGCCTATTTTTACTAATGTGCATTACCCGATGGTTCTCAATTATACTTTAATAGTCTCTTATGAGGGCTCTTATCAAAAAGTCTTTTGAAAATCCAAGTATGCTGTTTCCACCGGTCCCCTGTATTAACACTCAAAAGAGCTCTAACAAGACAGAGAAGCACTTATTTTTTTTTTCTTTAGAAAATGTTTGCTGCTTTGATCCCAGGAAGCTATCCTTATCCAAGTATTGGACTGGTTCTACTCCTAATTGAACCCTCAGTTAGGTTACCTGCTATATTATAATGTTCACTAGTGTGTAATGCCTCTGATGACCCCGAGTTTCATTTGTAAAGATAGGGATGCTAAGGAGTTTTTAGTTTTCAGGTCTATTTTCTGTAAAGACTGGAATATATCATTGTCACTATCGCTACTGTTAAATGCTTTGTTTGTTTTCAAATCCTTGGATGAGCATCAGCCAGGCTGTGTGATTTACTGCTCCTGCCTTTCACAGGTTCTGCCACAGATAGCTTTCTCCTTAGGAGATTCAGTCAATTAAAGGCCACCATCTTGTTTCATATAAAAACTGTCCGTTAAATAGGATTTTCCCCAAGTTCTTCCATAACGATTGATGGACAAAAGCACTTTAATTCCTTTTAATTCCTTTAATTCCCTACTATATCCAATCAGAAAGAAAAATAAGTTCAAATTGTGGAACTTTATTGAAAAGCTTTTTTATTTATGTATCATTTTCTTACAATATTACCGCATTCACTGTAAGATCAGAGAGAGGAGTGCTTAGCAAGACTGAACCCAGAACTATTCAGGTAATTCTCAACACTCATTCCATTTATCAAAGGAAAACATTCAAATTTGTCTGATTTCTTCTGTGCATGACTCTCTTCTGTGAGCGTAAAGGGAGCCTAGGGCAACCTCTAATTTAGGTGCATCAGCTGAGTTGCCTAAAAAAAAAAAAAAAAAAGGAATAAAGAAAAAGCTCTAGAGAATAATCTGGAATACCTTGGTCCCTGCTCTGAAGAGGATTTTTGCGTTCCACAAGAGCCTACCACTTCCACTCATATACAGGGAGCAAGGGATCATCTTCCTAGCACGCAGCTAAATTAGCTTCCCAAACTACCTGTTATTATATGTTTAGGAAAATAGTGGACATACCCAGTCTTATATATAAAAGTTTAATAAGACCGATGTTTCTTGCTACAGTTTACAATTTTTTTCATCAGCCATTAGATTAAGAACTTCTTGGTCTGAATGTAATTTTGTTCATAATGAGGTTTCAGAGGCAGAGCTGGCCACGGTCTCCATCTTCAAGGAGAAGCATAGAAGAGAATCATAGAATCATTATGCTTGGAAAAGACCTTCAAGATCATCGAGTCCAACTGTAAGCCCCTCAGCACTATACCTGTTAAACCATGTCCTTAAGCTCCTCATCTACACGTTTCCTGAACACTGCCAGAGACGGTGACTCCACCACTTCTCTGGGCAATCTGTTCCAATGCTTGACTACTCTTTCCCATCCTCTGGAGTAACTTGAAGCCATTTCTTCTTGTCCTATCGGTAGTTATTCTGGAGATTGATCCCCACCTCACTACAACCTCCTTTCAGATAGTTGTAGAGAGTGATAAGGCTTCCCCTGAGCCTCCTCTTTCCTAGAATAAATAACCCCACCTCCCTCAGCCGCTCCTCATAAGGTCTGTGCTCCAGACCCTTCCATCTGCTTTGTTGCCTTTCTTTGGACCTGCTCCAGCATCTCCTTTTCTTTCTTGTAATGAGGGGCCCAAAACAGAACACAGTATTTCAGGTACAGCCTCACCAGCACTAAGTACAGGCGGCCAATCACTTCCCTAGTCCTAGGGCTGACTATGCTGTTCCTCATACAAGACAGGACACCATTGACCTTCTTGGCCACCTGGGCATGCTGCTGCTTCATGTTCAGCAGCCTGTCGACCCCCAGATCCTTTTCTGCAACACAGCTCTCCAGCCTCTCTGCCCCAAGCCTGCAGCACTGCATGGGGTTGTTGTGACAGACATAAATGATATTTCTGCAGAGCCTTCCTACCTTCAAGCAGATCAATCCTTCTTCCCAGCTTGGTGTTGTCTGCAAATTTGCTGAAGGTGCACTCAACCCCCTCATCCAGATCATCAATAAGGATATTAAAGAGGACCAGCCCCAACACTGACCCCTGGGGAACACCACTCCTGACTGGTGACTACCTGGATTTAATTCCATTCACCACCACTCTCTGGGCCTGGCCATCTAGTCAGTTTCTCACCCACTGAAGAGTATATCTGTCTAAGCCATGAACTGTCAGCTTCTCCAGGAGAAAGCAGTAGGAGACTGTGTCAAAGGCCTTACTGAAGCCCAAGTAGACCACATCCACAGCCTTTCCCTCATGCACTAGGCGGGTCATCTGGTCATAGAAGGAGATCAGGTTGGTTAGGCAAGACCTGCTTTCATGAACCCATGTTGGCTAGGCCTGATCCCCTGGTTGTCATGCACATAATGTGTGATCGCACTCAAGATGATCTGCTCCATAACTTTTCCCAATACTATGGTCAGGCTGACAGGTCTGTAGTTCCCCGGATTCTCCATCTGACACTTCTTGTAGATGGACCTCACATGGGCAAGACTATAATTGTTTGGGACCTCCCCTATTGACCAGGACCACGAATAGATGATGGAGAGCAGTTCGGCGAGCACTTTGGCCAGCTCCTTCAGAACTCTTCGGTGTATTCCATCTGACCCCATATACTTGTGGGTGTCCAAGCGAAGTAGCAGGTAATTGACTGTTTCCTCCTGGCCTATGGGGCGATTCCTTTGCTCTCCTTAGGTGTCTTCTACATCAGGGGGCCAAGTACCTTGAGGATAACTGATCTGGGCATTAAAGACTAAGGCAAAAAAAGCATAAAGTACCTCAGCCTTACCCTCATCCTTGGTGACAATGTTCCCTGCCACATCCAGTAAAAGATGGAGTTTCTCCTTGACGCTCCTCTTCTTGTTAATGCATTTATAGAAACTTTTTTTCTGTTGTCTTTTACAGCCGTGGCCAGACTGAGTTCCATCTGAGCTTTCACCTTTCTAATTTCCTCCCTACATACCCCACTGAAATGGAAGCAGATTTTGGGATGGTGGTCATTTGTGGCCAGGGATAAAAATGATGAGCTGGAGGTCACAGAAAAGATGAGGAGAGGTGGGGAGATGTTTTGTCCTTGAAATTGCACCCTCTGTGTATATGGATGTCCGTTTGCTGATCCCCTTCACGGCTGCGTCTACTACATCAGGTCCCCTCTACTCACCACATCCCAGGCTGACATGGTTTCCGGGGGCAAGCACTACATGTTTCCCAGTAGGCTTTGCTCTCTGAAGGGCAAAGATAAGGACTGAGTGTAGCAAGGTACTCTGGTGCAGTGTGGGATTACCATGGCCCACTGGCTTATTAGCTTATTTTGTGTTCATCACTGGATATTGCGTCTAGGGAATTTCTCACTGTCTATATGGGCAGAGAGAGGGAAAAGGGAGAGAGGAAGAGAGGGAGGGAGAAAAGGATTCTTTCCTCAGTCGCCTGCCATATTAAGCTGTTGAACACACATCCTGCTAAGCTTCAAGTACATGAGACACTCACTACCTGGGAAAATCTTGGGGCAATTTTTAGGATGATGCTGTTATGATCTGTCAATACAAGTTTGGTTTAAGGCCTCCAACACTGTGCTCTCCCTTTTGCACATATCTTAAGCTGCTTAAAGGAGACAGTACCCAAAGTGTTCCTGAGAAAGAGGTAGAAAATGGAAACCTCTCCCCTCATCTACCCAGCCACTCTTTCCATGGATTAGGGCAGAGGTTGCCCCTTGGCTGCCCTCCGCCCACAGGGGATGCAGCTGATGTGCAGTGTGGCCTTGCACGTGAGGACACAGCTGGCGGGCACTGTCCAGTTCTCCCATGGCTGGATCACTGCTGGAAGGCACCACTTGACCTGACATGGGTAGGAGTTGTACCATGACTCTCCTTTGGACAGGGTGGGAAGTTGGGGCAGAGAAGGAGTGTCCTCCCTCGGTGCCACAGTGGTAACGTGAGACACCCCCGGCACAGTCGCATCCCTAGCAAGGCTCCTGCACACAGCGGAGGAGGATTTTCTGGGCTGGGGACTGCTGGGTGCTGACAGAAACAGCTCAGGCAGGGGGAAAGTCTTGCAGCCCCTGCTACCTGTCCTGCTCTTGCCCTTTTTTCCAAAGTGCATCGGCACTATGGACACCCTGTGTCAGGTAGGAAAGAGCCCCTGCTATCTTCATATACGCCATGGATGCATCATAGCAGGCAGAAGCTGGTCCTCTCTTCCACACCCAGGTGGCTTCTCCTCCCTCCAATTGCCATGCACGCGCACCATGGGGCCGTCTCCTTGCAGTGCTTTGTCTCCAGGTTCCAGTTTTGCCATGCCAGGTTTCTCCAGGGCATGGGAGGTTCCCTAGGAAATGCTCCGCAGGTTTGCATGCAATCTTGCTGATGACCCAAACCTGGGAGGAGAGGCCCATCCCCCAGTGGTTTGTGCTGCCATTCAGAGGAAACTGATCACATTGAAGGAAGGGAAGCGCAGAGTCCAGCACGTGTGCTGAAAGAACGCCATACACCAGCACAGGCTGAGGGCTGCCGTGCTGGAGGGCAGCTCTGCGCCAAAGCACCTGGGGGTCCTGGTGGACAAGCTGACGATGAGGCAGCCAGGAGCCGTTGTGCCAAGAAAGGCCATGTTGTCCTGGGCTGCATTAGGCAAAGCATTGCAGCAGGTTTAGGGAGAGGATCCTAGTCCTCTCCTGTTCTTGGTGCCCGATTTAATCCCGGAGAAGTTGCTCCTGCAGCGAGCCCAACAAACACTGAACGAGATGATTGAGGACTAAATTATCTCAGCCATGAGCAAAGATATAAGGACCGGGTGAAGAGAGGGCTGAGGAGAGGTCTTGGCCCTCTTCACACTTCTGCATCCGCAGCCATGGGCGAGGGCCAGGGCCTGGCTCTCCATCCCACTCCAAGACCCTGTGGCAAACGGATGCAGAACAGGAGCGCACTGTGACCCAGAACCCCTGGAAGAGCCTGGCCATGACCAAGGTGCCTGGCGTTTGGTAGTGAGCCGAGCCTGGGGAAAATGCTGCCAGGCACAGTGTCATGAGCAGGGCTTCCTGCAGCTCCTGTAGGCGGTGGTCCCTGCCTGCCCGGCTGTGTGGCGAAGTGGAGAGGGAGGCACAGGGAGAGGCACGGGTGTCCTGCTGTGGCTGTCCCCAGGGCCGCTGGGAAAGGTTGTGATGAAGGGAGGCTGAGACTGGGGAAGAAGAATCACGCTCGGCTCCCAGTGCACAGTGCAGAGACATTTATTGCACCAACGCGAGGTGCCAGGGACAGCGGGCTCCGTAGGGCGCTGGCGCTGCAGGGGCTGAGCTTTACAGCGGCCCGCTGATGTTCCTCCTGGCCCGGCGGCGCCCTCGTCTCCTCCCAAGGGCCGCGGCGCATCTTCGGAGCCCCCTGCTCAGTGCTCGGGAGCCTCCGCAAGCACATCCGGGGCAGAGCAGGGAGCGCAGGGCCGCTCTCCAGCCGGTGGCGGCAGGTGGAGGGGAGGGTGACTCTTCTCCCGTGGCCTGGAGCTCCACCGTGGCCCAGCGCTGCGCGTCAGGGGCACCCGAAGACTCCGCCCTGCCAGAGGTGCTGGGCTGCTCGGGGGGCCATGGAGACCCTGCTGCCCCCATCTCGGCCAGCATGGTCAGTGACCGGCTGCGCTGCAGGGTCGGCGCCGAGTCCAGGGAGGGCTCATCCAGGGGCAGGCAGTAGAGAAGCTGGTGCTCCTCGCCCTTCCCCAGGAGCACCACTTGGATGGGCCCAAAGTGCACGCGGCGGCGAGGCGGGGATGTTCCTTGAGGCCCCTCAGCCGCCCCGCTGTCCGTGTCTGGGCACCTGGGAGGGAGAAGGGAGCTGAGGAGGGAGCCCGGGGCTGCCCCGTGTCCCTCAGCAGGACTCCTTGGTGCTCCACTTACCCTGCAGTCTCCCTGTGTGCAGGCTCCTCCGGGACAGCCGTGGGGATCACGGAGGCTGAGGGAGAGGAGGCGCAGAGGCCGTGAGCACCGCGGGGCAGCCCTTGCACAGTCCCCGCCAGCAGTGGGGTGGGCGCCGGCAGCGGGGGTGCTGGCAGGGAGACGCTGCCGTGGCTGCGCTTGGGGATGGGGCTACTCACCTCGGGGCTCTTCCACGCTGCCAAGGCTGCCAAGGCTGCCAGCAGGGCCCTGGGGTCCCTGCACAGGCCCAGGAAGCGCTGGGTTAGTGGGGAGAAGCCCTGGGGTGCCCAGGCCCGGCGCTGGGCAGGGCTGCACGGGGACGAAGGGAGGCGGGGAGGAAGGGAGAGCACAGGCGGGAGGCAGCTCGTACACCCACCTGGGACCTGTGCAGCCTCATGCTGGGCACCAAAGTCACGGTCAGCACGAACGTGAACAGGACCGTGCTTGCCAAGGGTATGCCAAAGATGTAGATAACCAGCAGGTTGAGTGCCAGCAGCTCACACAGGGCTCGCGCGCGAGGCTCCATGCGGCCGACGCGATTTGGCCCCGCGTTTGCAGCCGGCACTGTGCTCTGCTCCCAAGTCCTGTCTGCGAAGGGCAAGGCAAAACACGGCCCTCAGCTCCTGGTAGAGCCCCGCTGGCAGCGACCTTCAGGCTCCAGGCCCAGGCCGCACAGCAGCATCCAGAGTCCTGCTCAGCACCTCCCTTCCCACACCGCTGCCCCACTCTCCTGACCCCAACCCCTCTGCTCTGGGGCTCACCCTTGGCACGGACTTCTGTGCCGGAAGACAAACTTGGCAATCTGCCACAACAAAATGGAGCAAAAGCCACGGAGAAGAAATCTGGAAAGAGAAGGGTGCCATGTGCTCACTCCATGCAGTAAGCATGGGAGCGAGGCTGTTGAGAGAGCCCAGGAGCCAGCTCTTACCCCGCTGCCTCGCTCCTTTGTCCCAAGGACACGCTCTTTGCCTGCTTGCTCGCAAAACAGCTCGCTCGCGCGCAAAGAGACACCCGAGGCCGCCTCAGCACCTCCTATATAAAGGGCCTGGAACTGTGATGCAATGGGGACACACCAGGGTTTTGTGAGACTCAATGGTGGGATTCTGATGTGATGGTGACATCACGATGACACTCCTGGGCCTGGTGACATCCCAGAACCCCTGCTTTTTGCTGACACTACTGCCACCAAAACCTAACAATTCCCAGCACTGCAAGGAGAAGCCTGCAGTGACTTTGGCAGCACAGCCCCAGCAGCACCTGAGACCCATCACGGCCAAGGCCATGTGCCCGCCATGGCCTTCGACTGCCAGGGCCGGACCATGCAGACAAGGCAGTAGGGATACGTCTCCAAATGCTTTGCATCCCCCAGGGCCCTGCACCCATCAAAACTGTCTGTGCATGGAGACTCCAACTAAGGAAGGAATTCTGGGAAGGAAAACAATGGGCGCTGCATCCATCCACCCTGACCCCGTAGTAGCTGGGAGTGAGCATGATCACAGAATCACTGGATCAGAGAGTAGTTGAGGTTGCAAGGGACTCCTGGAGATGAGCTCTCCCATTGCTCAAGCACCTAGAGCACACTGCCCAGCACTGTGTCCAGACACCTTTTGAATATCTCCAAGGAAAGAATCACAGAATCACAGAGACACTCCAATCAAAGAGACTCCACAAGTTTCAGAGCATCTGTTCCAATGCTCTGTCACTCAGACAGTCACGAAAGGACTTTGTCCTCATGTTCACATGGTCCTTTCTGTGTTGCGGTTTGTGCCCATTGCTTCTTGTCTTGTGGCGGGGCACCGCTGAAGAGCAGGGCCCCATCCTCACTACACCCTCCCTTCAGCTGTTGAAACACAGCGCGAAGATCCTCCTCATTCTTCTGCGGGCTGAACAGGCCCAGCTCTCTCACTCTTTCATCCACATCTCTCTTGCCCTTGTGAGCCTTGCACTAGGCACAGCGCTCCACACGTGGCCTCACCAAGGCTGAGGAGCGGGGCAGGATCCCCTCCCTCGAGTGGCTGCCAATGCCCTTGCTAAGGCACCCCAGGGGACCACAGGCCTTCTTCCCCACAAGGGCACCTTGCTGCCTCGTGGTCACCTGTGTCTCCACCAGGAGCCCCAGGTGCTTCTCTGCAGAGCTGCTCTCCAGCAGGTCAGCCCCTAGCCTGTGCATGGACTTATTCCTCCCGACGTGCATCACTCTGCAACTCCCTTCGTTGATCTCCACAAGGCTCCTCTCGGCCCATCTCTCCAGCCTCTCCAGGTGCCTCTGAAGGCAGACAGCCCTCTGGGCATTGGGATTAGCAGCAAACTTGCTGAGGAGGCTCTGTGTCCCTTCAACAAGCTCCTTGAAGACTGGAGGACTGCACTGAGCAGGTGGGACACAGGCCCCCAGCTAGACTTTGTGCCCTGAGCACAAACGTGAGCAAGTCGAGGAAAGGAGACAGTGTCCAAAGCGTTCTTGAGAAAGAGGCAGGCAATGGGCACTACGTCTCTCCCCAGCCACTCTTTCCACAGATGAAGTCAAGGGCTGCCCCTTGGCTGCCCTCCGCCCACAGGGGATGCAGCTGATGTGCAGTGTGGCCTTGCACGTGAGGACACAGCTGGCGGGCACTGTCCAGTTCTCCCATGGCTGGATCACTGCTGGAAGGCACCACTTGACCTGACATGGGTAGGAGTTGTACCATGACTCTCCTTTGGACAGGGTGGGAAGTTGGGGCAGAGAAGGAGTGTCCTCCCTCAGTGCCACAGTGGTAACGTGAGACACCCCTGGCACAGTCCCATCCCTAGCAAGGCTCCTGCACACAGCGGAGGAGGATTTTCTGGGCTGGGGACTGCTGGGTGCTGACAGAAACAGCTCAGGCAGGGGGAAAGTCTTGCAGCCCCTGCTACCTGTCCTGCTCTTGCCCTTGTTTCCAAAGTGCATCGGCACTATGGACACCCTGTGTCGGGTAGGAAAGGGCCCCTGCTATCTTCATATACACCATGGATGCATCATAGCAGGCAGAAGCTGGTCCTCTCTTCCACACCCAGGTGGCTTCTCCTCTCTCCAATTACCATGCACGCGCACCATGGGGCCGTCTCCTTGCAGTGCTTTGTCTCCAGGTTCCAGTTCTGCCATGCCAGGTTTCTCCAGGGCATGGGAGGCTCCCCAGGAATTACTCCTGCAGGTTTGCATGCAAGCTTGCTGATGACCCAAACCTGGGAGGAGAGGCCCATCCCCCAGTGGTTTGTGCTGCCATTCAGAGGAAACTGATCACATTGAAGGAAAGGAAGCGCAGAGTCCAGCACCTGCACTGAAAGAACGCCATACACCAGCACAGGCTGAGGGCAGCTCTGCGCCAAAGCACCTGAGGGTCCTGGTGGACAAGCTGACCATGAGCCAGCCAGGAGCCGTTGTGCCAAGAAAGGCCATGTTGTCCTGGGATGCATTAGGCAAAGCATTGCAGCAGGTTAAGGGAGAGGATCCTGACCTCTTCTGTTCTTGGTGCCCCATTTAATCCCAGAGATGTTGCGCCTGGAGCGAGCCCAAGAAACACTGCACAACATGATTGAAGGACTAAATTATCTCAGCCATGAGCAAAGATATAAAGACCGGGTGAAGAGAGGGCTGAGGAGAGGTCTTGGCCCTCTTCACACTTCTGCATCCGCAGCCATGGGCGAGGGCCAGGGCCTGGCTCTCCATCCCACTCCAAGGCCCTGTGGCAAACGGATGCAGAACAGGAGCGCACTGTGACCCAGAACCCCTGGAAGAGCCTGGCCATGACCAAGGTGCCTGGCGTTTGATAGTGAGCTGAGCCTGGGGAAAATGCTGCCAGGCACAGTGTCATGAGCAGGGCTTCCTGCAGCTCCTGTAGGCGGTGGTCCCTGCCTGCCCGGCTGTGTGGCGAAGTGGAGAGGGAGGCGCAGGGAGAGGCACGGGTGTCCTGCTGTGGCTGTCCCCAGGGCCGCTGGGAAAGGCTGTGATGAAGGGAGGCTGAGACTGGGGAAGAAGAATCACGCTCGGCTCCCAGTGCACAGTGCAGAGACATTTATTGCACCAACACGAGGTGCCAGGGACAGCGGGCTCCGTAGGGCGCTGGCGCTGCAGGGGCTGAGCTTTACAGCGGCCCGCTGATGTTCCTCCTGGCCCGGCGGCGCCCTCGTCTCCTCCCAAGGGCCGCGGCGCATCTTCGGAGCCCCCTGCTCAGTGCTCGGGAGCCTCCGCAAGCGCATCCGGGGCAGAGCAGGGAGCGCAGGGCCGCTCTCCAGCCGGTGGCGGCAGGTGGAGGGGAGGGTGACTCTTCTCCCATGGCCTGGAGCTCCACCGTGGCCCAGCGCTGTGCGTCGGGGGCACCCGAAGACTCCGCGCTGCCAGAGCTGCTGGGCTGCTCGGGGGGCCATGGAGACCCTGCTGCCCCCGTCTCGGCCAGCATGGTCAGTGACCGGCTGCGCTGCAGGGTCGGCGCCGAGTCCAGGGAGGGCTCATCCAGGGGCAGGCAGTAGAGAAGCTGGTGCTCCTCGCCCTTCCCCAGGAGCACCACTTGGATGGGCCCAAAGTGCACGCGGCGGCGAGGCGGGGATGTTCCTTGAGGCCCCTCAGCCGCCCCGCTGTCCGTGTCTGGGCACCTGGGAGGGAGAAGGGAGCTGAGGAGGGAGCCCGGGGCTGCCCCGTGTCCCTCAGCAGGACTCCTTGGTGCTCCACTTACCCTGCAGTCTCCCTGTGTGCAGGCTCCTCCGGGACAGCCGTGGGGATCACGGAGGCTGAGGGAGAGGAGGCGCAGAGGCCGTGAGCACCGCGGGGCAGCCCTTGCACAGTCCCCGCCAGCAGTGGGGTGGGCGCCGGCAGCGGGGGTGCTGGCAGGGAGACGCTGCCGTGGCTGCGCTTGGGGATGGGGCTACTCACCTCGGGGCTCCTCCACGCTGCCAAGGCTGCCAAGGCTGCCAGCAGGGCCCTGGGGTCCCTGCACAGGCCCAGGAAGCGCTGGGTTAGTGGGGAGAAGCCCTGGGGTGCCCAGGCCCGGCGCTGGGCAGGGCTGCACGGGGACGAAGGGAGGCGGGGAGGAAGGGAGAGCACAGGCGGGAGGCAGCTCGTACACCCACCTGGGACCTGTGCAGCCTCATGCTGGGCACCAAAGTCACAGTCAGCACGAACATGAACAGGACCGTGCTTGCCAAAGGGATGCCAAAGATGTAGATGACCAGCAGGTTGAGTGCCAGCAGCTCACACAGGGCTCGCGTGCGAGGCTCCATGTGGCCGACGCGATTTGGCCCCGCGTTCGCAGCCGGTACTGTGCTCTGCTCCCAAGTCCTGTTTGCAAATGGCAAGGCAAAACACGGCCCTCAGCTCCTGGTAGAGCCCCGCTGGCAGCGACCTTCAGGCTCCAGGCCCAGGCCGCACAGCAGCATCCAGAGTCCTGCTCAGCACCTCCCTTCCCACACCGCTGCCCCACTCTCCTGGCCCCAACCCCTCTGCTCTGGGGCTCACCCTTGGCACGGACTTCTGTGCCGGAAGACAAACTCGGCAATCTGCCACAACAAAATGGAGCAAAAGCCACGGAGAAGAAATCTGGAAAGAGAAGGGTGCCATGTGCTCACTCCATGCAGTAAGCATGGGAGCGAGGCTGTTGAGAGAGCCCAGGAGCCAGCTCTTACCCCGCTGCCTCGCTCCTTTGTCCCAAGGACACGCTCTTTGCCTGCTTGCTCGCAAAACAGCTCGCTCGCGCGCAAAGAGACACCTGAGGCTGCCCCAGCACCTCCTATATAAAGGGCCTGGAACTGTGATGCAATGGGGACACACCGGGGTTTTGTGAGACTCAATGGTGGGATTCTGATGTGATGGTGACATCACGATGACACTCCTGGGCCTGGTGACATCCCAGAGCCCCCGAGACCCATAACGGCCAAGGCCATGTGCCCGCCATGGCCTTTGACTGCCAGGGCCGGACTCCAGTGTCCCGGCCATGCAGACAAGGCCAGTAGGGATACGTCTCCAAATGCTTTGCTTCCCCCAAAGGCCCTGCACCCATCAAAACTGTCTGTGCATGGAGACTCCAACTAAGGAAGGAATTCTGGGAAGGAAAACAATGGGCGCTGCATCCATCCACCCTGACCCCGTAGTAGCTGGGAGTGAGCATGATCACAGAATCACTGGATCAGAGAGTAGTTGAGGTTGCAAGGGACTCCTGGAGATGAGCTCTCCCATTGCTCAAGCACCTAGAGCACACTGCCCAGCACTGTGTCCAGACACCTTTTGAATATCTCCAAGGAAAGAATCACAGAATCACAGAGACACTCCAATCAAAGAGACTCCACAAGCTTTCAGAGCATCTGTTCCAATGCTCCGTCACCCATACAGTCACGAAAGGACTTTGTCCTCATGTTCACATGGTCCTTTCTGTGTTGTGGTTTGTGTCCATTGCTTCTTGTCTTGTGGCGGGGCACCACTGAAGAGCGGGGCCCCATCCTCACTACACCCTCCCTTCAGCTGTTGAAACACAGTGCGAAGATCCTCCTCATTCTTCTGCGGCTGAACAGGCCCAGCTCTCTCACTCTTTCATCCACGTCTCTCTTGCCCTTGTGAGCCTTGCACTAGGCACAGCGCTCCACACGTGGCCTCACCAAGGCTGAGGAGCGGGGTAGGATCCCCTCCCTCGAGCGGCTGCCAATGCCCTTGCTAAGGCACCCCAGGGGACCACAGGCCTTCTTCCCCACAAGGGCACCTTGCTGCCTCGTGGTCACCTGTGTCTCCACCAGGAGCCCCAGGTGCTTCTCTGCAGAGCTGCTCTCCAGCAGGTCAGCCCCTCGCTTGTGTATGGGCTTATTCCTTCCCACACGCAGCACTCTGCAACTCCCTTCGTTGATCTCCACAAGGTTCCTTTCAGCCCATCTCTCCAGTCTCTCAAAGCCCACCTGTATGCCCTATGACTGATAGCCACAGGCCTCCCACTAGTCGTGTATGCGGCTGAGAAAACTCTTAGGAGGGGCTGCCTTCTTGCCATACCTCAAGACACCTCCCTATCTGCTCATGTAGCCCACCCTTCCCAAACTTGCTGTGGAGGATGGTATAGGGGACATTGTCCAAAGACTTCTTAAAGTCAAAGTAGACTACATCCTAGGGTCTCCCCATGTTTACCCAGAGTTACTTCATCAGACAAAGCTATCCGACTGGTTGAGCGTGATTAGGCCTTAGTAAATCAATTCTGACTACTCCTTATCACCTCCTTGACTTTGCTTACAGATGGCACCCAGGAGGAGCTGTTTCATCCACTTCAAGGGATGGAATGAATGGCCTGTAGTTCCCTGCTCCTCCTTCATGTCCTTTTGGATGACTTGAATGACATTGGCTTGCTCTCAGCCACCTGAGTCACCTCTGCTCTTCTCCATGACCTTTCAAAGATGATGGACAATGACTAAGCAATAATATCCATCTGCTCCCTCAGCACTACTGGCTACATCCTGCAGCAAAGGCCAGTAGACTGATGCATACACAAGCCTTGTCAGTCTTTGCAGGCCATCTCATAATTGTGCTCTTAGCAGGCCACAAAGCTCTCTAGACAAGAGGCCAGGTCAGCAGATAGGTGCCTCTATCCCCTGCAGCCCAGAGTCATGCATAACTATCAGTTGATGCTTCTTCAGGGTGTCCCACGGGCTCTCTCAGTGCACTTGATTCTCTTGATGTCATGTCCAGCTCCTCCTCCTCAGCTTGGAGGGCACAAAACCTCTTCCTTACTTGCAAATCCTTTCTCCTCCCGTGAGAAGGGACCACTTTTCAACCTTCCTCTGCAGAGTTACGACGTACTCTTTAATACGGCACAGAGCCCTCTGGCAGCTCCACTGCTGTGAGCAGTTGGGACTCCTGGGGCTGAACGATCTACAAGAATACCCTAACTCTTGTACATCTTCTTGGATGTTAGGCAGACAAGTGACTCCCTCCCTTAATTCCTTTACCTGATGACACAGCTTGCCTACAACGGCACATCTTATGCAGAAGAGCTAACTGTCATCATTTTCTTGTCCACAAAGGAGACACACTGGTGTAGTAGAGAAGACAGGAGGGCTGGGTTGATCACCACCTTGCCCAGCACTGCTGTCAGTGTGCAGTGAATAATCAGTGGGATGGTGAGGGGCTGTAGCAGGACAAGGAATCACTGAATCACAGAATGGTTGAGGTTGGACAGCACCTTTGAAAGCGAGCTGGTCCAACCGCCCTGAACAAGCAGGGTCCCCTAGAGCATATTACAGAGGTTTGCATCCAGGCAGGTTTTGAACATCTTCAGAGAAGGAGACTCTACAACCACTCTGGGCAAGCTACTGCGGTGCTCTGTCAACCTCACAGTCAAGAAGTTTTCCTCTATTTCAAACAGAACCTCTGATGCTTCAGGTTATAGCCATTGCCTCTTGTCCTGTCACTGAGCACCACTGAAAAGAGTCTAACCCCATCCTCCTGACACCCTCCCTTAAGGTATACATACATTTTGATAAGATCCCTCTCAGCTTTCTCTTCTTTGGTCTAAATGGGCCCAGCTCTCGCAGCTTCTCTGCAGAGGAGAGATTCTCCAGAGCCCTGATCCTCTTTGGAGCTCTGTGCAGAACTCTCTCCATCCCTCTGATGGCCTTGGTACAATGTGTCCTCACACAAGGAGCCAGCACAGGCAGAGCTGCCTCTGCAAGTTCATCAGATGCCCCCATGCTGGCTTAAGATGGGCTTTGCACACTCACCCAGGACTGTCCGCTCTACCAGTGCAGGATGAGGCCATCCTTCCAGCAAGCTCTGCTCCAGACTTCCTAGCAATGTTCTTTGGTCCATTCCATCTCTTTAACATGCCCCTGCCCAGAGAAAGACCCCTGATAACCAGTTTGCATTTCTCTCCCACAACTACTGCCTTCCCTTCAGGGCCTTCATGCCATTGTGGCTTCTTCAGGGGCTACCGTGAGGATTTGAGCAACTGCAGCCCATTGCTCATGACTCTCGAGTCCTTCCAGCCTCCCCATGCCTTGTAGCCTGGAGGCACTCCAGATACATGCCCAGGATGGGACCCCACCCTCTCCTTCCTCCTGCTAATGTGTGCAACCCCTCTCACCTCTCTGGCTCTGCAGTTGGCTGAAGGGCCAGCAGGAGGGCAAGCAAGATATGGGGGTTCACATGGGTTGTGGAGCATGTGGAGCCTGGAAACAGAACCCTTATCGCTAAGCCAACCATGTCCTGCCTTAGCTTTTTACCTTAGTTTCCAGACTGGGAGCTTTGTACCCAAGTTAGCTGCTGAGTGTAAGGCGGCTGGAAGCCAAAGGCAGATGATGGAGAGGGGGAAAGGATGTGGGGACATGACCTAAAATGTCAGATGAAATTGGGAGTTCAGAGGATGCATGGCCACAGGTGTGTGTGAGGATCCTATGACAGCCAGCTCAGAGGAAGAAAATGTTGGCCCCCATCCAAAGACTCATGGTTTAGTGGTGCCACCCCTTCTCTTCCAAGGGTAGTCAAGTTGGACCTGAATCACTTTCCCCAGGAAGCCAAGACTGCAAAGCAATGCAGCCTTGAGATGGTGACACTTGATATGAAGACGGACTTTTCAGTTTAGTGCAAATCAGAAACAAATTTAGAACTTCAAAAGGCACTCTGAAACACCGCAGTTGTCCTCTAAGTAGCTCTGCTAAGTACTGCATGCTATACCACAAACTAAAAAAATGTCTCTCGTATTGGTATGGAGAGTCATTGATACCTTTATGTTAGACTCTCACTGAATTGATTTTCCATTTGAAATTTGAAGAATAGTATCTCCTATTCCCCCCAAAGTGTGGCAGAGATCATTTTTTTCAGTGTTCATAGAGCATGAAAAAAATGAAATGTTGACAAAAGTAATACATCCATATTCTGCAGTGAATAAGACCACTTACTAGATAATGAGGGAAAGACAAAGTATTGTCTATTCATTTATTAAGAAACATCATTTGTTCTTCATGAATAATAATACTAGGAGCTATGGAAAACCAGTGCATGATCATAGACTTAAGAACTATATGGTCTATATTTAATACCTAATTTTACGGTAAATAATATATTGTAAATTATATGCATGAAGAGATTAAAATTAAGATAACTATATGTAAATTGTGAAATACTTGGATTTGCATTACCTTTAAAAAAGGTAATGTAAAGGTAAAAACTTTATATATTACCTTTATCTCTCTCAGAGAGGTATTTATCTCTGTCTGCCTATCTAAATAAATTTTTACTAATACAACATAGCATTGGAGTGATATCTCTGCTGAGATATTTGCTTATCTATGAATAAAAAAAAGGTCTAATTTCTAACAGTCAGACTAAAAAACGTTTATGTCTCCCTGTATAAATAAATTGTTTAGCTTCTGCATCTTTTTTCTGGGTTGGATTTGAGGGGTGGGGAGATACCTCTATGTATGTATGTGCATACTGTGCTTTTAGGGCTAAGCAGTGCAGTGTTGCCCTCATTGCAGGAAAGCTGTCGTCGTTTGGCTGATGTCACTGGCAGCAGGGCCACAAGTCATGTTCACAGAAACGGCTCGCAGATACCTAGAGATAATCTCTCAGCAGGCTCTCGATGAGAAAATAGGAAACTTAGACCGGTTCCTGGATGCTGAAATGAAATTCCGAAAGTACAACACAGCTTTATTCAGACTGATTTTCTTTTCAGGATAGTTTTCTATAGAGCTCCATTCTGTGCAGCTCCACACAACCCCCAGGACACCCATCAGAAAATACAGAGCAAGAAAATACACAAACTGCAACTTCACAGAGATTTTTGTGGCTATCTCCAGCCTCAGACTCCCTTGGAAAAATCCCCTACGTAGTATCTTGTTGGCACATACTGATTTGGAAGGAAGGCTGGCTCTGTGAAAACAAGAATGGGCCAAGAGAATCAGGTTCATCCAGCTTAAGAAAAGACACCTTAGAGAAGCAAGGTTTGCTGTCTGTGAATAGACACCTTGGGAGTCTAAACCACAGAGAGGAAAGAATTGCTCAAGTTAGCGAACAACAGTGATGCAAGAAAAAGAAAAAAATAGTTCTGAAATTAGAAGGCTACTTGTAATTTTAACAGGAGAGAGCTTGAGGCTGGAGGAGAAGAACCCAATCAATTTTAAAATGGTTCCTAAGAACATTTTTGAAAAGCATCACAGGGCAGGACTGCCCTCAAAATAAAGGAGTAGTTTGTACGGGACCATCCCTCTGTTTTCACTCCTAGCTTTGCTCTAGTTCTGAGTGTAACAGCTTGCTTTCATGGTCTGTAAATGCAAGGTAACACTCCCTCCAGCCTCACAAGGGCTTTACTCATTAAGGTTGTATATGCTTTGACAGTCTCTTAGAGGGAGGAATACTCTAAAATTATCAAATGCTGCCAAAAATACAGTATGTGTTTCCTTTAACAAACCCTTAGATTAATTCAAGCCTCAAGTAGCAGCTATTCAAGTGTCCTCTAAATGTGAATGGGATTGCGGATTTCATTTTTATCGCTACAGAGCATTAGGCATTTTATTAAGCATTGACCAAGTTGTCTGCAATGCAAAACTTGCCGCAGTGGAAATACAACAATAAAGCTACGAACTCCTGCCGCTGCTTTCAGCCTTATGACAATCTCTGTAAAAAACAAGGATTTGGGACAGTTTGGGAGTTTGCTTTTCCTTCTAAAGGAAAAAAAAATTGTTCCTCATCAGAGATTAAAAAGTCTTAACTTCCCCTGAAATGCAGTTGTTTCTGAAATACAAGGGAGCCTCTGGAGAAAATAATGCAGATAGGCACTGATGTGTGAGAACGATGCTAACTGAAACTGGAGAGATAAACTGTGATTACCTAAGTTATAGCTGAATCAGACCTAAAATCTGGATCATTTAAAAAATATCCAAAATCTTTTTTGGATAAAATACATCGAAGATCTTGATTCTATTTCTCGCATGAAGAACTGTGCTGCTGTTGGCCAACAGTTCTCAGATCTCATGATGACATATTGATTTAGTAGCTAGTATGGATAAAGAAATGAGAAACTCATTAGATGAACAATTCTGTTTCCTACCATTAGCACTGGCATCTTGAGAACAAGAATGAATGCTACTGATACTATGGATGCAGGCAGAAGTAGTGACACTATCTCTAATATGGACAATAATGCTATTAATAACAGAGGAGATGGCGTTGCTCGGACTGCTGTGTGGGCTAGACAGCCTCACTGGAGAGGCCTTGAGTGCTAGATGTCCCAGTTGCCTGGCAGGTTATGTTGAGTATAGCTGTCTTGATACTGTTGTCACACATCTTGCTGCAATACTTCTGCGAGCCTCCTTCCCAAGCACTGAGGTCCTTTGATTGCAGTGTGAGATCTGCTGCTTGAAGTGCAAATGCACCTTAAAAAGAGAACACCGAATACATCTGAAATGGCCTGTGATCCTGAAACCTAGGATTGCGCAGACCCATAATGTTTACTGACATGGCTCTGAAGATTTTGTATGAGAAGTCCTACTGACTTCAATCAGCGCATGAAACTGCCCAGGAACTACTGGTGTGGGAGTTGCAGTGTCCCTGTGAAACAACTAACTCAAATTTTGCTGCCTGATGAATGCAAGACTAAAATTTATTGGGGCAGCTGATGCTGCTTTCTAGAGAGCTAAACTGCACTTGACAGCTGACTGCAAGATTTCCATTTTCACATTACCAAGGCTGGGATCTAGAATCAGTATTACTATTGCCTAGATCCCAGCCCACCCCTGGGATCCATGACAGGAAAGCAGACACAGCAAAAGCTGTCATAAACAGCGTATCATTAGTAAGTGCTGCCAAAAGCAAATGGTCTGAGAGCTAGAAAGGTTGATATTGCTTTTTCCCTGCCAGGCTGTTTTTTTGTTTTGTTTTGTTTTGCTTTTGTCACAGATAAGCAGAAGGTCAGATATGTCATGTCCATCACAAAAACTGAAGGAGTATGAGATGGCTGTGGAGTCTTGGGTGTTCTGAGGCACTGGTTCCATGGACTGAGGCAGCTAGTCTGTGGAGCCTTATGTGTCAATGCCAAACCAAAACTGGCAAGATATCGTTTTAAGCATTGTTTCCCCATCTTTACCAGGCACTCACAGAAGGATCTCCCATACTCGGAAGAGTGTCTTATGCCCCACATGACTGTGGGGTTGTCTCTATCACACTCTTTGGAGATGTTTTCTACACACTCCCACTGGGTGTGTGGGAACAAGGTTCAGACCCCTTCCCATGATTTATGCAAATAATACTAAATGATGTCTCAAAAAAGATGGTGCTTTCTTCATCTAAGAACCTAGAGGTTGATGCATGTGCCATACAGAAGACTGAAGAGCCACCCAAGCATTTTGAGTATCATCTGACTGCTTTTAATCATCAAACAAAAAACTAACATCAGAAGATCCTCCTTTGAAGCAGAAAAGTTTAAAATCTTAAATCATTTCCTCCCTAGACATTTGTCTAAGGTGCAGAGCTAGAAACTGGACTTTTCCTGGATTCAGTTATTTGGGCACCGCGTAAGCTTAAGCAGGTGGGTTTTCTCACAAGGTCACTGTGAGAGGGATCCTGACCACGTTGTAATGGTATTCACAGGAACACTAATGATGTGTCAGCCATTAATACTCCTTAATCCCCAGGTTTACAAAAGGATTTTCTTCTCTTTGTTTCTCTGCCAAAAGTCACTCGATTCTCCTTTTGTAACTGATTATAAGAGCGGCTGCTGATAGCTCTATCAGAGAGTTGAGGCCGCTTCAAACTTTTCTGCATTTTTGCTAAGATCAATGAGACTTTAAAATGTGTACTGCCCACCTACCTAGGTGATGAGGTTTTTGTTTCTGACAGGACTGCAGACTGCTGTCACCTCCCAGGTAACAGCTGCCAAGCAGCCTAAGGGATGAAGCTTCTGGTGAAGCAGCTTCTTGTGAAGTTTTGGGGTGGCACCAAGCTGATAGCAGAGCACATCCTGAGCTGTGAGCTCCAGATACTGTCAGCCACAAGAAGCCTTTCAGTTCACCTTAAAAAAAAAATAGCTGCAGTGTCTTTTTGCAGAAAGGTGAAAACTAGATCCATGAGCAAACTTTCCATCCAGATCCAGCTTGGCGTCATATCTGTGTGGCTGCAAAGCACACATCATCTGCGGCAGCAATTAAAGCTGGAGGAGGAGGAGGTCAGTGGACCAGTCAATAACCAGAGCACCTTTTCCCTACAGCTGGCACATAACCTCCCCAAAGCTTGTTAATTAAGGTCTAGAGTTTTCTGCGGTGCATTTCTGCCATCTAGAGGTTTTCCTGACATTCTGAAAACATCCTATACGAGGAGGGATTGTTTTCCTTGCTATATCCCAAACATTTCTAACCAGGTATTGGACCTCCAATTAAAGGATGGCAATGGTAATATTGAAATGGTAGTAAATGAAACTAGAATTAAGAATGGGTTAGACATGGTGTCCAAAAAGAGGTGTCATGTCGTTCATAGCTTTGGTAGTCAGCTGATTCTGTCTCACAAATATTATTTCATAATATTCAAAATATATCATATTTCTCTGTGAAATTAATAATTTTGGAGGAATGGGGATAATACAGGAGATCTTAATATGTAAGATAAATCATTCTTAAAAAAACAATGTGAGAGACTGGTCTTTTTAAAAAAGACTGTAAAAGAACAATCTTTGTATTTACTACCCAGAAAATAATTCAACTTATAATGAAGGTTGATCCTGTGCTGAATACCTTATACAAAATGCACCACCAGAACACTGCAATTAAATATCTCCAAGTGTTTTTAAGTAGCAGAATTTACATAAAGATGCCATTAACTGTACATTCAATTAGTTACACATAAAAAGCCTCCATATTTTTTCTGCTAGCAACTTAACTATGACCCTCAAGACAAACTTAGAACTTCTTTCAATGTCTACAGCTCCCAGTACTTTACTAGGGAGGACATAGGTATATCAGGTGAGCTACATACTGCCCTTTAGGCTTTAAACACCTCCGCTATGCTCTCTGTTCGTATTTAAAAAGCAGAGTCTTTCTATCAGCAAGAGGCTAGAGACCACACATTCAGGAGACTCAGGAATATGAAATCTGCAGAAGAAAAGTGATAGCGAGAGGTATGGGATATTGCAGGGTAGGAACCTGAGGTGAGATCCAAACCAGGATTTAGATTATACATTTCACTGCAACCTGAGGGCTGCCTCAAGGCTGCGTTAGCAGTAGACATTACTGTGCTTCAACAGCAAGTTGGAAAACCTGGCACAACACAGCTTGTACTCCATGTGCCAAATACATCTGTCAGGAGGTGCTCAGGCGGCTGCAAGGAGCTTGTGCTCGGGCTACGGGTGCAATAGCTGCATGCTCTGAAGGCAAGTAGCCTCGGAGACAAAACTGTTGGAATTTCTAATCTCATGTTGGATTGCTGTAAATGTTGTTTTTGTCTTCTCCTGGTGAGGAGAAGGCTCATAGAGACACATCAGCCCATCTCGCATCTCCCCACTGAGTGCTGGCACCAAGCACTCTCAATACCTGCATTTTAAGAGTACCCCCCGTCTGTTTTACACTGTGGGTCCAGGTTTTGGGAACACCCCTGCATGACTGTTTCCTGACAGCTTGTTCTGCATTCCCGCCTGCTCAGCATTACCCTTTCCAACAACTTCTCAGTGTCTGTACAGGTTTTATACACCGAACACTGCCTTCTAGCATCAGCTCAGAGGGCCAAGAACGTCCAGGATATCCACCTACCACCCAGGCCCTGTGAATGCAAATTAAGTCCTTGGAGGTCTGCAGGCTGACACTGAGCTGCCCCTCACACGCAAGGAAATAGATTTAGCCCTCAAATGCCCTCAAGTAGGAAAGGGTTCAGAAGAAAACACCCTGGGGAGTGAGTGTGGGAGCAGCTGTGTCTGCACTACCCGTGTGCTCTGTGGGCACCTCCACTGCCCCATGCGGCCATCCCTGTCTGGTGATTGGAGGTGCCAGGGGAGGACCTTGCCAGTCTTTGCGTGAGTGTGAAGGCCAGAGAAGGGTTTAACAAGCACGGAGCACATCCCTTCCAGCAGCTGTAAAACACAGAGTCCCTGGATTTCAGTCTTTTGAGGACATCAGGGGCTCCTCTGGCGAGTGCTTCAACTGATTTACTCCAGCAGCCGTTAAAGCATGCGCTGCGGTAGAGGGCCACCTCCCAGTGCTGGGGTCTGACCCTGCCACAGGCTTTAAAGTTTCAGGAGAAAAACGACTTGTATCTCAGCCAGGTAAGTACTTCAGCTCTTCTGCCAGGCAGGAATCCCACTGCTGGTGTCCCAGGAATAAAGGCCATAAACAGGCAGTAGAAGAGACGTGCGGAGAAACCCTTTTTTTCCAGCATTCATAGAGTGGCTAGCACAGTGGGACAGCAGTAATAAAAAATACCATGATTACCGTCCTGAAAGACAGAGAAAAAAATATCTAAAGAAACAAAAGTGAAAAAGGAAACATGCTTGCCCAACGAGGATTTAAAACAGAGGCTGCACTCTGGTGGCTTCTCAGTGAACTCAGAAGTTTTTACCTTCTGCATGTTATAAAATACACAGCAAGATATGACTTTAGGCAGGTCTAACCCAAACACAAACTGATGCACAGAAGCAGGAGAAAGGCAGTTTATCAGAAATACCAGTTGAAGACAGTGAATTGATTTCCACTTTTTTTTTTTTTTAGTTATTAATGTATTGAAATATGTTAATGTTACCAGTATTGATTTGCAATCACCACTTTCATGAAAGTGATTGATTCAAATCATTAGTTATGACAATGATATAACTCAGTGTACTATTATTAAAAATCAAGTTTGAAATTCAAATCAATTTGCTGCATTTGGTGACATATATAAAAACCTACATGACATCTATACAAAAAGCAGCAGCAGGGCACCGCTGGGATGAACAGAAGACATTTCAGAAACCTCTGGACATTCTTCCTGCTCTGGACAAATTCACGCCAGTTCTAATTGCATTTCTAGCCCTTGAAAACAACTCCGTGCTTTCCTTTATTTTCCTCAAATGCTACAAATGTTTAATTACTCAAAGAAAAAGCCCTGTCATGGTATGGTTGTTTTCCATCCATTGGTTTATCCTCTGAGGGGCTCACCATAGCCACTACCAGCTTGATACCTTAATCTTCCCTAAGCTGCCCGCACAGCTGGAGTATGCATCTCCAGAGAGCTAAAAATCAATTACCTTCTTTCAGATCTACAAAATATCCTTTATTTTATCCTTCAAATAATCAGCTCCATGGTGATAAAGCAGTTGACCACTACCAATGTTGTCTCATTGACCCTTGACGTTTCACTGTCTCCCTGTCTACTCCTGCTCTCTCTGATGTTTTTGACACCGTGTTTGTGGGAGTTGTGAGGTCTCCATGTAACCACACTAAAGTATTCACTTAAGTGCACATGCAGACAGTATCATTGTTTCCTTTGCATCTGAAGCTGGGTGAGGCACAGTCTGTTTCCAAATGGATAGAAGCATCAGCTTTAAAGTAGGTCTTTTGAACTGCCAAAGCAAAGAGAGGGCAAGAGCTGCTCCCAGGAGCAGCTGGGATTTTGTGCTCTGTTTAATATGAAATGATCAGCTTCCCAAAGTTCCTATACAGGGAACTCCATGACAATCAGGGAATTGCCTATTATAATTTCCAGCTTTTCTTGCAGCGTTTTTAGAGTAGGTCTTTCTTCCACAGGATTTTTTCTTAGTGGAGAAATTTTTGACATTTTTTCAAGCCACAGTACTTCATAGGTATGGCATCTACTGCTGGGTATTTTAGGTTGTGTGGTAGGTACCTCCTCAGATTCATCCTGCAACCTTCTATGCTATTAAACTTTGCATCGAGTCATGTCCCATTGGAGATCTCATTCCCCTCAATAACTGTCCCTGATAAAAACTATCAATCATCTGCTTGCTTCTGCTTCTCTTTTTATTTCATACTGGGTCCCACCTGAAACAATATTAGAGATATCAAAAGTCTTTGAAGACTCAAGGAAAGCTGGTCTCTATCATAACTGCCAACGCAGGAGTTATAGCAGTGCTCATTTTAACTATAGTGCTGTTTGATGCCATGGCTTGTTGCTTGCATTCCCCATCTCAGACTCAGTTTTTCCTTCCATGTCTGAGATCAGTAGACCAGGGAGCCATCACAGGTAAAAGATCAAGAGCCATCATGCTCAGTGTGCTCCGTGCCATTGGTTGATCCAAAATTCAGCAGACAAAGCAGATGTTTTGTTCGAAATGAACCATGTATTTAGGAACAAATTACACCAGAAAATATATGACAGGCCCTGCTCTTACATTTGATGAACTGTATGTCTATTGATTTAAATATATATTTTTCCTTCTCATTAACACTTAGAAGTACGGGGATAGTGACTGATTAATGAAGCACTAGGTATTATTTCCTTTAACTCTGATGATAATTACTTTTATGTAATGAATAAGGTCCAGGTTCAATAAAAGACCCATCTGGCTTCATATAATAAATTGATTTTATGGGGCTGCTGTGAAGTGGAAGCCAGAGAGAGTTTTCATTGAATCAAGGCCCAAATATAATATATCATAACTCATTTTCAGCTTATTTCATTTATTAATAAAAGTCCATTTAAAATCTTTGGATATTTTTTCAAAAGATTTGTCTTTTATCCTCTTTGTTGTAATTAGCACACAAGGTAACTAGTTTTTACATAGGAGTTCTCCTCCATCTAGATAAAAGTCATCTAAATAATTTTCATTTGCTTATGGAAACAAGAACACCACATTTTTATTTCTCCTTCAATTGCTCTCTGGTTATTACCTTAACTGGAATTACTGTTTCTATGCTGCTATTAAGTTTAACTCTTCAAGCATTCCTACTGTGGACAACTAGCCCAAAGGCTAGTTTCTAGACAGAGAAAGGTTAACTTTCTCAGGCAGTTTCAGTGGATGGCAAAGAAGCAAGTTCTCTGTGAAGAGAGAGCAGAGCGCCGGTCATGGCACCACCTAAAATCTCCAGCTTCCACATGGGATACCCATGAATAAGATCTTGAAGGGCACAGGGTGACAAACAGCAGACATTCTGGAGAAGGTTTTGATAAAGCGAGGAACAGACTTAATGTAATAAACAGATTTCATAAGCAGGAAGGCATATAATAGAATTCAAATGGTGATTAGGGCAAGTCCTGTCAGAGAAGGACATTTGAATTCCAGCATCCTTACCCAAATGACAGTACCATTGCTACGCAGGTCAAAACTAGAATCAGTGTTCAGGGAAGAGTTGAAGGTGTGAAGAAAGGCAGTGACTTCACTCACACGCTAATGTCTGGGTTGCTGCTAAAGCTATTTCTCTCCTAGTTTGTTTGTTCAAAAAAGTCAGGACTGCAAAAATTAAAAAAAATACATACTTGCAATTAATGTATCTTTTATGTAATATTGCATGCAAAAGGCTATATAATGTAAAATGGGAATCCATATCTTCATCCAATAACAATGTAATTACTAAAATTGCATTATTTGGAAAAAAATATTATTCTGTAGTAAAAAAAATATTAGAGTTTCTAACTCAAAAAGGAAAAAAAAGGAACACAGACTCCAAAAGCCCATCCCTCTTTCATTCTTTTCATTACGAAATGAAAATTTCAAATGAAAGAATTTGCAATATTCATAAATGTTTTTTCTTTTATTAAGACTATGCTTAATTCAATAATATTTTAGGGACATGGACTCTGCTGCTGCCTTGATTTAATCTTCATGGTTGCAATTTCTGTTCTCAGAGTCTTTATGAGAGGAGCAAAAGAGACATGGAATACAGATAAGATGAAATGGAAAATATTAAATATTTTAAAAAATTTTCCTATTTTTTAAATAATAATTTGTTTTAAGCAACATGAAACACTATGCATGGAATATCTGTAATCTGTCATTTCATAATAAATATTTTTTAATCATAGAGTGCTTATTTTTACTCTAGATCTTATTGCCTAATACTTATCACAATGACATTTTGTCGCTTGTTTAATTCTAGGAGTCACATGTAACTCTGTTACGGCTTTTAAAAGACCTCTGAGAGATTATTCAAAGTACTGTGATTAATTATAAAGCACCAAGTAAGATTCCGTTCCGGTTGAATAACACAGACAATAAAATCTTAGTTAGCACGACTACATGTAATATCTACTTGACATCTTTATGTCATAGACTCAGTGGCAACTTTTCTTTAATGTTAAGGTCATTAGAAATACTCAGCTTGACTGTTCTCATATCAAGAAAAAAAAAACTTTCAAAGTTAATGTAGTAAAAGAAAAGTAGGTACATAAAATGACACCCCAAATTTAAAACCTAGGCAAACACATTGATTCAGAAATCAGCTCTGGGCATGTACCCAAGGATATATCTGAAAAAGGAGATGATTTCCAGAGCGCGGTTCCTAATAACTCTGTAGTATCAGATAAAACTAGCTGGGATACATTGGCAACCGTACTTACGTGTACAGAACATTGAAATCTGGTTATAAAAGATGCTAATCCATGAAATTTATTGCTAAGGAGGTAGAAGAGCCTCACATTTCACATACTCCAATTTCCGACTGATTTATTTCATTTCTGACCCTGAAGGGAAGAAAAAAACCCACATTTGTAAGCAAGTGGAAACAGTATGAAAACTCTCCGGGACCTAAAGATACAGAATATAGGGTAACAGTTCAGAATCACCCCTCAGAGCCAAAGTCCACTTTACAGAGTTTTCTGTTTATCAATTAAAACACACCAAACCAAGCAATCCTCCAAAACCTACCTTGGATATCAAATACTTAAGCTAAGTAATCACCAAACTATCCTCCCCTGGACTCCTGCAGGTCACTTCAGGGATCAATTAAAAACATTACCTCTTCCAAGGGTTTGATCCTCGACGGCTGCTGGGATCCAGGGTCTGCTGGTTGCCGAAAGTACAAAGCTGAATATCACATAAGACATCAAGGGTAGGAAGGCAAGAGGGGAAGAAGGTGGGAAAAAAAAACTGTTTGCTGCCATTACTTATACAAGGAAAACACTTCAAGGTTCACACTCAGAACCAGAATAAAAAAGTGAAATCTTAGAGAAATTGCCTACATAAAATGCCAAGGCACACTGTGATTTGAGAAAGTTAGATAAATGAGGCCCAGTGTGCTTTATTCCCCCTGTTGTTGGGTAGGAATGGATGTAATGTAGATAGTACTGGGTTAAAAAAAAAAAAAAAAAAAAAAAGAAAAAGGAAAATAGCCTCTGTACAATGAGGAGCCCATTTCTGCATTTTTCATCCTATGTTTCTGCCCCAGGCATTCAAATGGAGAACCTGAGGCTTGGGCCTCCCAGAGAACAGAAATTAGTCACTGTTAGTTAAATGGGTGCTGATTTTTGTAACATGGTCCCCTGGGCAAGACAGCTTTGCTTGAGAGATGGTTTTGGCAAATAGTTCTAGTGAAATAGGAGGAAGGAAAAGGGCCATTTTGAGATATCATAGAATCACAGAATCATGGAATGCTTAAGGTTGGAAGGGACCTCTAGAGATCATCTAGTCCAACCCCCCTGCTCCAGCAGGGACACCTAGAGCACGTGGCACAGGACTGCGTCCAAGCGGGTTTTGAAGATCTCCAGAGAAGGAGATTCCACAACCTCTCTGGGCAGCCTGTTCCAGTGCTCTGTCACCCTCACTGTAAGTTCATGTGGAACTTTTGGTGCTTCAGTTTGTGGCCATTACCTCTAGTTCTGTTGGTGGCCACCACTGAAAAGAGGCCGGCCCTATCCTCCTCACTCCCTCCCTTGAGGTACTTGTAGACACTGATCAGATCCCCTCTCAGCCTTCTCTTCTCCAGGCTGAACAGGCCCAGCTCCCTCAGCCTCTCCTCATAGGGCAGATGTTCCAGGCCCCTGATCATCCTTGTAGCCCTGCGCTGGACTCTCTCCAGCAGCTCCACATCCCTCTTGTACTGTGGAGCCCAGAGCTGGACACAATACTCCAGATGTGGCCTCAGCAGGGCTGAGTAGAGGGGCAGGAGCACCTCCCTCGACCTGCTGGAGACGTTCTTCTTAACGCACCCCAGGATCCCATTGGCCTTCTTGGCCATGAGGGCACACTGCTGCCTCATGGTCAGCTTGTCGTCCACCATGACACCCAGGTCTTTCTCCGCAGAGCTGCTCTCCAGAAGGTCAGTCCCCAGCCTGTACTGGTGTCTGGGGTTATTCCTCCCCAGGTGCACCTTGCACTTGGCCTTGTTGAATTGCATGAGGTTTTTCACCACCCAGTTGTCCAGTCTGTCCAGGTCCCCCTGGATGGCAGCACAGTCCTCTGGTGTATCAGCTACTCCTCCCAGTTTGGTATCATCAGCAAACTTGCTGAGGGAGCACTCTGTGCCTTCATCCAGGTCATTGACGAATCAATTGAACAGGACTGGACCAAGGACTGACCCCTGGGGGACACCACTAGCTACAGGCCTGCAACTAGACTCTGCACCGCTGATCACCACCCTCTGAGCTCTGCCATCCAGCCAGTTCCTAATCCACCTCACTGTCCACTCATCTATCCCACACTTCCGGAGCTTGCCCAGGAGGATGTTGTGAGGGACGATGTCAAAAGCCCTGGTGAAGTCGAGATAGACGACGTCCACCACTCTCCCCTCATCTATCCAGCTGGTCATTCCATCATAGAAGGCTATCAGATTAGTCAAGCAAGATTTCCCCTTGGTGAATCCATGCTGACCACTCTTGAGCACCTTCTTGTCATCCATGTGCCCAGAGACAACAGCCAGTATGAGCCGTTCCATCACTTTTCCGGGGACGGAGGTGAGGCTGACTGGCCTGTAGTTGCCTGGGTCCTCCTTCTTGCCTTTTTTGAAGACTGGCGTGACATTGGCTTTCTTCCAGTCTTCTGGCACCTCCCCTGTTCTCCAGGATCTTTCAAAGATGATGGAGAGCAGCTTAGCTATGACCTCTGGCAGCTCCCGCAGCACTCTGGGGTGCATCCCATCAGGGCCCATGGATTTGTGGGTATTGAGTTTCCTTAGGTGCTCTCTGGCCCAATCTTCCTCTACCCAGGGCAAGTCTTCCTCTTTCCAGGCTTTTTCTCTTGTCCCTGGGGCCTGGGGCTCTAATGGGCTGCCCTTGGTAAACACCGAAGCAAGGAAGGCATTCAGCAACTCTGCTTTTTCTGTGTTATTCATAACCAGGGTACCCATCCCATTCACCAGTGGACCCACGTTTTCCCTGATCTTCCTTTTGCTGTTAATATATTTGAAGAAGTTTTTCTTGTTAACATCTCTTGCCAGATTGAGTTCCAACCGTGCCTTAGCTTTCCTTGTCGCATCTCTGCATTCCCTGACTACGTTCCTGTATTTCTCCCAAGGGGCCTGTCCTTTTTTCCACATTCTGTATACCGCCGCCTTCTGCTTGAGCATTGCCACAAGCTCCTTGCTCATCCACGCAGGTCTCCTGCCCCCTCTTCCTGACTTCTTACACACAGGGATGCACTGTTGCTGGGCGTGGAGGAAGTGCCGCTTGAAAACTAACCAGCTCTCTTGGGCCCCTCTTCCTTCTAGAGCACTAGCCCATGGGATTCTACCGAGGAGGTCTCTGAAGAGGCTAAAGTTGGCCCTCCTGAAGTCCATCGTTGCAAGGCTGCTTACAGCCCTGCCACCTCCTCGTTGGATCCTGAACTCCACCAACTCATGGTCACTGCAGCCGAGGCTACCCCCCACCTTCACATCTCCTACAAGGCCCTCCCTATTTGATAGCACGAGGTCCAGTAGCCCACCTCTCCTCATCGGCTCCTCCACAACCTGCGTCAAAAAGTTATCGTCGACGCTCTGCAGGAACCTCCAGAACTGCTTGTGCCTGGCTGTGTTGTCCTTCCAGTTGATGTCGGGGTAGTTGAAGTCCCCCATGAGAACCAGGGCCTGTGACTGTGAGGCAATATCCAGCTGACTATAGAAGGCCTCATCAACCTCCTCATCCTGGTCAGGTGGCCAGTAGCAGACACCCACCACAGCATCTCCCAGAGAAAAGACTTTAGATTAGTAAAGATAAGATAGGACAGCAGCTAGGATGGAAAGCTGAGGACGAATTTTAGAGGTTCAACAAGGACTGTGTATTTTAGGAAGAGACCAACCTGGGGGAGTGGAAGACTTTGGATCACAAAGAAGACATAGATCTGAGAGAGCACCATTCATGGCAGGGGATTTCCACAGCTGCGAACTCCACACAGGGTGCTTGTTGAAAGCTTGTTGCATTCATTTGAAGGGCAGTCAGGCTGGATATCTCTCAGGGTGCCCACAAATTCCCATCTGAGATGCCTCGGTCCTTTGCATACAACACTGAAAAATCATTGCCTAATGATTTCTGCCCTAGAAATAATGTCATAAAAGCATTTGCAGGGACTCTCACTACAAACTGTCAGTGCGTATGGCAACTGGAAGACTAGCTTCCAATATTCCCCAGGCAGTGAACAGATACGCTTCTTCTGAGGGAGATTGAGCAGAAACCTACCTCAGATCCTCTGATTTGCCTCTGTGAATGCCTCTCTCACTGCAGAGGAAGGCTGAATAAGTAGTATGGAACAGCTACCTATCTTTTAGATAACTAATATAAGTACGATGAAGCTGGCTAAGCAAATACCTCAAGGTGAATTAAGTGTTAAGACTTGCTGAATAATACAGCTGCAAGAACTACAGGCTAGCTTCCTAATATACTAACATACTGCACCTGATTAAAGTTAGGCATTTTGAATGCAGTAGTTCCAGATGACAGCAATAGATCATCGTCTGTCAAACACGTGATGTTTTAAACTCATGGGTTACTTTGGAATTCTATACAATTTCCATTTTGATACATCTAACCTGCCCCAAATGATTTTGATATATGACAAAACTGATCTCACTCAAAGCCCAACAAAATATCCTCTAGTTTCATTTATCTTCTTGGAGCTCCCTTCACACAAGGACATCCCTGCACACTTCATAAACAATCACTTTCTATGGAGGTATCTTCTAATGAATCTTCTTTAAGTGCCAACAGTGGGATGAGCAACATCAACTTCTTCTGCAAAGCCATGTCCAGCTGTTTCTCATTCTTCATCGTTGTTAAACTAAATGATCTGGCACATCACATTTAAACTGATGTTCTAAGTAATTTTTCTGTTGCAATAATCCG
Source organism: Tinamus guttatus (assembly GCF_059628265.1). Lineage (NCBI taxonomy): Eukaryota > Metazoa > Chordata > Aves > Tinamiformes > Tinamidae > Tinamus > Tinamus guttatus. The sequence goes on from NW_028289026.1 coordinate 927,568, forward strand.
GTACTTTCTTGCTCATAGCTAAAAGCTTGATGTTCCATAGATTTTTGCATACTAACCCTAATGTGTCAGGGATGCTCTAGACAACCAGCCAGTGCTAAGGCAACGGATACTGTGCAGTTCCAAGGGGTATATGCATGTATATGCATAATATTAAAGCCCAACTACCCCCAGCCTGCTGCTCCATATACTTAATAGCAAAAATGCAACTGACCTCTGCTGTGCAGGATCAATCTTAAAAAAAAAAAAAAAGTTGTAGATGAGTAATGTAAATTCATATACTGCAATGTATTCATGTACTCCATAATACAAAATCTAAATGTACGTGACCTTTTTAAGATCTTTTTCGTACTTCACTCCTTTGTTAGTTCAATTATTTGACTCCTTGGCTCAGCATTTCTTTTTCTGGTTCTCCCTTCTGTCTTTTTGCCATACGCAGTTCTCTGATTCTTCCTATTAACTGTAGTAATTACCTTTTTTGCTTTCACAGTTTTTTTACTTTCCCATATAGAATCTAAATTTTGCAGACATGTGAAAATATTAAAAATCCTGGACTACGTTCTCTGTCCTCTTTTTTAAGGAGCTGTGAAAGCTGGTCCAACTAATTGAGATCAATGTGGAATGATTTTGTGCAGTCATCAGTAGATCTTACAAGAATACAGAGATAAGTGACATGTTACTAATGGTGTCTGATCGCATCAGTGGAAACAGGCACATTCATGGCAGATTCTCAGGACCTGAAATTTCCATTCTGTGAAAAACACAAGTGTTTCAGTATTTTCTTTCATATGCAATCAGACTAGACACTCAACATTTCATATTTTCTTATGGAGCAATTATCTGAGAAAAAGAAAGGTTTTAGGAATACAGAAAGAAAACTATTAGGAAGACCTTTCAGTCTTCCCAGTTATTTCACCATTGCTGAAACAGTCTTCTCTCCTTTTTTAACCTTGATGGTTCTAAAACATAGTGTATTAAAGAATGAATAAAGTGCTCTGGCCACCTATGAAGTATTTTGATGAGCCTTATATAAAATATTGTGCCTCTGACAGACAATTTCTTTCATTAAAAAGCACAAGCAGTCAATACATCTAATTAGCATTTTTATTTCCTCAGATCAGCATTTTCTGATAGAAATTATTGGCCAGCCCTAGTTACGTGTATAATTCCTCTACTGGAGCATTGTCAATAGCATCCACTAATTTCTTATCTTTTATAAGCTATAACCAGAACCGTAATACTTTGTATTAAGCCTGATTTACCTGTGAGCTACCAGGTAAAGATGGAAAACATCTAGATGTTTTATAATTTTCCAGACCAAATCAAATCTCTTAGAAGTTTTCTGTTCTATTTGGGATAGACGACCAAGTTCAGAATAATTTAAGCTGTTTGCTTGCTTAACTGGTGTCATCAACTTTGTCTAAGAGCATCAGAGTGGCAGATAGCATACCTAGGGATTTTCTTTGTTTCAAGGCTTACATGCCTATGTCCCTTACTTTCTTCAAAATATGTAAGAAAATGATTCCCTCTGTGAAAAGCCTCCCATAGCAAAGAAGAGGTGGCTGCTGCAACTCAAAGATGGAATGAAAGTCAGTGATTAGACTTCTTGACAGCAAAGAGATTTTCTTGCGTGCTGCTTTAGGGTTTTTTTTATTTATTATTATTAGTTTCCTTAGACCGTTTGGTGATTTTGCAAGATGTTCCATATCCCCTTCTAGTGCCTCTTCTGTGGCCTCTCCGTTGCTTTGCCACGTCGAGATGGGAGCACCAGGTGGCACTAGCATCTTGCTGTTCTCACCAGCAGCTTCCCTGCCAGAGCAGCAAAGCTCCTTCCCTGGCTCAGCAGCATTTCAGGGAAATGTCTGCAAAAAATCATGGCAATTCTTTCCAGACTGCAAACAACATCTGCATTGTGGAAAGGAGATTAGATAAGGACCTGTACTTTAGTTCAGATTACTAATCTATTTTATCTGATGGAAGAGTACAAGACAAAGTAGGTAACTTGGAAAGATCTATCAGTAAAGAATGGGATTCGATCATTATTATTACTCTGATTATTTCTCTTTATGTTACTGTTAGAGGCTCTTCTTTAGAGAAAGCAGAAAATAAGATAAGAGAAAAGGAGTTTTGGACATGTAAGAAAGAACAGGGGGGATACACTATCCTTTGTATTCACTGTGAATAGGACAAAAAACACAGAGGTTTAAATCAACATAAAAGATATTTCAGTTAGACAATGGATAAAATGCTATAAAAATGCACTGAGTATGATTGCACACGGTGGCAGGACACCATTACAACAATTTTAAGAAATAAGGGAGACAAACCCGTTAAGGAATAAGGGTAGGGGAAGGATGGGAGGGGTTGACAAGTCCCTTCTTAGTGATGTTTTCTACAATTAAGTGAGATAATTTTATTCTGGTACAGCATCTTGACCAGTAGTAGAAGCTGCATAAAATCAGATTAAATTCTGGATAAACATTTGGCAACTGCAGCTGCTAAGATACAAACAAGCTAGTTGAAAACTAACTCAGGCATATCCATGCTAAGGGCAATCAGCCCCTTGGATTGCATTCCACCCATGTCCTCAGGGCCTACCTTCAAAAGACAGATCAGGGGATAAAGCAGCAGCTCCTTCTTCTTGCCAAGCACTTCAATCTTTTCCTTTGGAGACATTTCTTTTTAGTACTTGAAAACCTGCACTTGCCTGCTTGGCTTGGTTTGTGTCTTCTAGCCCTTCACCTTCAAGTCCTTCGCTTTAAGCCTGGAAACAGACTTTGTTGTATAGACATGTAACACTGTGGGAAATAAGGATGAAACTTGGATTGAACTAAAAAGAGAGAAGAATCCCACATATCACACATGTGAACATACTTCATGCAATAGCAAACATCAAAATGGATAATTTTCTGAGGAAAAATATGCTATTAGGTAGATATGATGGTTCTAGATTGGCTATAAATTCAGAATCAATAAAGATAACACTAAAACCCTTATTTTTCTGAATTATTTAAAAATAGGGGAAAATTCCAATTAAAATTTGACTGAGACATTTAAATTGAGACTCTCAGTAGATTTTTCACACTGTTCAGTAAGAGCTTGATTTTGTTCTCAGGCAAGAGTCCTTCCTCTGTTCGTAGTGACAGTCCAGTGCTTGGCTCTTCCTCACAAAGATGCCAAAGCTCAAACTACATTTCTGTTTTACACGATGACTTCTTTGCATGTGTCTCTCCCAGTCCACCTTTGTAGACTGGTCACCCCGATAGCTCACGGGACTAAGGATCACCTCGAGGTGGCTGAAAAGCTCTAGCATAAAATGAATGGCATTTGCTTTTACGATGAATAATAAATATTTCACTAGAATTCCTCCTACCGCTCTCCATTCCCTTCTGCATGGATTAACCATGGCACCCATGTAGATTGATGATACGTTGTCTCCGATGTCTGAGGCAGGCAGAAATGGCATTGAGCCGTCTCGGGGAAGCACTCGACTCCAGTAAAGTGGCAGATTGCAGACATCAAGAGATGGGTCTGGACACTATAACCAGCCATCTTTAAAAACAGATAGTAAAAAGACGTGACAGAAAATCCACATTAGAATTTAGTTTTTACAGAAGCAAACGCACATATATGTGTCAATTTCAGTTGAAATTCACTATCAATTTCAGTTTTCAAAGAGTGAAAACAATGTTGATTTTATAAGCACCATATTACTTGGGATATCTAAATATAAAAAACTTACCCATATCCATCACTGAACTGGTTTGCAAGGAGGGGTAACATATTTCATTAGAACAGATGGTGAAATTAAGAAAAGAAGAGAAGCCTATATGCAATAAGGAAATTGAACTTTTCCCATTTGCAGCAATAAATGCATAAATTTTGCTTTTCAAAATCACTTTAATCTTTAAATGTGTTTTATCTTCTAAAAAGTTGGAAAATTAAGAAAATCAAAACTGATAATGAACTTCAGATTTTAGTGCCAAGAAACATGTTAGCCGACCCCAAAGGAAATATTTTTATTCATGGATTTTTTTCTTAATTTGCTATTTTGTTTTATTTAAAATAAAAGATGAAGCCCTCAGTGATTCAGTTCCCGCACAGCTCTAGTTATGATAATTTAGCAACAAGTAACTTGCAGACAAATAAAATTAAAACTGAAAGGAAGCTAATTCAGCTTACAAGCCTTAACAAGTAAGTTCTATTTGAGTCAAACTTTGAGGCAGAATAAAAGCAATGTGCTGTTGCTGCTTTTTAATTAAAGCTGTGAAAATTAAAGCAAAGAATAAAGAGTAAAAAAAAAAGAATAAACAATATGAAAAGACTTGAAAACCTGTTTGTTGCACAAGGGCAGAGGAAGCTGCAGAGATGTTGACAAGAGCAGCAGCAGTGAAGCGATAGCCTGCAGCCTGAAATGCGAAAGATGAATTGCTGCCTGTGTGAGACAGCAAAGTGATAAGGTCTAATATGATATTCAACAGCAGCAAACTTCTTTGTAAAGTTTGAAAGACTTGGAAATAGATGGGGCTCTGAGATTCAGGTAATATGAAACCAAGAATGTTAAAAACAAACAAGAATAGAAGGCGGGGAGTTTCAGCTGACATTTTCAAAAATGCATTTAGCTCAGGGAAGAGTCCCTTTGGACTAGAAAGTACCTAATATAACCTTTTAGAAAAAGAGCCATGGGACCAACAGGAAAATACAGAGCAGTCACACTCACAATCTACTTTCAGAGATCAAAAGGAAGAATAGTTAAAATAGCCAGACTTCTCTTGCCTTCAAATGCATCCTTTGTTAGACTTCTTTGAAGATTTCTGACACGCTACTCAAGAGAGATGCATCCCCTAGCTAAGATGTCCTAGAGCAGCTGATAACACAGCCCACCAGCAATGAATGTCTAATGTAAAGAAAGAAGCATCAACAGATAAGACAGAAAGGGAAACAATGGGATAAGAATAACAGGTTGTCATAAACGAATCCTTCACCTCCTGAAAGGAACATCTGCATACCTCCGAGATCAGTGTTGGGGTTGGCTCATTGCTTTGTCAACAAGTCAAGAGAAAAAAGAGAGAAAAAAAAAAGCTCAAATTGTTTGTGTGTCTTGTACAGTAACATAAGAAAATGCACGCTAATACTGAAAAAAATAAAATATGTTAACACTCATTTATTCTCTGACATACCTCTCCAGGGGTATTCTAACTCCTACTGCCAGGAAAAAAAAAGAGAGAGAAAAAAAAGCATCTAGCAACATTAGACAAAACAACACCACTGTTTGCAGATATCTCTTCAGAACTTAGCTAAGGTGGGTAGTTCAGGTTTTTTATATTTTTAAGGACAGACCCTCTGCTGATGTGAGCTGGCACCGGTCCAGAGGCGCCAAAACGTTAAAACTAAGCACATGGTTTATTCCAAAGCAGAGCAGCAGCTCACACCGTGTGCTGCTAAGCCCCAGACGCCCGGAGCAGGAGGACAGGCTCGGCTGTTAGATGCAGCTCTCTGGAGCTCCAGCCCTCCGTGACTTTACCCACACAGTGATCACGAAGGATGTCCTGAGAGCCACCAGCATGAAACCTTTGCTGCTTTCACTCAGCCTCACATCACTCTGTTCCTCTTCAGTGCTATTTGCCTCTACTCCTGCACATGTTCACTAAGCTTTTCTACATCATAGCAACCTAAATTAGACTATTAGCAGCTCAGGGTAGGGATTTTACCTCATTTGTTAGTAAAGTGCCATGTGTACCCATAGAATTGTATAAATAAACAATAAGGCTAACAGAATGACTCTATATATAGGGATTTAAAAGTCAGACAATCTTAACATCAATCTACCTCCTTATTAGCAACCAGCAAAGCTTGCAGATTCCTGGCCTAATGTGCACACACTGCCCAGTTTCACTTGGCAGCTTAGCTGCAGGTGACAAAACATCTTTTCTGACTTGCATGGAAATATGTCTGGAAGCAAAGAAAAAAAATAAGAAAACAATATCCACTAGAAAGAGAAAATGATGAAGGCCAACAAAGGGATCTAGAAATGGGAAGGCTGCAGGGGGGAAGGATCCATAAAGCCAGGGATGATTCACAAGTGCAGAAAGATGTTGGATTCAGTGATGCTGATGGTGATAGATTGGGCATTTGGCAACGCGCACCCCTCGTCGTTCCAAGCTGTTTGTCTGTATTCCCATTCCTTTTGCGTGGTCTCTTTCATCTGAAATAATCTGTCAATACAGGGAGCATGGGAATGGAAACCGAATTCCCTACCTGAGCAGCACTGTGCTGTGAGGAGAGGGAGGGAGGGATGCAAGGAGCGTGTGAGCTTTTGCCAGGTGCATCTGCTCAGTAATGCGAACGTGTTAAATAACACCAACCGCCTGGACCTGCCCTCTGTTCAGCGCCAGGTCGCCTAACGTCAGAGATCCTGTTTCAGTTTTCAATGGGAGGTAACCTAAGGCCAGGTTTCTCAAAGGCTTTTGAATTTACCTGATTTCAGGATCTCCAACCATTGACATTTTTTAACAAAATGATGATCTATTTAGAGAGAAGCATTTGGCACTTTCTGAAACAGATTTTAAGCTGGGCACGTTATAATTGAAGCATCCTACATCATTAGATATGTTAAAATACTCTGGAGACAGATTAAGCATTTTATGGCATGAGAGGGGGAAGTAAGACAAAGGCTGGACAAGGTCTCGGTGATGACACTGAGAAAAGCAAAATCCTCATGTCCCCATCTTGAATCATGCAATTCAGGGCACTAGTCTCCAGGCCTCATCTATGCCAAAAGGTTTTCTACTGAGGCAGATTGTTGGCACACTGCTTTCTTTTTGCATGCACATAGGCTCTCTCATATGAACTCCACTGTCTCTTTGATCATCTCCTTGAAAATATTACACTTCTTGTCAGAGTAATGTAGTTACCTACACGCTCTGCTCTTCGTACGGTACAAGAAAACTGAAGCAACACGACCTGCAGTGGCTGTGGAGACCCCAGTGGGCTTCTCAAATGAAGTCTCTGCCTGGGCTGTGACTGTCAAGAGTTCACCAGAGCCACTGCTCATGTCCTGTAAAGGGAATGATGCATGCAGGAACAAGAGCCAATCTGAACTGGAGTACTAATGTGTGCTTCCATACAGGCAGCTTCAGCTGTTTCGTCAAGGAAAACATCCCTCATGCAAGAAATAAAATTCTTCCACAGAAAACAAAATTAAATGCAAGTACATGGCAGAGCAGGCTGTGCCAGAAAGCAGAACAAAATTACATCAAAGAAAACTTTCCTGTAAAAAATCAACTCTTGCTCAGATACGAGTCCTGTTAACTTCAGCTGATGCAGGGGTATAGGGTTTTTCAGGTAAAAGAGGATCACTGAAGACATTTCTGTAAGAATGTTCTTTTTTACCACAAATTAACTTAAAATTCCTTTACAATTCCTTTCCCATCTCTGTCACTGACATACTATCTTTTGACATCTTTACTCTCCTTTCCCTTGCCTGCAATTCATTCTGAGAACAAAGACTAAATAGCAAAGTGTCATTTTTTCTTCAGTATGATGGCTTTTCACCTTTGTGATCCTTTTGAGGAAACCAAGTTTTGTGTTTAGAGGACTAATCCTCTTTGCAGCAGATCTTACTTTCTCGGTGGCTTTATCAGTCAGACCCACAAAGCGATCCCTTCTCCATTTATATTATTTTAAACGAGGCTCCCTTATCTGTCACACAGCACAGTAGGGCATCTTTGAAAAACAAGGGGGACACTGTTTCATACACTCAGCTCACTACAGCAATAAGAACGTGGTTGTCAGCTCACCAACCACACTTCCTCTGCCTCACAACTGCATTTTCACAACTCTTCACTTTTCTTTCACCTCCTCAGATTCAACACGGACCTCTGAAATGGGAGATAATTTCTCAGAAATGACCTGCAGATCTACAGTGATGACCATCAGCTTGGAGTCAGCAGGAAGCCTGCCATCTTCCATCCTTCTTTGTCACCTAAAATTCTTCCTTATAGGTAAAGAACAGCAGTGCAGTTTAGGCATTTTAGACACCTCCTTCCAATTTTTAACTATACCCAGACTTCTCCCATGGTTTTGCCCTTGTCACTGAGAATGGGGTTTACTTTCCATTTACCCTCCACTACTTCCTAAGTCAGATTCTTAGCAGTTCTTTACAGCCAAGAGTGAAGCATCTCCAGCAACTGTAGTCTTCGAGACATCATTTTCTGTGGGTGTTCATTACTCTCTTTTGACTAATGGGAAAGCCTAGACGAGAAGGTTAGTCTGCACACCACAGCTTTCAGATGACTAATATTTACAAGGCAATCTTACTGTTACTCACTAGCCTAGATATCTAAATGGTAATAACCACCATGCTTTTATTCCATCTGTTTCCTGCTGCCTCTGTTCAAGTTATAAAAGGTTATAACACTCTCATTCTGTGTTTGAAGGGTGCTTGGAGAGAAAAAAGGCACTATGTGTGCATCCACTATGGGAAAGGTTGAAGAGTCACTCTAGCCATTGTTAAATGCCAAACCAAAGAGGAGAAGACACAGCCATCTCCCGAGCACAGGTGGAGAGATGTCCCAGGTGTCCGGCATACCCCATCCATCTTTCCTTGGCTAGCCAAAAGGAAAATTACTTGGCAGTTACATTTAATTTAATTTTAAAATAGCATTTTTATAACTACAATTTAGCTTCCACATCCACTCAGCATGTGAAATACTTGCTAAACTTGCTAGTATCACAGTGTATATTCATCATCTAAATATATACATTATATGCAATTGTTTATCCTCCTAACTGTTTAGAGATCTCTAATTGTTTTGCCTTCCAGCCCCACACTTACTCTTCTTGACATATTTCAAGGAGGAGAAAGCATAAGCTACTAAGATCTTAATGTTCAAAGGCATCTGGAACTGAGCTTTTTGATTCAAACGACTATAAAGAGTGAGGCTAAATACGTAACTCACATCCACACCTGGCATGCGACTGTGATAATCCAGAATGCAGAAATATGCATATAACAGGTAACTCAGTTAGTCAAGTGTTGTTTTCTAAGAAAAGATCCAAATTGGTTTAGATTATCCCACACACTTTAGAATTATCCACTAGCTTTTGGTTAATCCTTTAAATCAAATGGAAAGGCAGATGGTTCCTTCAGTTCAAAACCAACCACTAATGTCATACGGATCAGTATCCTCAGGCATTTCAGCCTGATCTCTACTCTTGATCTCTTGTTGAGATGGTTTATGAAGCTGCACTATAACAAAGTTTAAGGTATCAGAAACAACCTAACAAAGAGACTCTGCAGAAGCAATTCACTCACTTTATGCCAGGAATTCAATCTGTTCCTGGCTCTTAACTCAAATGAAGGCTGTGTTCAAATTTAGGTCTTGCCTTATATGGTCAAATAAAGATCAAATCTGTGCCTAAGGAACATTTTGTCTGAAGTTATTTTCTACTTTTCCGTCCTCCCCTAGCTAAGCTACACTTCAGTTAAGTTCATTCTGAAAATGTTCTTCCCTTTATAAACACACCAGTATATACTGGCATCTTCCTTGGGTATGTATCACTGCTCAGAACGTTATCAGCAGTAGCACAACTCCTATAGACCAATTATACTGCTGACATTTACTAAATAACCAACAGACAAGACAAGGCATGAGCTGCTATCATTCTGCTAGTGTGAGGACAGATGGGCTAACGGTCTTGTTCAGATGATTCTCAGGATTTTAGTAGAGCAGTTAAAATACCTGAGTGGTCAGAAAGAATTTTCTCCATCTACATTTTAATTATGATGGTTTACAGTATAAAATGGCTGGGTAGGTATACATATTTCACGGACATACACAGGTGCACACACACATATATAACATGCAATGCAACATATGTAATATCATAGTATATCATTTTATGCATTCACTCTCCTAAATATAGATTTGTGTATTAGACATATTATTAAGATGTGACAATCTACCGCACTAATTCTATATTTATTTATGTCACCTGTTTCTTCATTTTTCTCAGAAATCAGTTAAGTGTTGAATGACTTTCTAACATCCCTTATTTGGAAGGGTCAATACTAATCCAATTTTTGTGTCAACCTCTCTGCAAGAAGCACAGCAATTTCAATAACAAAATTAGATACTATTTTGACAACTCTCCAAAGTGTGATGTTGGAATGTCAATAAACTCAAAGCGAAGCACAGGCTTAAGCACTCCCCTGGTTCAGTGCCAATAAAACTAGCTGAGATGAAGGATTCATTAAAGGTAGACTTAGGAAATGTTAGCATGGAAATGGACACTGAAGCTTTTTAAGTAGTTTATATAGACAGATTGGATAAAAAGGAAGAGGAGAGACACTAATAACAAGCTACAGAAAACTGAAGTCAGAAGTATCTGCCAAAACTTTCTGGTAAGGACCTGACTCTGTTCCCCAAGACTGTGGGTAAAAATATTCCTGATATTCCTGTTTTTTACTGACCTTAATAAGGCCCTGAACAATGGGAAAAAGTACAGACCAGGGAGATTTAGGTGGCATATTGGGTATTACATATATACTCAATATCATGTATATATTACATATGTGTTTATTCATCTTTTATGTCCATATTGAGGGACTGCAAAAACATTCTCATGCTGACAGAAAACTAGTTTGGAATTCCCTCGGAAAATAAAAACATAGTACAGATGTGGAAGGATGCAAGAGATCTCCTACTAGTCAATATAAACAATCTGGTATACGTACAGTACTAAAATGTAAGAAATGTAAGCAGTTTCTCCAAATGTTTCTGTTTAACAGATTAATTGTGCAGTATTGTTTCAGTAATGTATGTATTGTAGCAGTAGTGTTTGTAGCCTGGGTTCCTGCTTTGTGTTCAGAGTTCCCATGTTCTTCCTGTGTTGTAAATTTACAATACCACAGAAAAAAACAGTAAGTGAAGATAAAAAAACGATAAAAAGAATGGCAAATTGAACAAACTGAACCCCATTCTTCTGAACCCCAAGTGCCATGAGACCATTATTTTTCATGGGAAAAAGGAGATCCTAATGCTTAAATTCTAATGTTAAAGACCAAAGCATAGCAAACTACTGACTCCTCAGCATATTTACTCTGTAAGGATGAAGGATTGTTGGTCCCTCTGGGATTATGAGTCTGAGAAGTGATGTTATTTCAGACCTGATGTTTAGACCATTAACAACTCTGTGCAGTGCTTTCCTTCACTTCAATAGCTGTACTCCTGTCCCTAATGTCATTTTTTCCCACTTAGTCTGTGGATTTGATGTGATTAACACATGAAATATATTACTTGGCCTGGCATTAATTAATTTAGCTGATATATGGCAACTTTTAAACTGTGTGGGTCATGGGAGGCTGAGTGAGGTATGGCAGAGATTTCATCCTCTCATCTCTTTATTTGAGTCTTGAGGGATAATTAACCCCAGAGAATTTGAACCGTAAACTAGAACAAGTTCAAAGTAAAAGGAATTTCTCTACCAAACTTTATTAAGATACCACCAGCTGTTACGTGTCCTGTCAAGCCATAATTCTCTCATTGAGCATGGGTTAGCTAGATAGATAACACAAGAAGAACGTGCTCTCAGACCCAGATTTCAGAGCTATCCAAGCAATGATACACATCCTCGAAATGGCCTTTTTTTTTTACTGTGAGCTGGACCAAGCTCATCAATCCTACATTCTGCCGCCTCACAAGCCAAGATTTAAAATCTGCAGCTCATACTGCAAAGTTGTATGAACCAAATCTGAGTTTTGCCCTCATTAGTTTTCAGTCAGGGATGTCAGTTAATAAAATACAGGATGGCACAGATCCTCTACTCATGAAAACTTGCCCTGTCACTTTATAACTGGCTATTTGATGTAGGTGGAACCATCACAATTTCCATCAGCCCCAATATACATTTTTCCTCCTGTTATCCACTTCTCTGAAGACATGACTCAGTAGAATCCTCCACTGCTGTCATATACTGCCATATAGACAAAAGATAAGTCACTAGAAAACTTCACATTTCAGGCTATCAGCGGATACAGCCTCGAAAAAACAGTTCAGCTCAAAAGACAAATGATGAAACACTGACTTGACCTTTGCACTGCAGTCTTCTTCTTTTCATGCTCGAGGATAAGCCTTTAATTCTCCTCATGCCTGCAGCTATTACTCAGCAGATATCAGCTGCTGGAGGGCCTCTTCCCACGCCCTCTTAATACTGTACATTCGCTCTGTCACTTCTGGCACTAATAGGAGCAGCATCGCTAAATACGGTTCTGTCATTGAATATTAAGATTAAGAAGGAAGACGGGATGGCAGAGCTGCATCTCTGATGGGAAGGGGCTGACAGAACAAAAAGCAGTATTTGAAACATATGGATTTACCTGTCCAAGGAGATGAATATTTACCAGTATAGTTAGTTCCACCATGTCTTCCTATAGCATGTGGAACCAACTATATTGGTAAATATTCGTTTTTCTAGCTAAAACTCAACTCTTTTAATCTCAGCTGCAGAAACAGCAACAGGGCACAGACTGTTAGCTGTAGTCACTCCTTCTAAACCAAGAATTTCATTCTGTAAAGGCTGAAAGGATTTCACAGGTTTTTCTAAATTAAAAAAGCACTTTCTTGCGTTATTTATATATGCCTTTTTATGTATGGTAGTCTGGCATCTGTATGTAAAAAATAAAGACATATGGTTCTGAAAATCCTCAGCTCAGGCAATGTGAGTTAAGGATAATACCTTTATAAATTAAAACGAAGAAAATAAATCTATTATAAAGTTCTACTCCTTGCAGAATATCTCCTGCTCTTCTAGGTACACATTTCTCTGATCCATTCTTTCCTACGGTGATGCACGGGTGATTATTACTGTTAGCAGTCTCATACCAAGCGACCACACTTGTTTTCATATCTGAGGTTTTCTTTGTTGATATCCACATGGGTGGTATTTGCTAATGCTGTTAAAGAGGCTTCTCTTACAGGGCCGTTTTCCTCCAAAGCTACAATCCGTGCCATGTGTGCCAACAGATCCCTCATAGCATTGAAATGGAAGAGTTTTCAAATCTCTAATTGCTTGAAGGTTTTTGCTAACTTGTTTTGTTGTTTTTCCTTCTGCTTGAGCAATCCAAACTAATTAGTCAGCTTCTTCGTTTCTCAGGGCTGCTTTCTGGTCTGTTTCCCTTCAAGATTTTTCTCTTATTACTACCACAAAGCTACGTGATTTGTGGTTCAGATGATGTTGGTCAGAAACTTTCCATCAGAAACTTCAATTCAGTTAAATGCTTATTTCAATTAAATGGAAACGTGTGTCGCTACTCCTCACAGCATTTACCAAAAGAGGAGAGTTTTGATGACAGGAAATGAGACAGGAACAATACCAAGTTTCTAACCGAGTTTTCTAACCAAGTCCATTTTGTTGCACATATGTGAATTTCTCACTGAATATTGAAAAAAAAAAAACAGTGGTAGAAGCATCTCACCAACTTTCAGCATAAAGCTGGTCATTCTAAGACCTAAATTTATGGTCCATATGTGCATATATATGTGTAGATGTACTTATGCTGCCGTAATGTCCCACAGCAAGTCTCAGCATTCAGCTACAGAGCCATGGGGATGCTGCAACCCCATGTCAGTACAGCCAGGGCAGAGGAAAAGCAGCCTCATGTCACCATGCAATATTGCAGCTAGTTTTGCAAAGGAGCTGAAGATGCACTCAGAGCACTTGGGAGATGGGCTTTGTGAATGGGGAACTTGCGCTTTTCTGCTTTTCTTTTTCTCTGAGAATTCACTGCAGTGCTTTATTATGGTTGCATTTTCTCATCCTTCCTTCTGCTACCACGTAATTTTACACTGTTCTTCCTCTGCTCCCTTATGGTTTGTCGGTCTGGATTCTCGCTCCCGTCAAGGAGCAACCATGAGCATTTCCTTAGGGCTGAGAGCAGCTCCTTCGCTGTCCCTGTTAAAGGATCACCAGGAGCAGGTCTATGGCAGCCCCTTTCAACAGGACGTCATCGCAGTTCTCACCTGTAACAGCCAGGAAGAGCTGCAGAGAGGGGAGCACTTGGGTTCTTCGTAGCTGTGATGCTCCTTTTCTCCTTTTGTCATTCCTCTGATTTCTAGTAAAAGTGTTGTTACTGACTGTGGTCAACTCTCTGCTGACAAATGACCCAGAGAATGTTCTTCCCATCCAAAGGTGGAATTCTCTGAAATCTCCAAGTATTAGCATGAAGAGCACCCTCCTGCTGTCACACGGTTTCTGACAACATGTTCACTCTGCTCATAAGCCCTTTTGAGTTGTAACCTGAGAACAAGTTTAGATCTCAGACCACTAACTACGATCTCCCCTCTGGGAAAAAGCCTTGTTCCAGATACTGACAAAATTGCAAAACTGAAATAGCACCAGATTTCTCACTCCCTTCACACAGCTCTTGCAGACAACATTTGTTCGTGTTACATTTCATTTAAAAAAAGAAAAAAAACTCTACAATAATAATACTTTTTAAAAAAGAAAGAAAAAGGACTCTACCAAATCCCATTATCCCCTTAGCAATGCCATGGATTACATGGCATTATGATATAACATTTCTTCTTAAGATTATGATATTTCTTCTTAACTCTTCTCTTCCATCTCATTTTCCATTTCAGAAACACTGCTCATAAGTACATAGAGAAAAATACTATCATTTTGGATTTCTCACTGGTGATACTCTTCCCTGCACCCCCTAGACATTTTTCTAGGTATAGAATTCAATCATACATACATACACATTCCTTATACTCGTCACAGGCACTGTTTGCCAGTGTCAGCTCGCACTCTATCACGAACGTCTGGTGAATTAATATGGAACAGCAATATTACCTGCAGGCAGTATATATGCTGCTACAGCTTTTCAAAGTGTAAAACGGCACACATCTGGGCTGTTCCATGCCAAGTGGCCTGGGATCCTGAAACTAGCCTGAGGTGCATTTAATTTATCATATAGATACAGCCATATATGGCCTACTGAACATATTATTTTGGAATACAAGTCACAAAACACTTCCCAACACTACATAACAAAGTTATAATACAAAACGAACAATTAAAAAAAATCCTAAAAGGTAAGGTCCAATGAGTAGTGAACACTATTGTCCGAGCCTTCTCTAGCTGGGAATGTGGTTAGGTAAAAAGGGCCAGATGATGGGAGGATGTTTACAGGTCTCAGGCTACTCAGGAAAAAGTACTGTTCCTAGTGATTGTGAA
The DNA here is from genome assembly GCF_059628265.1 of Tinamus guttatus. Lineage (NCBI taxonomy): Eukaryota > Metazoa > Chordata > Aves > Tinamiformes > Tinamidae > Tinamus > Tinamus guttatus. The sequence continues at coordinate 942,805 of NW_028289026.1, forward strand.
GTACTTCTAGAAGGTTATAAAGCAACAGGATAGAAAACTCTGGAAAAATACAGGGTATCCCCCATTCTGTAAAGGATTTTTTGTAAAGCTGCATAGAGGGAATGTGGCCAGAAGTTTTGCATAAATAATGTCAATATGACTCAATCCAGGAACCCTGCAATAATGCATCAGCCTGGTGGGATGATTTGTGTCCAAACATCTGCCTCCAGCAAGGCAGATTTTTCCATCTATTGTTCCACTCCCTCGTTCACATAGTCTTATATCACTGGGAAGACACAAGTGGCATTTGACTTGCATCAAGAGATGATGGCTTTTGTGTACTGGCTCTGTGCTATATATCTTTCATGCCTTTATAACCTTTCTTGCATTATCATCTATACTGCTGACTTATTTCATGGTAAATTAGGACATTCCAACCTCCTTACCAAGAAATCATTAGGTCCTTTTAATCTATCTTCTCTGCTAGGAAATATACAACCTCTGAAATGTAAACCATTCAGGACAGGGACTGTCCTCCTCTGCATGTGCACAGTCGAAGGAGGTTACAGCCTCACCTGCAGTCTTCTGTTGCTACTATAATGTATTTGTCACAGCTAAATAATATATGTCCTGTTTGTTTCAATCATTCTAAAGCTACCAATAAAGAAACAAGAAGAGTAAATGCGCCTTGGGATGAATACGTTGTATGAGTGAATGCCAAATGAGGGAGCAAAAGAGAATGATTCAATGAGCAGGCACCATGCACAGCAGAGCTATTGACTAGAATGCAAAAAAAAAAAAAAAACCCACCCATGAGCAGATTTATAGCATTAGAAGGAGTGATTTTACCTCTGTGTTAATAACTATTTTACATTCCATCCAGGTTTGCACACAATATCTGATTCACAAGCAGGAAAGGTAGTGGAACCTGTAAACAAGAAGACCACAGAATCTAAATTGACTGATGCTGAATAAATCACAATTAATTTTGCTCCTAACAATGAGGTTACAGGTGAGAGAAAACATATCTTGCCACAGATATAATAAGCAATGATGAGGCTTACAGTATTCCAAGAACATAAATCTTCTCTGTAGTCAACTGACAGATGGCCAGTGTCCCCAAAATAGAAAGGATTAGGCAATGACAGTGATGTAGATTTGTAAGAGATAAGTTTTCACCTGTTTCTATGGGCTTATAGGACATAAGCCCATAAATGAAGAGAAATAAATAAAATTACTGGCAGATGCAAATGAAGACTCTCCAAGCTGCTGTGCCTGTTAGGATCTGGCACATACTACAGAGCACAGCATGGATCCGCTCACATAACTAGATCATGTTTTGGAAAAAGAGCACGGGATCTGTCACCTATCATGGACTGAGTCACAGGAATATCATCTGTTAACACCTTATCAAGAACTGTACCTCCAACTGTGGAGGAACAGTAGGAAACTGCATACCAGCAATGACCCCTGAAGAGAAAACCCACCCTTGCACTCTTGCTTTTAATGCTGATCACACATAAGCAGTCAAACCACAGCACAGACTAGATTTTCTCCAGTACTAACTACTGTGCTGTCCACCACGAAGTCGTTTGTCACCAGGATACTTCAAGCACTGGTATAACAGCTGCAAAAACATAATTAGTCCTTCCATCTCTGTCCCACTGGGTAGCAGCCACTGTTTCGGTGGTCTCTTTGGATATGTTTTTGCCCTCTGCTGGCCAGAGGTCAAGTCTTCCAGAAGCTACTTGCCTGTATAAATTACAGTGCACATATTTTACATCTCATTGTAATGCTTTCTTCTGCCAGCACCCGCTCCTTCGCAAATGTTTCATTTCCAAGCCATTTTTGTGCAAGCCCCAGGAGAAGCCATCAGACAAGCATGCTGAAAATTTATTCATAGGCATCATTAATGCACATCTGGCTGATGAAAACATATAGTTTATATAAACTGCAATTTGGAATGCCTCACTGTTGAAACAGCTAGCCCCACAAGATTTGTTCTGAAAAACAGGACTGGACAAATACTTGAATGTTCAGTACAAGAAATCATGGACTCCCCCTAAGTGTTTTGGGAGAGAAAGAAAAACTCAAACCTTTGTATTTGAATAACTTTCGAAGTTTTCATCAAAGTTGCATAGCTGGTGGCTGTGGGAGAGGAGCTGGGTTGTAAGAAACCAAACAAAGACACAACAGGCTTGGCTAGATTCACAATGCGGGCATCACGTTGGGACTCCAAGATGTCTCTTTAGAGACAGCAACTGAATGATTGCAAAAGCAGGAAGATGATGAGGCTCCCATGCTGAGACATCCTGGAAGAAATCTGGGCACTCCATGTTAATTCTTTTCTTGTCCCTTTCTTTCAAGAGTCATGATTATGGTGAGAATACAGAGTGTCGTAAATCATAATCCATCATATAAATGATGGGGAAAGATATTTCAACAATCTTAATGCCAGAAAACAGGAAAGAAGAAACCAGTTCTCTGGTGTTTGAAAAAAATATGCAATGGAACAGAGGCAACATTTTCTGAGGTGAAGATCAAAAAGAGAAACTCAGAAAGGCAGAGAACTTACGAAGTAACATGTCCGTCTGGATCAAGATATGAGGCTGCAGGACACTGCAAAAGAGGAACAAAACACTTCAAGCTACATCTTGCTTCAGGCCCCAGAAATCACACACGTACCTCACACTATCACACTCTGCCTTGACTACCATCTGACAGTGCTTGCAGAGCTCACCACATTTTCATAGAGCAACACAGGTCCCAACAGTACCTACACTATGAGGGGAGGTGAACAGGCCACTCTGAATTTCCAGCCTTTTACAAATCATTTTGCTTCACCAGTCAGTGCGCATGTAGAGGCTCACAAGGAGGCCTTCCAGATGAAAACACTTGGCTCAAGTGGAAGCAACACTAAATACTAAATTTGGTACTGCTTAATACTACATTTTTAAGTCCAGTAGCCACCACACATTATCCCGCACCTTGGTGCCCCGGCACAAGCCACCAGTAACACAGCCAATATGCTCAAAATTGCTCACAGAAGGATTTCGTGAACCACGAAGGAGAGGAAGAAGCAGGAGGAGGAAATCAGGCAGGCTGAACATCTCATTGCCCCTCCTGCCATCCTTCTACCACGAGCAGCGCCAACGGGCTGCACAACAGAGGAACATGGTGGCAAAGCTGCCCTAACTCTGCTCATTGACCAACTGCTCCCCATCAAAAAAACAGCTCTATCCAGCTCTTTCTGAGCCAAAGGTAGCTACTTTTTTAAAACCAGATGCTTTTTACTTTGAAGACTTGTGCTTTCATCTAATCTATATATTTAACCTGCCCTACTTAACACAACAATACATGATTTAACCAGGTATTTCTGTGAAGTCCCTCCTCCCCAACTACAGCTTAAATCACTCTGTTGGCCTCTAAATGTCATCTTTGCTGAATTTAACTCCACCCAGCTTTCCTGTGCATGTTGGTCACATACTAAAAAAGTTATGTGCCACGCTGTTATCACAGCTTGGGAACAGCAAAACTGTGCTTTGTCGGTTTATTGCTGGCAAAGGATTCACAAAGTCCCATTATTTCTCCTTGAATCCACACATAAACAGTGAGTGGGACAGGACTGAGAATGAAAGTCCTTTCCTGCTTAACACATTTCCCCTAAGCCCATCTGTCACCCTCAGAGCAGTATCAAAGCGTCACTGCTAAGGAATGGAGTGAGGAGACTTGGATGTTTTCTCTTCATTCAAAGAAGAGGGGAAAAAAAAAAAAAAGATCCAGGAATTCTACCAGTTCATTTATTTTCTAAATGGAGTGATCCATTTTGCTTTGTAAGCACACCAAAAAAATGGTTTTCAGGAAATCGTTTAAAAAAGGCAACACTTATACTTTTTATCCCACTCCTGAGCATTTTTGCTTTCCCAATAGAACGTGGCCACCCAGACTTCCAAGCTGCTCATGGTACAAGAAGGAGAGCCTCTTAAAACGCTACAAAGCCAGAAGCCTTTATTATTATGAAAATGATAGTTACTGAACTAGTCTCTTTTTAAATTCCCTATTTCAAATTTGTATTAAATTTGATTAGGGAAGAATATGAGGTGTGACCATATGCTGTTTGTTAGGGTTTTGATAGCTTCCCGTACAAGAAGATAAAAGGCAGAGATCTGATACTGCGTAGCAGTTGGCAAGGGCTGCAGCATCCTAAGACACTGGTTGAACCGATGCCACAGCAACAGAAACGGATGTGGAAGACGGACGGCCCGACTTGGGCGCCTTCCAGGCGAGAGCACTTGGCCCACAGGGAAGCCAGACAAAGACCGTTTAACTGGTTGCTTTCAAAAAGCCAAATGTATGTTCATCTTTTTCCGATCCAAGCAAGGAAATATTCCTTTTCTCAAAGTAAGGGATTCCTAATCCTTTGTCTAGGAGTGAAAAATCAGATCTAGGCAGTTCCGCAGACTGGCAGCAAAGACCACGGGGCCTCCAAACAACAGCGGCAGCAGCCCCTGCCCGCAGAGCTGGCTCTGCACCTCGGCCCCCTGCTCCGAGCGGCAGCCAGAGCTCCCACTGCGGCTCCGCACGGAGCTCCTGTCCAGCAGCCCCCAGTACTAGGTGGTCTGACTTGCTCGTTACTCCCTGCGACTTAAATGCCATCAAATTTGGGGCAGCCAGTTAAGCAGTGTGAACAGAGCTCTTGGGCACGCAATCAAAAGAAAAAAACATTATCCTTTGTGCTAAACTCAGCGAAGTCTTGCGAAGTTCTTGCATCATTTCCTTAATGCGCAGTAAATGAGAACTAAACCCTCATAGAAGCCCTTGGAGATTTTCTGGGGGCTGCTTTTCCCAAGTGCTGTCTGGCCAGACATGGTGGGATTTTCTTTTGTGTCTGAAAATATCCCCCTCATATTTTTACGAGCATTTTTTTTCTCCATCAAAGCAACGTCTTTTGCCTTTCCCATGTAGGGTATTTGTTAAAATACTTTGCAATTATTTATATCGTGCCCTAGGTATTTTGGAGAAGTTAATTTGGCAGCAAAAAGTTCCAACTTGGACGCAGGGGGAAGGTTTTTCCCCTCATTAATCTGTTACTGGAGGGGAGGGTGCAGCAAAACGCCTCTGATGCGATGTTTGGGTGGTTCTGCCCCTGGACGTTCCTTGGTTGCTTTCTTCTTCCTTTAACAAGGCTGTTTCACGTATCAGGTTTCTACTTTTCTTTAATACACGACGGGGAAGGGAGGACGAGATCCCCCCCCTGCCGCGCCCCCCGCCCGCCACCGGCTCGCGCGCAAGCGGCCGTTGCCGTCACGTCACTTCCTGCGCGGCTCCGCCGCGCGCTTCCGGTCGCGCGTTTCCCGGGCGACGCGGCGCCCCGGCCCTGCGGAGCGGGGCTGTCGCGACACGGGCCGACAGGGCCGGGACGGCCCCCGCCGGGCACCCGTGAGCGCGGCCCCCTGCGCCCCGCGGCACCGGGAGATGTCGACACCCCCCCTGGCCGGGGCGGGGATGCCGCCCGGCGCCTTCTCCGGCACGCAGGCCCAGGCGGCCCGGGAGGTCAACACGGCCTCGCTCTGCCGAATCGGCCAGGAGACCGTTCAGGACATCGTGTTCCGAACCATGGAGATCTTCCAGCTGCTCAGAAACATGCAGGTGAGGAGCCTCTTTTTTTTTTTTTTTTTTAAGGCCCCAAATTCTCTTCCTGCATTTTTATTATCACCCACATAAATGTGTATATATATATATATACACATACAAGCTTAGGTATGTAAGTATATATACACATATATCTCTCTTGTTCACTATATAGTTTCCTTCCCCCACAGGGTGTCTACTGTGATTATTTTGGGTATAGATGTATGTACTTACAGTTAAGTTGCTTTTGTCTTGAGTTTGAATTGTGACCTGAAGATTGAGACATGCAGTGCTGGTAAGAGGTTGAAAACAGTGTCATTTTAAAGCATGTTGAAGACATTAACTGGAAGTTACAGGGAGGTTGGGAATGGGTAAAATGCAAAACACACAAGGATGTCTGACAGCAGCAATTTGACGGATCAGAGGAGCAAATAAGATTCAGAGTCATTGGGATAAAGAGAATATCAGAGAATTCCCATGGCTTTTGTGGAAATACTGTGATTACCTTGTTTTCCAATGTATAATTAACCCCCTCATTTATTTTATTTAGTGACTGTGAGAGAAACTTCAATACTTATAACTTTTTTGGCTTCTGGTTTTCCAAGTTACCAAATGGTGTTACTTACCATACTGGGACGTACCAGGACAGGCTGGGAAAGCTGCAGGAGCATCTCCGTCAGCTGTCAATACTCTTCAGAAAACTGCGATTAGTCTATGACAAATGCAATGAAAACTGTGCAGGGCTTGATCCAGTTCCCATAGAAGTAAGTACCTTTATCTTATATATAAATTACAAATCAGAATTGCCAGTTTAACATGCCACCCATTTTCCTCGACTACTCCAGGGAGCCACCATAAACATTTTAAATGAGGAATCCTTCAGTGGACTGACTTTTATTTATTATTTAGAACTGGTCGAAAGATTGTGAAAGTTTCATGCTGCCAGTAACTTTTAAATGGGAGGGATCGTGTTTTGAAATCAAGCTTCAGCTCAGATTTTAGTCTTTTCTATCAGCCTCCTTGGCGTACTCATCGCTTCGTTTCCACTAGCTACTTTTTTTTTTCTCTTTTGTTAAATAAGGTTGTTTTAATGGGAAAAGGCCACCTCAAACACTTACCCGCCAGCCTGTCTTTCTGACTAACAGAGCTTGTTCCCTTGCTCTTCCTGTCAGTCACGGCCTCTGTACTTCCTTCACTCAGCCATTAACTGCTGTGCCAATGTGAACCAAATATGAATGTGCAGTGGCGGTCGAGAGATTGAGAGTGTAACACTTAGCAGAAATGGCTAAATTTTTCTCAGATAAAAGTACTATTTCTAATAAGATCAGAACTTTATTTTTCCCCCCACATGCATAAATTAGTTTTAGTTCTTAATGATACTCTTAAAACCCATTTAGGTTGTGGTTTGGGTACTATGATCTCATTTTTCCAGCTCTGTTATCACCAGGACTGTGAAGTTCTCTTATTACTGACCTCTGCATTCGGAGGCCAGTGTATTAACAAGCTTCTGGTTGTCTGTTGGATTTTTAGCATTTAAACAAGATGTTTTATATTTGAGTCTTATCACTAGGTAGGAATAAGGAAATTAAGAAATAGCCATATGCTTATATCTAGTCTAGTAATCTGCTTTTCTTAGCTGTCTCTGTCGTGTTTCAGAGAAAGGTACTGAGAAACCTTACAGCAAGCAACTCTTCTATTAACACAACTCTTCTATGAAAAATATAGTTTTCATGATTTGTTAATGTTGGCTTGTATACAAAAGATGAATACCCCCTTGAATACCCCTTTGAGTTCAGTATCCCCTTGAAATGCTTTTGATGTTTCTTTATTACATGTGCAGTTGGGATGAGGAAGAGCCACTCCTTTTTTTTTTTTTTTTCCCCTGCTATCAGGGACAATGACCAGTCCCTTTAAATTTTTGTAAACCAAGGCCTTCTTGATCATTTATGCACAGCTGAGTTTTCAGCCAACACATGGATTTTTTTTTCGTTTTCATCAGCTTAGTCTTTACTGCTCTGAAGTTAGCAGAATGCTACTTCCTCATATTTTATGAGTTGAGAGGAATTAAGTGTCACATAATTTCTCTTCATCGTTTTTTTTAAACTGTTGTTTTATCTTTCCAAGGACAGTCTCAATCATACTATTTAATGACTGACATTTGGAGTATATCTTTAAAGGAGGTCACCAAATCTCCTTTTAAACAGTCAAATTCTTTAATGGTTTTTCTTTCCACGTAATTGATTCCTATCTGTCTGGTGGGATAGATGTATGATGCTCTACCCTCCTCTTTTTTCAGCCTTCGTATGAGATTTCATTGAACAAGAGAGGCAATTATTCAATGACTAATTGTTTGATCCTTTAGCAATTGCTGCCTGGCAATACTTAGATGGAATGCCACCCTCACTCGTCATCTTGTCTTGTAATTTTGTACTTTCTGCTTGCTTCTGTGGCTCTTCAAGGGCCTGCTGCATTTTCTTAATTCCTTTTTTTAAAGAAGGGTAAATATGTTAATACTCATTGAGAAATCCTTTATCAAATATTTTGGCTTCAAGAGAAGCTTGCAAGCTTGCATGTATTACATACTTGAGGAGATCACAGTGGAAGATCCTTATAGAAAAATTCTTATTAGGCAACTGTGGATATGATCTTAAGAATAGCCAAACAGAGGCTCATCCAAATTGCAAGTCAAAATTAGGGTATTAACGAAGTATTGGGTTTCTGTTTAAAGTCATCTGTAAGTCATACTTAGTATATCACTAAAATATTATAATCTTTATAATTATAAAGATTATCATTACAATCTTTATAGTAACAATAACTTCATGTGTGTAAAATTTTAAAAAGTGGACTAGTAAAACACATTGTAGTTTGTCAACAATCCAATGCAAGATGTTGTTGCTAGTATCAGCCTTATGCTGCCTTGGCTGCTCATTCTCACCATCGAAGGTGCTGCTTCTTGTTTTCTGACCCAAATGTCTTCATAACCACATTTGGGATCTTGTCATTAGCCTGTTCCATGCTACAGTGCATAGAAATTATGCAGGGAAAAGACGCCCAACTGAGAATGGGAAAAAGATACTGTGTTTGGTGGCAGTGCTGGCATATGCTGGCTTAAAATTTTGCACATGCTGTCCATGGAAACCAGATCTCTTCAACTCTGTCAAGAGTATATTTGCATAAGAATAAATTGTTCTGGGGACATGCTGCATGAAAAACATAATCGGGGATCCCTAACATATTTTAAAAGATATGTCTGTACATCAGAAGCTAATGCTTTATCATATAGATCTTTTACTATAGAGACGCTCATATATTAATATCCTATCTAGCTTAAAACCAAGGCTGTGGGTTAAAGGAAGTCACTTAAGTGCACTTCATCTGTTGCTGTCCTTAGACAACAGAAATTTGTAGAGTATCTCTGTCTCCATATAGGAAGTTGGAATTCAGGAGACAAAACTAGAAATGGACTTCTGCTTTAATAAACCATGAGTTCGTTCTATTTAGCTAGTAGCTGGAATAGTATTGAAGTTGACTCTGGTATTCAGCGTACTGGTAGTTAGAAAGAAAAATGACTTTGTATTTCAGTGAGATATTGTTTGTTTGTTTGTTTGTTTTCTTTTTAAGTCTTGTCTGATCTTGAGTGTTATTGCAGGGTAGGAAGTAGGTTCTTTACTGCCCAGAAGTCATAACAGTGTTGTCGTGCTCAAAGCTGGCATTTTCAAAAGTCTAGTCACGAAGGCCACTGATGTGAAATGTTAAATTGTGAAGGCAAGAGAAGCTCTTGTGCTAATCATTGGAGAGGAGCCTTGTTAATATGCAGCAAGTTATTGATCAAAAAGAAAAACTAAGACTCTGGTTGCCTGTCAGCTGGTGACAGCAATTTTTCCTGTTAATGAAATCCTTAATCTACTGTGTTCAGGAATACAATAATCACTTGCTTATCAGAAATCTTTAAATGTTAAGACTGGCTTTTGCCAACAGTTGTGAAATTCCTCCGGCCTAGCTATGGCTGTGTGGGGGACTGCATCTTTCTGAAGCGATGGATTTTCATGGAGAACAGGCAGAGACCATTGCAAGGCCTTTGGTTCTGGGGTGATGGGGTGAACCTGTTTCCACATTTTTTGTCCTGAGAAGGACGAACCTCTGGAGAAAATGGCAGTGTCTTCTGTATCTCCTGCTTTCACCTTTTGTTTTGTTTTAAGCGAGTGCTTGCTGTCTTTACAGCAACTTATTCCATATGTTGAAGAAGATGGATCCAAGCATGATGATCGTGGTGCTGCTAGTCAGCTTCGTTTTGCTACTGAGGAAAGAAGGGAAATCTTGGAAGTTAATAAGGTAAGGAAGTTGAGATTGATTTGCATAAGACAGAAGATGTCACTCTGTAATTACAAAGCCTGCATTGCTGTACTAAATGCCAATGAAAATTTATTGTATGGGACTATTTCAGAATTACCTTTTAGGAAACTTTTTTTTTTTTTTTAGCTGGCAGAAGTTTAGATATATTAGCATTTTACCTTGTGCCTCTTTTTAAACCAACACACTTCTGAATGCTGTATGTTATAGTTATGCTTAATTTACTATGAACTGACAGTGCAGATGCAGGGAAGGTGCCTGTTTGAATTTTTGGACTTGAAAGCTTTTTATAGGTTAGTGGGTTAAAAAGGTATATGGAATTTAGGTGAATTATTACTATAATATTCTGAATTAATAAGGGATTTTCAGAGCTACCTTTTGTATTTTGGCATTTCAAGAAAGAATATTGCCTTTGTTAAACATAGCATTTGTTGAATCATGATGCATTCAGAAAAAAATGCGCTATATATGAAAAAGATGCTTTAAAAATTTTAGTTTGAATGTCAGATAAAATTACTAAAGATTCATTCAAATCTAAAAATACATTTTCTGTAGGAAAAGCTAATATAATATTGAAGATAAAAAATACTTTACCAGACCATAGTTTTGATCATTGTTCGTTCAATCTCTGAAATACCAAATAGTATTAATTAAATATTTTAGAGGGTCTGATATCTGGAAATACTACATAAAAAGGAGGCTTTATCCACAAAAACATCTGAGCAAATGAAATTAATGAATAAAATACTTCTTTATAGGCAGAGTAATCAGTGGATTTTCATCTTTTAAAGTATTTTTTATATTTTCCTATGACTTCAACAATTAGGGTTAAATAGATAATTTTTAACTGCACTTATTTAGAAAAAAATAAATGCATAATGTGAGGATAAAAGTGGGGCAAGACAAATTTATAGAAAAGAGTTGTCAGCTTTCCTGTTGCATTTTTTTTCTATTTGTTCTGATGTAACAGGGTTGTATATATTGTATGTAATGTTCTACTGTGAATTTATGCACATTTATTTGCAATCTTTAACTGTTGATAAGCTCAACTGTCTACATTTGCTGTGTTTTTGATAGTTTTATGACATGTTTTTGCCCTTGTTGTTGTACTTGTATGCTAATATGCTTTTTAAATCTCCTTGGTATGATCTTGTGAAAAGAATTTCATAAATGTTTATGATGAGATCTAAACCTTAAAAGGGTTGATGGTGCTACAGTAATATGGGTGGCACCCTGGTAGTTAAAAAAAGTACTTAGATTTTCATTTAAATATACTCTGAAATCCTTATTTACATTTAAAAGCCTAAATCTCTTTTCCAGCTTTTTCACAATAAATCTTTAGAAGATAGTTGAACTTTCTGTAGTACTTTTTGTGGATGAATATTTACTAACTGCTGCAAAAGAAATTTTCAAAATACTTCTTTTTGAAAATAAGCTTTTTGAAAGCATTTTGAAAATGCTTTTTTTAGTCTCTTTCCAGCTGTATAAGCACATCCACTACCAGCCTCAAAGTTCAAATTTTACTAAAGCACAAAAATAGGAAATGTTTTGTTTTTAATGACTCGATTTAAAACATTTTTTTTCTTTTTCAAAAAATCAATAAAATCAGGTTAATTGGTCTAATTTCTCACCCTGTTGGGCTCACATAGTCTCTCTGCTTCTTAGCTGGTACTCCTGATAGCTTTTCACTTCTGTATAGTATGTGACTTCTGTCTCCAAATCAAATCAATTTTGCCTAATTTTTTTTGGCGTGCTTTCAGTAATGTAAAGTCTGGATAAAATTGCTAGGACAGGGAAACTGATGTAACAGATAAGGAAGCTTTACGTGTTCTAAATCCACTATCTTTTCTCCATCCTTTTGATGGTTCTTCTGCTCAGGTAGTCCATTTTTTTTTGCTGCAGGTAGGCTGTACCATTTGAATCTTTCATGTTTCAAATACAAAAAAAAAATTATTGCAATAACCCAAACATTATGACAGTTTTGATTCATTTGAATCCTTAGGCCTTGCCCGTTTCAGCTGCTTTTGCCCTTCATTCTATGACTTTCAGCCAGTCTGGTCTCATTAGCAACCCGTTGTGCACTGCAACGGCAGCATGTGTACCCTGCAATAGGGAGCACGACCCAAACTAATATCTTGTGGATCATCTACCCTCACACAAGAAAGTCCATGTCAGGAGCCACCATCACCAGCTCCTGTGCTCATCTCCTAGGTCTTTGAGCACAGGTAGTTTATAATCACACCTTTTTATTTCTTTATTTATTCTTCTATATCAGATTTGTTTGATCTTAGGGCAAAAAATTTCATGCCTTCACCTTGGTTAAGAAGCACTTGTCCATTAATTTACAATATAAATCAGTCTACAAAGTAATGAATTCCTGTTCTGACATTTTGATAATATTTAAGAATAGTAGGTTTAAATAAAATCAATTAAGCTTAAAAGTAAAAAGGATTTTTGCCATATAAGCAGTTACTAATAAGAGTAAGTATGAGCCGATATTATTAGAAAGAAAAAAATCTACTTATTCAGCACTAACTCAGCTGCTTTACTACACACATCTCCCCCCAACTTCTGAAAGATTTTGCTTACTCTGTCTGTATTTACTTTCCAAGACTGTAAATTGGTGAGATGGTTGACTCTCTTCTGGAATTTACTGTTCCAGAGCAGTTTACTGTTTGCATTGGTCTACTAATAGAAATCCTGATCCAGTTTTCATTGAAGCCATTTGTTCTTTGCAACAATTAGAGGGTGACGTTCTGCCTGCAGATTCCCTGCATTTCAGCTGTGGCATCATGTGCACTATTTTAAAGATATTAGACTCACTTTGAGTCATTGGTCTTGGAGTATATTAGACAGGACTTAAAACAGAAAATATCTCAGTAGTCCTAACTAGTTAACTCTACTAACTAGTTAACCGTAATCTTGCTGAAATAGGACAAAGCAATTGACTTTACAGACTTTTGAGTTAAGTCATTGTGAATCAACCCCAGGGCTCTTTGGTACCAAATCCATCATGCTTTAGAGCTGATGTTGTTTTAGGAAGTAGTGCTTAAAATGACAGACATTTTTGATTAGCTTTCCTTTTTGGAGAAAAACTGCTTTAAAGTGTGCTGTAAGTTTATATTCTTTTTAAACTGTCATCCAGTTCTGCACAGTTTGAATCTATTTTCATCCTAATTTGTTTTTGTAGAATCCTTTTCACATGGAATCTGAACTTGCACCAAGGTACAATTTGGCAGGAGAGTAAAAATTGTTTATTTGGGCACCTTCTCAGGCTGTTGATCTGCATTGGGCACAATTCCATGCAGTTTGGGTAACCAAATTTACTCTCTGCAGTCATAAAATTGAAGATGAATTTAGATTTTGAAGGAGCTCTGAAGATTGTTTTATCCAACCTCAATCTCGAAAAGGGCCAGCTATTCAAGTTAGATCCATTTGTTCAGGCTTAGGTCCCATAGCATTTTGAATATCCATAAGAACATAGAGTCTGCCTTTTCTGTACCCTTGCTTAGTGTTTGACAAATCTCACCATGAAAGAAAAATTCCTAATATTAAATTGGGATATTCTAAGTTTTACTTTTCCATTACTCCTTGTCCTTTTGGTGCACACCTCCAAGAATGGTCCGTCTTTGTTTTTCCTGTGGTCCTCCATCAAGTAGCCGAAGACAGTATTAAGTCTTTTCTGCTTAGGACTAACCAAACTGAGCTCTGAACAGAGGACTGTGAATTGGTGCTGAATTAATTCTTCTGTATAAAGAGAGGAGATGGATCAGTGGGGAGCGTGCTAGAGAAGTGCCCCGGAAACTGCCTGATTCCATCACAAGCTATACAGTTTGAGGGATACTAACTAAATAAGACCTCAGACCTCACCGTTGAATATAATAGTATTAATTAATTGAATTAAGTGGCTATGACAGTATTAATTAATAGTATTAACTGAATATAGTAGTATTACAGCAGTTAGTATGAAGGAAGCATCCACCTATTTCAATGACGCTTAACTAAAACGTTGACCTCTTTGAGTGACAGTGCAGAGGACAGAGGCAGTTGCTGTCTGGTTCAATATGCTGAACATGCAGCACAGGCTGTCGCTGGTGGCTCTGCTTCTTTCAAGCAACACAGGCTATGTATGCACAAGGGGCAGTTTTTCTTCCAGTTGTGAGACTGGAAGCCCAAATTCCTTTTTGTCTTAAGGACACAACTGCTCCTAACTGCAAAAATTTTATTATGAAGGTCTGACTTAAGAGTGTGGGTTTTTCTGTTTTGTTTTGTTTCATACAACTGTTAATGCTGACAAACAGAGTTCAACTATACCATTTCAGCAGAAGGAAAGAGTGGGAGACCACTTGCAAGCAATCTGTCCATGCAGAAATTTGTCACTGCTGCAGAAACTGCTCACAGATCTCAGCCATTTCCCAAGAAGACAATTTCACCTTTCTTTCCAAGATTAGAATGAATTCAAGATGTTCTTACTGGCTCAGCAAAGTCTAAACCAGAGGCCAGGATTGCCAGTAGTGCAGAACATATTAATTGTATAGTAGTCCGTGGTGCGGACCACTGCCTGTCAGAGATGGGTAATAAAATCACTCTGCACATTTCAATTAGCAGACCATACTCTCAAAAGTGGAGTTTTGTTTCCCTGATAGACTATTTTTCACCACAGAGAACCATCTTTCCAGAGATGGTGTTTTCCATGCAGAGATGCTTTCCATCTCTGAAAGAAAAAGAGATAATAACATACTGAAGAATAGGATCTAAAATTCTGTAGGTTTGCTTGTTGTCTTTACAGACACCAAAACCAAGTGAATCCAACTTGAAGTTAATCCAGCTTGCCTAGTATCAAGTAAAAATCAGATAACTTCCCGTTTCATAAGATTTGCACCAAAAAAAATGTCTTACAGCATTAACTTTTTGGGTGTATCCTGTGCAAAGTAGTTTGGGCTTACATGAGCATAGCTACGTGAGAGTACGTAATAGTATAATTAAAAATGGATGGAAAGAGCAAAATCTGCAGTATCAGAGGGTAATAGCTACTCTTTCTATTTGTAACTTTAGAACCATCAGTTTTTATTTAGCCTTTGTTTCTGTTGATGAAGACTTTGAAAAATAAATGACGTCATCAGTATTAGCTGAATGACAGTTTGCATTAAAGTTATAGTTTTAATCTAGGATTCATTCATGTCTCAGAGACTGAATGTTGAGCATGGCAAATGGAAATATGTTAAAAATTTTGCAGGTATGAATGTACTGGTTTTCTCATCCCTCTTGCACCTTCTCAAACATCAGGATCCTACACCATTATCTTCTGTAGGGAAAATCTTGCAGTTTATCCATCTGGATGCCACGCTTGCTACTTGCTTCTGAGTTCTAGCTCTTCTGTTTGGTTCTCTGGTTCTGTTGGTTCTGTTTGGTTCTGTTGGTTCTCTGCTGCATAAAGTGCCATCTTGGCTTAGCAAATGGGAGTAAAAATTTAGATAATATCTACATAGTTATAGTTAAAATAATTTTTAGTCTGTCATGATGCTTGGTGAGAAATTCTGTCTTAGCGCATGTGAGCTGTCGCGTTTCTCAGGAGACTTCGGAGTTGTGGTCTGTTTTCAGAAATTGTGGAATTCCAGAAATGTGTCTGCCAAAGTGTGTGCTCAGGGATATTTCCTTTCTTAGAGTGGAATGTTCCCCATATAATGTAAGCCTAAGGCAATTTTTTACAGGTCTGAAGTGTATATAGGCTTTCTTTTTCTTCTGGACTTCTTTTCATCTCACCAGCTGGGCAATTCAGGAAGATTATTGTGTTGCCCACATCCAAATTCAGGAGACTGATTTTCAGAATATCAAGGCGTGTTGCTCCTTTTTAGCCCTGTTTCATTTGCTTTGGTTTTGCTACTCATCTGAATTACCCTTTTAATGTATTTCCATTTGCACAGTGCACAGAACAAAGTTATGTCTACCTGGAACATTTGTAATAGTTTGTCATCTTTTGATGGTAATAAGTCTTCCCTCTGGATTGCCCTCATGAGTAGGAGTCTAATCGCTAATGTAAAAAGGCTGTTATCTTTATGAAATCTAAATGAAACAAAGGGCATATGTTTAATGTTAACAATATGCAGTAGTTTGGTTCTTGGTGGCTTTGATTTGAGCAGGAAAATGAATAAATCGGACAAGTACATGTATTACTGTGAAATGTGAGAGGTTGGGGAGATTGTGCAGTGATTGAATGTGCTGATTTTTTATCCAAACTGACTTTATTTTCAGGTTCTGCTTAAGGACTCAAACAGAAGCAATTTGACTGTTCTTCTGTTTTTTCAGGTGCTTCAGTAGTTCACAAAAGCAAATAATGCATTTTTAAAGACTTTAGCATGCTGAGGAATATCTGTTTTAAGACACAGCTTCAGTAGGACCTTGGGGTTGAACCACATAAGCGGAAGGGTTAGAAAGCTTGAGTGACTGTGCATCATGCTTTGTTCATACTGCTGTTAATTTGTCACTTTGCTGAGCATCCACTTCATGCAACATATAATCACATAAAAGTATCTGTTTCTTGAGGACAGCATTCCCTTCTAACAGTTGTTCTTCACTTTGGACTCTTATGTTTTACAGATATCTTTAAAAGTGATTACTTTATCACACCAGTTCTGCTCTCAGCTGAGAGAAAGATCCATGTACTATTTCATAATGTGACTTTTATTGATTTTCTGATTATATTATCTAATTTGATTGCAAAAAAAAATTTAATGCACTCTTCCCACAGAAACTAAAGCAGAAGAATCAGCAGCTGAAGCAGATCATGGATCAGTTACGGAATCTCATTTGGGACATAAATGCCATGTTGGCAATGCGGAACTGAACAAGGAGACAACTTAAAATCAAACTTCATAAAGAGAAGAGATTCTGTTTTGTTTTGTTTTTTTCAGATATACTTGATTCTTTCTAAGGATTAATATGTTTTTCCCACAATCATGTTGCAGTAATATTTCAAAAGTTTTCAATATTAAAATGTTGGTTTTTTCCTAATAATTTAAATACTGTTGGCTTTCTTTCATAAAAGATTAATCCTCTGGTTTGTATCTGAGAGATTCTGTTGGGCTGCATATAACAAATTCTGTAACATACAATAATAATTGGATTTGCTGTATATTTTTGTATATACAAATGGAGTATTTCTAGTTTGTGTATTACACACAGCACTTAAAGATGTTTGCATGCCATTCTACAGTGCAGACCACTCCCATCTGTGGAAGAAATCACAATACACAAAGGTTGTTTCAGTAAGCTGCAAGGCTGAAATAAATTATTGGAAATTATGAGTCAATATGGACCCATTAGGGGAACCTATAGACTCCTACTCCATATCTGGTCATCTTGTCACTGTATATGTGTGGTATTAGATTGGACCAAAATACAAGAAGTCACATAGATTACACCTATCCTCATTAGTATAATTAAGTCCTTTTAAGTGTAGGCTTCTGATCTCATGAACCTTAGCTTCTTCTGTAACTGTGTTACCATTTAAGTAGTGCTGTAAGCATTGTTGGGCCTCATCCTTCTGTACCGTTATATAGGGTAGGAATTATTTGTTCTCTTTCCACAGATCATTTTACTGTGATTGCCGGTGTATATGAGTAGTTTGTTGTCTTGTGCTAGTCTTGAAGATTATAATTTTGTTTTGCTTACATGGCTAATTTTAACTTCCTTGGGTTGTCCTCACAATTTTTATTAGCACTGAAAATATTCAAATATTCAAATAGGTTATGCATCTCTTCAGTATTTGTCAAGTACTGTTGTGCTGTTAATGTTTGTTGAAAACAACAAAAGTTGAAAACTGGTCATCCCTATGACTTGTTTTTAGTGTATTGCCTTTAATGCCCATCCCATGCCCACTTAGACTCCTTAATAGTTTTGTGTGAAAGTCTTCCTCAAACCTTCTGAAGAATCCAACTGAATGGTATCCTACAGATGTCCTTTATACACTGCAGTATTTTAATACTCTCTGAATTCTGGTGAATTAGAGAGGCACATTTTTTTTTTTTTACAGATGATGCACTGGTTTCTTGTTGAAGTTTTTATTTATATATAATCTCAACCCATTTGCCCACTCCTTGAGGTAAAAATCACTGGCATGTGACAGTCACACCTTATATATGGTTTAACAATACATGATTTTCTTGGGGGAAGTTATGTCCAATTTCTTCTCCTTTTTCCCCTCCTTTGAATACTTTTAACAGATTAGTGTATGCCCAACAGTCTTTACTGCCATTTTACGGATGGAAACATTGATAACTTTCAGTGGCAAAACTGGTAGTGGAACTATTGAGTTCCCATTTAAGTCGCCCATTACAGCAGAGCTGCTGATCAAGGAATAATGGTTCTTTAGCAGTGAGAGTTTGGCTATTATACAATTTATGTAAGGACAAAACAAATTAAAACTTTGAAGAATGCTTTTGAAAAGGAGATGACAGGTGTCCATAGAGATTTTTCTTTGTTTAATATGCAGGAAAGTCTGTATACTTTTTGACATGTAGTGGCAGCTTTCTAATCAGTGGATGTATAAGCAGACATCCAGCAATTTCTTTGCTTATTTTTATTATTTATAAACAGTGTAAAAATAAGTGGGAATAAGTGCAAGTATTGCAAGTAGATGTCAAGCTGATAAAATATTCAGCTTACTCTGTGCATCTGCTGGCAGTAACCAAGGTTCATACTACAATTTTTCATTTGGGAGAGAGGAGGGGGAAAAAAAAAAACCTCTTTAAACCTCTGACAGAGTAGATAGCACACAAGTTAAATTGCAAAGGGTGGGAATTGACAGAATTGTAAATTATCACAGTAAATACTGTCAAAACAGGGGCTTTAGAAGGTGTTGGACCAAAACCATATACCTTGACTTACACAGATGAGAGTAAGGGTAGTG
Organism: Tinamus guttatus; assembly: GCF_059628265.1. Lineage (NCBI taxonomy): Eukaryota > Metazoa > Chordata > Aves > Tinamiformes > Tinamidae > Tinamus > Tinamus guttatus. Next base: position 961,676 of record NW_028289026.1, read on the forward strand.
TACATAATTCACCTACCACCACATCCATGAATAAAGATAGGTTTGGGTCAAGAAGATAGCAATTTTAAAATGAGCAGCTATTCCTCAACTGTAGAACATTTTTTAAGGAATTGCTGGGAATGAACACATGTTAAAATTTAATATTCTGCAGCTACTTAACGAAATGACACCAAAGATAAGTATTTAGAAAATACCAGCAAAGCAATAGCAGCACAGTTATTTTAATGCTTTGTTTCTGTATCATTGACTATTTCTGTATTTCAGATCAGGCAAAAGCTGTATATACACCCAGACAGTGCGGGTAGCAAATACCAAACCTAGGATGGTTCCACTGCTGAAATACAAGAATATTTGAGGGGTTTGGTTTAATTGTTAGGACTCTGGCTTTGACCAGAGAGGAGTTGGTAGTGGAGCTGTGATGTTGCATCGTGTTTATGGGATTACCTTGTGTCAAAATGTACCTCCAAATAGAACTATTAATCTACCATCCTGGAAACAAAATTACAAATATGGAATGTTCAGTGAGTGACTTCAGCTGAGTGTGACAATATAGAAGATGCCTATTAGGCAGCTTGCAGAGATACAAGATCTTTTTTTATGTATAAAAAGGCAGGGCTGAGCAAGTTTATGACATGTTCAGAAAAAAGAGTGCAAAGAGCTTATTTTCCCTTTTGTTGTCTTCCATAGAGGCATCAAGGCCACATCCAAAGTGCTCTAATAAACCATGACTAGTTTTACTGACATACAGAAAAACCCTTGGCCTGACTGAAGTATTTCTTACTGATAGAGAAACTGGAACCTAAGCACAATTGCGATTTGAAATCGTCCCTGTAAATAAGGGATACAGATGGAGCAAGGCACGGATTCTGTTCTCATCCCGGCGGGCGGGATGTACAGCTATAAGCACAAGCCCAGCAGATGCTACAGCTGAAGGATGGTGGACAACTACCATAGAGAAGGGTAAGCTCCAGATGTAGATGTGAAATTCAGAAAAACTGATTTGTCAAGAAAGGAGATGCAGTGACAACCAAGGGCACTGGGAGTCAACTGAAGTTTACAGAGGGTAGATTAGTTTAGGTACTTCTTGCTAACAGATGAAATGGGGAATAATAAAGGAATTTACAAATAAACCAGTGGACAAAGAAGCATTTGAGGAAGAACATAAATAGTGCACTTACATACAGTTTTTTAATGGTAGTGAAGACTGGTACAGTATAGCATCTGTGTCTTTAAAAGCATTTTTTTGCTGTTTTAAAATCATTCTATTTTTATGTAAACTGATTGGGTGATATGTATTGCAGGTTATTAATGAAATGGACAAAAATTGTGTACCAATACAGTTTTTTTTTTTTAAGCAAATGTGATGGGTAAATGGAATGTAAGAGTTAAATAGTTGGTGAAACTTTCACCTTCTGAAATCTAACTTTTATGTAAGGATTTTAAGGATTTTTCTTACATTGCATAGGGGACACATTTCTGGCATCTTTTACAACACTTTTACTACACCACTTTTACAAGAGTAAGGCTAAACAACAATAACAATGCTAAAAGCTTTGAAAGTATTGATGTGAGTGTAGTCAGAAGCAGAATACGTGTTTGATTGCATTTATTGCTGGAATAGATCCAGTATGTAATCGTATTTAAGGCAAATAAGCAGAGGCACATTTCTCATGCGCATGTTTTTCAAGCACACTTAACTCTGGGATCATCTCAACTTATTATATGCCTTGGGGTTCAACTTAGAAGTTACCTAATTGAGCAACGCTCAGTTTCTGCACATACCCCCAGCAGCTGATAATATCTGGTCCTTGCTGCTTGGGTTGTATAAACTTTGCTTTTCCACTCAAATCTTGTCAGGGGTCCTCTTTGGAGAGTGTCCATCATGCTCTCACGTCCTCTTCTCAGATGACTGCTGTTAACTACAAGACTGTAGGGTCATAGTCTGAAAGAGGATTCAAAATGGGTGGCTGAAATGAATTTATATATATATTAATGATAAAATCCTTCCCTAGATCCACATAGGTTTTCTCATGAAATCTTACTTGAAAAATAAATTCAGATTTGCCTAAATGGGAGGGGAAAAAAAAAAAAGTTGTTTGAGTTGAAAGTTCTCTGAATAGCAGTGACTAGCAATGCAGTTGTTTTTATAATCATAGCATATCATTATAAGCATATCATTTAGTAAAACCTGTCTTAACAGGTATTTGCAGTCATGGAAATAGCTTCTTACCAGAATACACTTGTGAAGTGGGAAGACTTTCAGACAGTGAGAGGAAAAGAGAAATAGAAGAGCAACGATCAAAACTTAATGTGAACATAAACTGGCCCTGAAGTAGAGGCAGGGAAGGAGGATTTGGGGAAAAAAAATCTGCTTTGGAGACAAATGCAGATGTAGTGCATTACAGTTTAAGGGTGCACAGTCAAATATTGCAGAGCAAGGCATATACAGGCGAGACTTTGTAGTAATTCTGCATCAAAAAAACATTAATTTTGGCATCATCATGTTACCTATGCGGTAAGAGAAAAGATGCTAATGTACTACTATATGATTAAGTGTTAGAATAACTTGGTAAAGCCAAGATGTAGATCAAATCTAAACATTTTGGAGTAAGTGCAAAGGGAAGATAATTAGAATGATTTTGCATGGTTATAGTGCAGAATAATGAAAGAAGTAAGCAAGGACTTCATTTATTTGACACCAGTGAGGAGAGAAAAACCTGTAATGCTAAAGTATGAAATAGCAGTTTCTCTAGGAATTTAAAAGGTATCCCTTGGGTTACTTGGAAATTTTAGAACTAAACAGCATAAAAATACTAGAAAAAAGTGCATTGAGAAAACAATCAAAAAAAATCTTATCTTGCATGAGCAAAAGATAGGCTAAAGTGACCTTTATATTTAATGTCTTAAAAACATCTTTTTATCAGAAGACTATTTATCAGACAATGAACTCCTATGAGACCTGGACTAGACACCACCTGCGAGCATTGAAGAGGCTCTCAGAGCTTCTTCATGATGATTTAGTGCTGAAATTCCTATTCAGGTAAGGAGCTTTCTTGGAATTTCCGTTAAAAAGGAGGCTGGGCAGAAAAGGGAATGGAACAATCTCTTGTTTCTCCTCCATTGCCAACCCCGCATTCCCACCCTTGGCTTTGGTTCGTGTCCCAGGGCAGAACTGCTCTGGGAGCTCTCCCCAAAGCTGAAGCAGCATCTGCTGTCTGATTACAGGCAGTTGACTCAGCAGAACTTATGGAGCCATTTATTAATATGAAATATGAGGCCAATTATCCACCCGCCCCAATTAATATTAAAAGCAACTGTGGGACTTGCATGCCTGGCAGTGGAAGCCCTTTCCCAGGCTGCACTGAGAGCACATTGGTTCCTACAGAGAGGTAGAGGGGTGAGCTAAGCGTGTGTAAAACATGGGATCTGATTTTGCCTCTAATATAGAGTAGCCACTGTCATATAAATTGTTATTGAATCCACATGCTACTTCTATAGCATGTGCATGTTACATGTATTTGTGTTCAGTGTGGGAGGTTGTAATTGCTCTCTAGGAAATGAGAACTTTATTTTAAGGGTTTGAATAGTCTGTCTGAGCAACCACATCTAAAATGCCCTCCAGCAATCACAGAAAAAAAAAGAAATAACAGATGAAAATAGAGCATAGGCTTTGCACTTCCCTTGCAGAGAAGAAAATGGCTTTTTTGCTTGTACTTAATTACTGTTGCCACAGTCCCAGGTTCTCATCATAATCAGCTTAGATTTTATAAAAACTAAGAGCCCCACTGTAGCATTTTGAAAATAATAAGCAGAATCAAGGTAGTTAAGCCAAATACAATTAGATTTATTTATTTTATAGCTCCTTGAAGCAGCAGGGACTACTACAATTTAAATTAGCTTTACGAAGCCAGAATGGAGAGGAAATAAATTCATGCTAAAAGCATATGGATTTTAGATTTGAGCCTTTGAACTAGACTCAAACAATTCCCTTAGTTTTCCTACTGAATCAAAAAGAAAGCACAGACAGTAAATACTTCAGTTGTGCAAACTAGCAGCACAGAAAGCAGTAAGGAAAATGGTTGGCAACTTCAGCCTACTAATATTCTGAAATACAGTTATGGAGCAGACTGGGATGTACTAAAGTTTTGCTGCATGTTAGCATGGTGCCTATGAAAAAAGGTTGTAATCATGACAGAGCCCAACCTGGTACAATAATCTAATGCTACACTGGTAGCTATATTCTGATTTGCAGCACACATATTTATTCTTGATTTTTTCCATCTGTGTAAACTAGCTCGAAGGACCCCCATGGTATTAAGATTTGCGTATATTTTTAAAGGCCACTCACTGACATATGGTAAAGGCTGCTCTCTGTTGATCAGCTTTATACTGGTATGCCATTAAAATGTCCATTATAGAGCTGGAGATTTGCAGAACTGATGTGTGTTCCAGGGAATAGCATAAGCAAGAGGAGGTAACAAAGGAGCGAAGAGAGCCCAGAGCTGCTGTGCGCAGGGTGACAACAATGCCTGGATGCTGCAATGAGGAAAGGCTTTGCTTTCCCTTTGTTTCATGGATTTTTGTTGTAAGGTTTTCAGATTAATATGTAAAAAAACCTGTCACCTTTCAATGCATGCAGATTTCCATTTCATGATCCAAGCCTATTTTTATTTGAAGTTTGGGTTCAGTATCACAAGGCAGGAACTATCTGCACTATTCAGATCAGAATGCAATGCAGTTGTGCAAGAGAATAGTGATACATCATCTCTAGGGTTTCTTTTGGGGTCTTACAAACAGCAATTTTAACAGCAAAAGGCTTCCCACTGTGTTTCAAGCACAATTTATATCAGTCCTCCTAAGAGGAGAGAAAATAGAGGCAACAAAGGTGTTCCCAGAGGAGCGACTAATCTTTAGCCATCAAAAGTGTTCACAGATTTGAACTTTTACTAATCATTAAATGGCCACTTTTACTAATCATTAAATGGCTGTTTTTAAAACAAGAAAAAAAGAAAACATAAATGCAGAGTAGCTAATTCCATTTCCCAAGTGTTTTGTAATGCCCATCATTATCTATTCAGTTTTTCATAGTCGTTATCAGGTGGAAATTAAGTCTAGCAATGAACGGTCAGTAAGATGCTGTCAGCAGTACACACTTTAATTTTAAATATAAAATGGAGCCTGTTGTCTGCCCATATCAGCTATTAACTTTACTGTCATTGTCACAAAACCATCAATCTCAGTCTGTCCCAAGCACATTTTCTGTATAGAGTCAGACATCTTCCTTAGTTCCTCTCATGCAGATTTTAAATCATGTTGTAAACCTTGTACTGCACCAAAGGTTTAAGACTGTAAGACTTGGCAGACTTTTATATATATATATATATATGTATATGTATATAATATACATATATATACATATATATACATTATATATATACATATATATATATATATATGTATATAATATACATTGAGTACCTAGTACCAGATGACAGATTGCACCTACTCTCTGGACTGGATCATTCCAGAAATGAGAAAAGAAATCCTGCAAGCTCGCATAAAGTAGGTGGAAGTCTAGATCTACTGAAGCTGATTGCAAACTTGTATGTAGTATTAATTTCCAAGTAATTGCTATAAAGATTGCTTCAAAAGAGAAGAAGTGCACTAAGTATACTTTGCAAGCTGGATCTTGTATATTTTAGATACAACCTCTCTCTATGTAGCATCACAGCAACTGAGACCATCAGAGATGCTTTTTGCCTTCTGTTTTAATGTGGTGGAGTTTGTTATCAGAATGCTTTAAGCAGAGAGTTCTTGTGTGAGAATGTAGAAAAGATAAAGCAGATTATTATTAATCAGATTATTCAGTTCAGGATTTTGCCTTTTACAAGTCTAACTTTCCACAACAGCACATCTTAGAGAGCGTATACGTGGTTTATAAAGGATGGCTGGGATATGAAGATTTCCTTGAATAAAGAGTATGTTCTGATCTTCAGCTTACCGTATAAATATAAAATCCTTCAAACAAAGGCTTTATTAACAGCTGCAGAAAAGTTTCTGTCGTTTTGTACCATGTCAGAAAGTAGCCTCATTGACTTACATTGCACTGTAAAGAGACTGATTTGTTAAATATTTAAACTGTGATGTTGTGTTGCATCCGTACATAACGCAGAAAGGAATAAATTATGACTAATTCTGGTCATTTGCATGTGCAATTGCAATTTTTCAAATTCTGCTGCCATTGATCAGTTCTGCATTTGGTGAATATGACCAAATGCCAAGCCATTCGCTGTTAGTTCTCAAAGACCTTTATTGCCACTTCGAGTGCTGTGTCTAAAATCTAAGGTGTTGCTAATATTTGTTACAAATCCCATTTTCTAATCCCATGTCAACCTATAGATGTCTTTATTACTGGAATGAAGTGCCCAGGTTTTACGTCCAGGCAATCACAGACTTGCTAAGGCTTAATGTCACTCGTCTGCTGTGGCTGCATCTAAGAGTTGGCAAAGTTCCCATGCTGATAGTTTCTTCACCTGGTGCTTTGGGACCTTGAACCATTTTACATGTCTGCACAAGAAATGACACAGCTGCACAGAAATGACACATGTAATGCCCCTGCCCCTTTTAGAGCCCCTGTTAACTTTTTGTATTTGTGTCCTGTAACACAGCTTCCTGCTTCTATGACAAGGCTGAATTTCGTTTACAGGCTCAAGCCTGAGATATAGTTGTGATGCCTGCTTACCAAAACTTTGCAAAATTGCTAGAAAACACTCCATTAGTGAGAATATAGCACACGTCCCTCTTTTTTTATGGTCTCTCCTCTCTTTATATTGTACCTAAGAAATGTAGTCTTCCCACTGCAAACGTGCCTCCGTATCACCAAATACACACAAACCTATTACTCCCACTTTGTATGTCTGCTAGCAAGGATGGCAGCGAGCGTTCTTGGTTAAGTCCCTAGATCTGCAATGTTTGTTCCTTGGCAGGATTCCCATAGCTTGTCAAGATCCTCAGCTCCTCCTTGGAAGGATGGGTCTGCAGTGGCTCTTTTCTTCTAGGATTTCTCTAAAGATGGGAAGAACACAGACAGGACCAATTATGAGCAGAGGCTTTATGGCGGGAGGACATAAGTGTCCTGGGCTTAGCCTCAGCCAGGCAGTAAGAAACTCTCATAATTACGATTGCTCTCAGAAGGAGAACAGGAGAAATCCTCAGAAAGCCCTCGACATCACTCTGGATCTTTTGTACCTGGAAAAAGGGTTTGATCTGAAAAATCCAATGCCATTCCATAAGTAAATAAGGAGAATAATAACACATAATTGAAGGACTCTTAATTTTATTGGTTCCTGAAGTATGGCTGGCACTATCCAAGGCATGAAAAATGTTCCTATCACCAGGGAATTTTAAATGGTGAATTATAGATACAAGCCTGGAGCTCATCAGTGGCCAGAGTTTGATATTATTTTATAGTTTTGGCACTGCTTGGCCTTGCCTGAAGGACAATGTCATGTTGTGCGGGAAGGGCTGATTTACGGAACACTGATTTATAGAAGAAGGGTTTTTTTTGAGAAAGGGTTTTTAGAAACAAGGGTAGATCCTTGCTGAATTGCATAAAAGAGACATTTCAGTTGTAGAGGAATGTTATGGAATATGGAGGGGACGATAAAGGCGTCACCAAGGTATGATGTACTGGCTGAGCGAAATGGGAGTAGGAAATACTGCAGCCGGTGCTGTAGGTCAGAGCAGTGTTCTGAGGAGCCTTGAAGGGAAGCACAAATAGTAAAATTTAATGCAGAAGGCCAAGGGAAAATGATGGAAGAATTCAGAGGTGCTGCTGTTGAAGCAGATGATTTACTGAGGCATTTGAAATAAGTTGCAAAGGAAAATGATGAAAATGAAGAGGAGACTGTAGTAGTCCTGCAGAGAAATGATCAGAGCATGGCCATAATTTTTGTTGCATGGCTGCAGCTGATGGGAAGAACCCTAGAGAACTTGCACATGGTGGAATGATGTAATCTGGCAAATGCTTGGCTGTTGTCTCAGTCTGGTAGGATGGGTCTCAGGAGTTTTAATTAATACTTAAGACTCCATATAGGAAATTTCTAAGTGTTGCTATGCACATGACTTTCTTCAGAAGTAGAAAGCAAAGTGAAAGATGGTCATGATTTCCTTGTTATTTGAAGAAATTCAGCAATGAGTGAAAATCCATCCAAGCAATGTATATTCAGACCTATTCTCTCTCTATTGACAGAAAGCTCTAGAATGATTAATTCTTTGCTTCTTGGGCCTCAGGAAGCTTCTCTCTGAATGACATTTGAAACATGGCTCGATAAATCTTTATGGAGAGATAGAAATATCTCTATCCTAATAGCTTATCTTAATTTCTCTATCTGGTTTCCAGATTGACTTGTTATAGAGAGCAACTGTTCTGAAAGTGTTTTCACATATTCATTAATCTCCCTTTAGAGAATGTAGTGTGTTAGTTTCTGAGAAAGAACAGAATGACCATGTGTTTTTTTGCTATGGACATCCTATGGTTAAAGTTCCTCTGCTAAAGCAGAGTACCAAATTCCTGGTTTCAAGCAGGCTTAATAGTTAGCTTTAAAACTCACTGTGAAGGAAAGAAGAGAAAATTTCACCTAACTTGAATAATATGGCATGTGTTGCCTGCCTACAAATAAGACAGTAGCTGTAGTAGCTCAGCAAGAAGAAATGAAGAATATTAATGCATTGAAATGCCTATATGTGGATGCAAGGAGCATGGAAAATAAGCAGCAGGCACTAGAAGAGATGCTAAACAAAGAAGTTTATGAACTAGTGGGCACAGCAGAGACAAGGTAGGCTGAATCTTGTCAATGCTTTGAATATCAATAAAGAAAGATGCAGCCTGCACAGAGGAAACGAATGGAAGGAGGCGTGGTAGCCTCATACATCTGTGTTCCTCGCTGCTGTGATGCATGCAATTGACTTAAAATGGTACTCCATTTTTCTTAAGAAGCTTAAAACTGGTGGATCAGAAGAAATAACGAACATGATGGAGCGAGGGGGGCTTCTTTGTTTGTGAGCTCTTGGGAGTTCCTAAACTCCCGAACAAAACAGATATAAAAGCATTTGTGATCAAGACATTTCCAGCTAAATTAACTAACACTCATAGTTCATTAGTAAAGCTACAAAAAGCTGGATGCTCTGTTTGAATGATGAGTGTGTTCTTAAGAAGTTCCCTAATTGCGATAATTAGTACCAGGCTTGGGATGGGCCACCCACTTCTCTTTCC